>NC_057354.1:8695454-9005227 GCF_016509475.1 Prionailurus bengalensis | reverse complement strand
ATTGATTTGATCCTGCAAAGCTTCCCACGGTGCCTGGCCTGCCCTCAGCCTCCCTCAACCAGGGAGATGCTGTCACTGTATCCATCACTCCCTCAGTGGGGGGAATGTTTTCATAACTACCCCCCCCCCCATCAAATTGAAGGATTTTGCTATAAAAAGAGCGATGAGGGGCACCTGGGTGGCTCAGTCGGTTGGGCGTCCAACTTCAGCTCAAGTCATGATCTCACGGCTCATGAGTTTGAGCCCCCCATTGGCCTCTGTGCTGACAGCTCAGAGCCTGGAGCCTGCTTCGGATTCTGTGTCTCCCTCTCTCTCTCTGCTCCCTCCCCCACTCTCTCTGTCTCTCAAAAATAAATAAAAACATTAAAAAAAGAAAAAAAAAAAAGAGCGATGAGTCTGGGTTGGAGGGAGTGTCTTAACCCTGCCAAGCCTTAATGTTCCCCGCCTAGAACACGAGGCTGGGACCGGAGCAGAGAACCGCCTGTGAGGCCCCTTTGCCGTCACGGGGAGGTCCCCCTATGAGAACCCGTCGGCTTCACGCCACAAGAATGAGCGGTCAATGCAATTACTCTCTCTCTTTCTCCAAAAGGAGTGATCTGGGCACTTCATGGGTAAATAATTTACCGTCGGTCACTCCGTAGTAATTGGCCATGATGGATTTAAAACCATCAGGGGCGATTGTCCCTCCGAGGAAACAGCTGGTGGCACCTGGGCTCATTTTTGGTGGTCGTGGTGGGGGAGGACGCTCCTGGCACCCGGCGGATAGAGGCCAGGGCTTCTGCCTAAGGTCCTGCAGTGCACAGAGAAGCCCCCCCGAAAGAGAACCACCCAGCTTTAGGTGCCAGTTTGCTGAGGGCGAGATTCTCCGCAGGCCTTGACCCGCAGGTTTTCACGAGGGTCGCATGAGGTCAGGGCTCCGTCAGCCCGCTGCAACCCGCGGGCCGAGCCAGGCGAGCACTGCCAGAAATCAGAGGCACCGATGAAGCTGTTGGAGCCAAGTGGGGACGAGTTGGCCAACGCACGCGCTGACGGGACTGGATTCCAGAGTCTTGCCCTCTGTGTCACTGACAGTGAGAACAGAGGGCAGGAATCGGATCGAAGCCCAGCTTAGTCACCCAAAAAGAAGCCAAGCTGTAGCTGTAATAGGGACAAAGCTCCCAAGCCCGGGTGGGGAGGAAATACAACCTCCGCCTACATTCTTCACCTGAACTAAATGTGGATTGCAAGTCCGTGTTCAGGTGGCTGAAACGTATTCCCAGCCGGTTCAGGTCTCCTCTCCTTTCCCAAGGGATACGACTAAAATGGGTGGTGGGGACGTGCAGGCTGGGGCAGGTGGGTCCCTCGCAGAGGGGGCATCTAGTAGCAGGTGGTGGCAAGGTCTCACGGATGTGAGAAGGATGTCCTCTCAGATGTCCTCGTCCTCTAAGCCCACAACCGCCACTGGGCAGTTCCTGAGCCACTTTGAGCTCTGTGAGGCTTCAGTACATTTACTCCCCCTCAGCCTCATGAGGTGGCCGTGGCATTCTCCCTCTGAAGCACACGGGCACCCTGTCAGGCAGCCACAACCAGCTGTACACGTGCACGGCCAAGTGCAAAATGAAAATGGGAGGGGGGGGGGTTCCTTCTCCAAAACTAATTAGGAATTTCCAGATGGCAACAGCAGGGCGTTCAACCAAACGCAGAGCCCTGTGTCACTTCCTAGGTTAGATGCCCATGAACCCGGCCCTAGAGGGACCCCCCCCCCGCCCCAGCTGCCTGGACACCCACCTCTCTGAGCCATTCTGCTGCCTTTCCTCCCCAGTGCATGGGAGCCCAGGGCATCTGGGGGGACTTGTGGCTTTCGTAGGTGCAACTGGGGAAGGAGTCCAGATTGTCACTACTCCTGAGTCCCCTCAAATCTGTTAAGCTTCCTATCAGGCACACCTGGCCTCATGGGACTCCCTAGTTCACCTCCAGCTGCCCTCTGTCCCCCGCCCACAAGTTTAGCTCGTCACGTCCAGCAGGGAGACTTGCTCTGTAACTGTGTCTGGTCCTGTCCCCGAGTTGCCTCAGGAATCATGGGTTGGCAAAGCCAACCTTTACTAAACTCAGATTCCTGTCCTTACATTTTTGGTGTGGTCACCAGGACCTATGCCTAGTGGAGGGAAGAGCAGCCAACACAGGAGTGCTAGCAAAACTCAAGGCAATTTTCCCCCAGTGTTATCCCACCATGTGCAATGGACCACACATCATCATCGTCCCCAGATCCCCCGGTTCTTGAAGATGAAAGAACTCACGAGAAACGCACGAGAGAAATTAAGTTGGTGGGCTCCTGGGCAGGATCTCCCTGTAGCCTTCAAGCCCTCACTTAGAGCCCATCTCTTCCAGGAAGTCCTCTTTGATTTCTCCCAGGTTGAGGTCGCTAGTCCTTCTGAAGCCCGCGTGGTACAACAGCCGTGCCTCCTGCCCACCCCACCCCCACTGCCCGGATCTCTCTCCCCTGTCCTGCAGACCCTGGGAGGCAGCTGTGGGGTAATGGCAAAAACACAGCACTCGGGACGTGGACAGGTGTGGGGTAGGTCCTGACTCTGTATCAGCTTGGGCAAGCCGTCTGGCCTCTCCGAACCTTCATTTCCTGGTCGGAAGAAATTCAGGGTGATCATACCTGCTCGGCAGGCTTGTTTGTTGCGATGCTTGTGTTGTTGTTGTGCAAGTTTTAGGTCTGCTGTGAGACTACAGGCCCTCCCGTCGGGGCCTTATGCACCTGTGTGTCTCCAGCCCCTCCGAACCCAGGGCAGGGCACAGTCTCTGACACATAGTGTCACTATTTGTCGGGTCAGTGAGTGAATTCCCCAGCCTGGTTTGCTCCCCTCTCAAGAGGGAGATAGGAAATCAGAACTTCTCGGGTAGTCCTCTCTCACCGCCAGTTACCAGCCTTCCGGAGCACCGGCTGAGCTGACCGCCAGGCAACAAGTGTGTGAGGGGTAACGATGACCGGGGTCCCGGGCTGTGCCAGGCTCTGCGCTCAGGGAACGGTGACCAGCTGTCCCGGTCTGCCCACGACAGAGCAGCTTCCTGGGACTTCCAGCCCCAACACTGGGATAGTCCTTGGTGAAGGGGGGCAAGTTGGTGACCTCGGCTAAGGCTTTTCACGTACTATCTCGTTCATTTTTAAATATACTTGACTTTTCAGGACAGTTTTAGAATCAGAGAAAAAAATCCAGAGAAACAAATAGCGTGACTTCCCATGTGCCCTGAACCCAGCGTCCCCTATTCCTAACATCTTACGTGAGTATGGTACATTTGTCACAACTAATGAGTCAATATTGGCACATTGTTATTAACTAGCATCCGTACTTGATTCACATTTCCTTAGTTTTGCCGGCCCCAGGTTCCCATCCAGGATACCCCCTCACGTTTAGTTCATCACGTCTGCTTTGGTTCCTCTTGGCTCTGACAGCTTCTCAGACTTTTTCTCTATTTGCTGACCTTGGCAGCTTCAAGGGGTACTGGTCAGGTATACTCTAATATCTCCTTTTTTTAGGTTTATTTATTTATTTTCAGAGAGAGAGAGAGTAGCGAAGGGACAGAGAGGGAGGGAGAGAGAGAGAATCCCAAGTAGGCTGTGCACCATCAGCACGGAGCCAATGCAGGGCTCAAGCCCACGAACCGTGAGATCGTGACCTGAGCAGAAGCCAACGGTTGGAGGCTCGACCAGCTGAGCCACCCAGGGGCCCCTCTGGTATCTCTTTTAACACTCACGCAAACCATAAGCGATGGATACTGTTATTCCATTTTACAGATGTGATAGCCGGTAAAGGACCGAGTGAGAATTTGAGTTTTCCCTGGGGGCCAGCGATTCCTTCATAACATCGACAACAATGACAAAGAATATCTTTAGTCCTTGCTGTGTCTCAACTACCCCACTACGAAGCCCATAAATATTCTAGCCTGTAATCCTCACGATCATCTATGTCATGGAAAATAAACTTATGCCCCTTTTGCAGACAAGGAAACTGAGGTCCAAAGAGGTTGACTCCCCGGCCCAAATCATACAATGACAAATGGAAGAGCGGAGAAACCCCCCCCCCCCTTCTGAACCAAGGCCTCTAGATGTCCTGTATGTTCGGTACTATTGGGGATGGCCCAGTTTCGCTGGGCCCTATTCTCCCCCCAGGCGGAAGGTCTAGATTGGGGTTTCTCACGCTTGACTGTACGCGCCCATCACCTGGGGATCTTGTCAAAAGCGCAGATTCTGATTCCGTGAGTCTGCGGTGAGGCCTAAGGTCCCGTATTTATAACACGATGGCAGGCGGGCCCCTCTCTGGAGTCGCCCGGCTGAGGACCACCTCTGGCTTGACAGCTTACTTTTACGTTCGGGAACAAATAAGTAGCTGCCACGTGGCCCCACAAGGAAGTAGCCAGGGTCCCTCGGGTCACTTCCCGGCCCTCTGCAGCTCCAAGTGCCGGCGGACAGGAAGAAATCTCAGAGCTGAGAAACCCCGGTTGCCATCTTTCCGGACGACTCTCCAGCGGCGGGGTTTGTACAAAATGTAATTAGCCCAGGTGAGGCTCATTAGAGCCAGGCTGGCATTCTGCCAGGGCGCCACGAGCTCTGTGCCAACCCCTTGATTTCAATATCAATGGCAGCGCTGACAAGGAAGCTGGAAGGCTCGGCAGGCTGGGAGGAAGCTTTGTACCCGGGCGGGCGAGCCTCTCCCTCCTCCTCTCGCACTCCCGCTCTTGCCACGAGGTGAGGCAGTCGGAGTCATCCAATCACAGGCAGCCCTTGAGTAGTTTCCACCGTCCTCCCCTTTCTAACAGGCTGGGCCCCAGGTGATCCTAAACATTAAATGAAACTCAGAAAATGGGGCCGCTCGGAGAGAGGGACGTTAGGAGCCGGTCCTGGGCTTGAGCAAGGCTCTCCACTTCCCTTGTCAGTTTCCTTGGCCTTCCCCCGGGGCCTGGGGCACAGGGCAAAGTTTCACTCCAGAACCTCGCAGCTCTGGAGGGTTTCTGCCCGAGGGTCCCAACCCCCTGCGTGTTTCCTTGTTCTCACGCAAAATGTACAAGGGTCACGGTAGCCGACGCTGTCTTTTCTTCCCCTAAACGGAGATATTTGTGCTGATGCAGTGGTTTCGGGACAGGACTCTAGGCTGGCTCCCAGCTCACGATTCTTATCGTCCTCATCTTCCCACTCATCATCACTGTCGTTTATCAGGGACTTCCCATGTGCTACGCACCAGCCTTTGCATTTTGCCTGTATTCTCCCAATTAATGCGTGCAAGGAGGAAGGTTGTTCTCCTGTTACCTAGAGGAAAAAAAAAATAGCCTCACCCGACGCCATCCTATCACTCAGTGGGTCGTTCTGTGCGTCTGGCTGTTGTGGTTGACACTGAGGTTATTTTCCACTGTGCAAATCCCCAAAAGAATTGGGATTTAAAAGCGATTGCCTTACAAGTTTGCTCAGAAACCAGGAGTTGATCATTGGTTTTATTATAGAGAGTAAGGGAATGGCAAAGAAAAGAAGTGGGGGGAGGGGAGAAAGAGGAGAAAAAAAGAAAATCAGGCAAATTCACAGAATGATGTCCTTGGGGTATGAGCAAGAAAAATGGCAGCCGCGATGTGCCATGCACTGTATTTAACGCTAAGCGTTAGAGAAAATGGATTCCAACTGGCTATGTTAGAAATGGGTATATATTGATGTGTGTGTAGTAATTTACCATGACAATGTGCAACCCTATTGAGAAAGGGTAGAAATAAAGTCTGTAACCTTTGCTTTCTCTCCCACCCCCTAAAAAAAGAGTACTTAGGTCATGGTAAATTCCATAACCTGCACATTCATTTTTTTAAAAGATATATTTGATGAATGCTTGGTATTTACCAAGAAAGAGAGATTTAAAACATAGAGAGAAAGGGGCACCTGGGTGGCTCAGTCAGCTAAGGGTCCGACTTCGGCTCAGGTCATGATCTCAGGGTTCATGGGTTCGAGCCCCGTGTCAGGCTCTGTGCTGACAGCTCAGAGCCTGGAACTTCCTTTGGATTCTGTCTCCTTCTGTCTCTGTCCCACCCCCACTCACACTCTGTCTCTCTCTCTCTCACAAAAATAATAATAATAATAAACATTAAAAAATAAAAATTAAAAAAAATTAAAATATAGAGAGAAAGGGGCGCCTGGGTGGCTCAGTCAGTTAAGTGTCCAACTCGGGTCATGAACTCACAGTTCATGAGTTTGAGCCCCGCATCGGGTTCTCTGCTGTCAGGGCAGAGCCGGCTTCAAATCCTCTGTCTCCTTCTCTGCCTCTCTCTCTCTCTCTCTCTCTCTCCCTCTCTCTGTCTCTGTCTCTCTCTCCCCCCCCCCGTCTCTCCCTGTCTCTCAGAAATAAATAAGTATTCAAAAATAACAATAATAAATATATTTTAAAAATAAAAATAAAATAGAGAGAGAGAGAGAGAGAACTTACCATCTAGCAGGTGAATGGATAGTTGCAGTAGCGAATGCCACGCCCCATAAGGAGGACAGTTTGAGTTTTCTCATGCAAGCAACAGAAACTGATTCTGGTGAATTCAAGCAAGGGTCCCAGGAGAACAAACAGGGCCTCGAACGCAGATCCGAGGTGAATAGTCAGGGGCAACATCCTAGAAGAAGCCATGTTTCCCGTGAGACTCGAGGAAGAAGCAGACGGAGCCATGCAGATGAGTGTTTCTGTGCGTGTTAAGGAGGCGGGAGCAGGGGTGGGCAGGTGAAAGGCGAGGGACGGCATGGGTGAGGGGTTAGAGAACATTCCGCAGGGAGGTGACCGGAAACTCCCACGGATGTCCCATTGCCTCCGGACCCCTGGAAAAGGGGGCTGAGTGGACAAGCGTCAGGGGACCAATCCACACAGAGGACCGGTCCCTTCTCTCCCCCAGCGGAGGAAGCCTTAGGAAGGGTATGTGGTGAGAAATCACAGAAGGGGGCAGCGTGAATTAAATCTCCTACCGCCATAAGCATCTAACAAGTATCTCATAAAGCTGCCTGGCAAGGAACTGCTTCACTCCAGGAAAGTGCCTCCTGGTTACCATGAGTCAGAGAGTGATCTACAAAATAATTCCCCAAATTAGAGTTTGCCGGGTGTAAGTTTGTAAATCTGATCCCCCCTGCCCGCCCCCCATTACGCTGATTATATCTTTCATCCCCAAGAATGAAGCCGAGAGCCTCCCCCCCGCCCCTCCTCCCCTCCCCCTGTAATCCTCACCCCTCATTTCTCAGCTCGTGCCACCCCTAAGGCAGTGGAGTGATCCCCGCGAAGCTTCCAGGCAGTTCATTAAAAACCGCCACCCTCTCCATTGCCCACCGGGCACTCCCAGCAGCCCCTGGGGCCATGGCGGTGGCAGAGGAAGCCAGTCACTCAGGAGGGCCCGGCCCCCTCCGAGGACGGGACCCCCGCACCGATGAGAGGGGCCAGCAAACAGTTAATGGTTTAATCCCTTACAGAAAAAGTCAAGGCAGACTTGTGATTCTTGATGTTAATGAAGGTGTCACACATTGTCTAGAGAAAGTTGTGCCTGGCAATCTTCCCTTTTTCGGATGCCTACCCCAGTGACATTTCATCTCACATCCACCTTAATGAAATGCATAATTAACATATTCTAATTGTGCTGAGCGCTGCGATGATTTTGACAGAACTCACTTTCCATGTCTAATTTGATGCTAATTTAATCTGTTCCTCTCCCGCTGACATGACCTTTCTTGATTGAGTTTCACTGAGGAAATTTTTTGATGGATTGATTTATCAGCATTGCAGAGACAACAAAGGCTCAGGGTGCACGACAGAAAATAGGAAGGGATCGGCCCTCGGAGCCGGCGCGCTCTGAACTTGCCGGCTGGAATGTCCTCTTTCCAGAGACGGCTTGTCTGATCTACTGATGGAATTTGAGAAATGTGACATCTGTGTGTGGGTTTGATCTCTCCGATAAAGACAGTAAATATCTCATTGTGGTCGTGAAGCTTTGCGTGGAAAACTCCTCCAGGGCTGGTGGAAGGAAGCTTAGAATCCTCCTAATCCTTGACCAAGAGCCCAGCCGGCCAGGCTGGTTCCCCACCTCGCCGATGGCCACTTCCTGGCTGGGTTCTTGCGTAGAATTTGGTCCCTTGGCTTCTTCCACCAGAAGGCAGGGGGAGGCAGGGAAGCGTCCCTCTTTGGCTAAAATGGAACAACCTTGCAACCAAGTAGGTCACTCATTAGCCAGCCTCCCACAGTCGGTTTCATTTGGGGCAGGAAGTGGTTCTCAGTCGAGGACATCAACGCCCTCCCTCCCCTCAGCACAACTCCCCTGTACCATTTTGAGGGAAGAAAACCAATGTGGAGGAAGCAGCTGAAATCTGAGACGGGGTGGGATCTCCGGGTGTATTTCAGACTCTCCAGGGATGTGTAAACCTTGATCTTGTGGGAGCGTTTGTGGACTTTTCCCCCAGCGCACCTCCCCTTCCCTACACGGTGTCCAAAGACCATACTGTGACTACCTTTTTCCAGTTCCAGACCTTTGGGGAAGCATGTGCTTAGGACCCACGCAGACAGCAGAAAGCAGATGAATCACAGAGGGGAGCCTGCCAGGAAATTGCCAAGATGGAATCCTAAAAACCGTAAAAGAAAAAAACAAAAAACAAAGACCTCCTCGGTATTTGGTTTTTGTTTCGTGTAAAGACTGCCTCATTTTCCCAAATGTTTCTCTTAGAAAAGGATGTGCTTAAGGTGTCCGTCGTAAATAGACGTTTTTCCTTCAGAGCGGTCCTCGAGGAGGACGAAACATTTATTCCAACATGGTTGCCGTGACTGCAAAGATTTTTGCAAAATTTCTTTGGGAGCTGCCTGATGAGCCCCACAAGGATAGCGAGATAACGAGATTATAATCATTATAATTACACTTCATCATAGATCAAAAGCAGTTTAACTCAGCAAATGACCTGGTCTGCCTCACTATCCTTTATTCTAAGTGACTTCTGGCTTTGCTCAAAGATGCAATCCCTCTGCAAAGCCCGACTGGACAGCGTGTCTCAGTGTGATCCCAAGGCAGCAGGCACAGAGGAAGATGGGCTCAGAGGCCACGCTCCTTCGGTTCGAATACCCCCTCTGCCGCCGACTGGGAAACTGTGCCTAGCTTTCCTCGTTGGTCACATTGCATAATAATAGTCCTACCTTAAAAGAGTTCTTTTGAGGATGAAATTAGTTAATAATGTATCTGCCAAGCATTAAGAACAGTGCCTGAGAATAGCTTGGCTCATCTTTGAGGTCTGAGCAAGTCTTCTTCTTCTTTTTTTTTTTTAACATTTATTCATTTTTGAGAGACAGAGCGTGAGCGAGGGAGGGGCAGAGAGAGAGGGAGACACAGAATCCGGAGCAGCTCCGGGCTCTGAGCCGTCAGCACAGAGCCTGACGCGGGGCCCGAACCCAGGAACCGAGAGATCACGACCCGAGCCAAAGTTGGATGCTTAACCAACAGAGCCATCCAGGTACCCCTGAGCAACTCTTCTTATAAGAAATGTGTCTACGCCTCCCCAATGCTAGTGTGGCTTTCCCAGCTGAAGTCTGAACCGGGCTATATTTATTCTCCGAACTTATTATTAAGTAACCAGACACACAGTTTTAAGGCATCTTCAACGAGGTGTCCATTTCTAATGCTGTTGTACCAAATTACCACAAACTTCCCTGGCTTCAAACGACACAGATGCATCATCTTATAGCTCTGGAGGTCTGAGGTCCCAATCAGTCTCGCTGGGATAAAATCAAGGTGTCTCCGAGGCTGCTTCCTTCTGGAGGCCCCGGGGGAGAATCTGTTTCCTTGCCTTTTCAGCTTCCAGAGGCCGCCTGCATTGCCTGCCTCACAGACGGTGCCTCAGATCACTCCAATGTCATCAGTCCTCAGCTCTCCTATTAATGGTTCTACCCTTCCTGTTTCCCTCTTACAAGAACCCTTGTGACTTCACCGGACCCACCTGGATCATCCAAATTAAATCTCCCCCATCTCAGGATCCTTCATTTGCTCCCAGAGTGTCTCCTACCATGTACAGGAAGGTATTCACAGGCTCCGGGGATTAGGAGGTGGACATTTTAGGGGTCATTATCCAGCCTCCCACAATCGGTTTCATTTTAGGCAGGAAGTGGTTCTCAGTCGAGGACATCAACGCCCTCCCTCCCCTCAGCACAACTCCCCTGTACCATTTTGAGGGAAGAAAACCAATGTGGAGGAAGCAGCTGAAATCTGAGACGGGGTGGGATCTCCAAGGTGGTGAAGTCTCTTAAAATGCTCTGCCTCCGTGGCCTCGTGGGGTTTTTGTTATGTTTGGCCGTCAACGTCAGGCTTGAGACGCTTCAAGGATTCGAACTCCAAATACATGTCCCCCTGGAGCCTATCAACCTGCCTACAGATTTGATAGTGACAATGCATCCTACCCGATACGTTTAAGACAGCACATTCCCCTAGGGCACGTGGCCAAAGCCTTTCTTACGTGGCTTCCATCAAGTCAGGAATTTGTATTTTGTTTCATTCTCTACTGCTTCTGCTGGGCCTAGGACAGTGGTACCTTACAGGCAAGAAGTAAATATACTTGTCATATAAATGAATGAGTGATCGATACCGAGGGCTTTTATAGTGCATGGAAGCTATAAACTGCTCTGCACAAAAATGAAACACACTTTTGTCTACTCTGCCAATATTTCACCTGGGAAACCCAGGATTTCTCTGAACAGTATCATCTACTGTGGTCACCTTGAAGCTTCAGGTTTTTTCCCACATGAAACCAGAGGAGAGACTGGGAAACCATCGTTGCTTAGAGCAATGTCTACTCATCAAATCTTTTTCATTAGAATAGTTCATTCCAATAAGATCTTGGGCATATTTGATAAGCCAGCATCCAGGGAACAAAGCTGTTATAAAATGACTTACTTAGAGGTTTCAGTCATAAGTTTTGGCCTCAGAATATTGCTGGGTGTTTTATTTATTTTTTTTTTGTCAGTCTAAAATGAAAATGTAACATTTCAACTGCAATCCATTAGAAAGAAGCAAAGAAGGGGCTATTTGCATTTGATCCACAAATTGGACCAGAATAATTTTTGTCGACTTCTGATCTGCCAATACTCGGTTTTTTAAAAAAATTAAACTAAATGCTCATTAATTCACTGTTTTCCCTTACTGAGTGAAAAGATTTTTTTTCTGTCAACTGTGTTTTTATCCAGAATCAGTTAGAGAATATTTTGCATTATTAAAAATTGGGCAGGTGGGAAGTGACATTTCCTTTGAACTCCAAATAAATTGCAAACTTCAAAAAAAATGTGTGACGAAACAACATAGTATCTATAACCCAAAGGGTCCGCAATGGAAAATAACACGAGGGAAACGAAGAGGGTTTTTTTGGCAAATAGGATTCTAATGATACTTAATTCCAGTACGTGAGTCTCAGTGTTTACAAGTATTAATTGATTCTCTGTCAAAAGAAGTATCATTTTAGGTCACATAAAAATTAATTCAATTATTGGGTTGCCTGGGTGGCTCAGTCAGTTAAGCATCGGCTCTTGATTTCAGCTGAGGTCGTGATGTCACAGTGTGAGTTCGAGCCCAGCATCAGGCTCCATGTTGGAAGCATGGAGCCCGCTTGGGATTCTCCCTCTCTCTCTCTCTCTCTCTCTCTCTCTCTCTCTCTCAATCCCTTTCTCTCTGCCCCTCCCCCTGCCCCCTCTTTCTCTCTCTCAAAATAAATAAATTTTTAAAAAACAATTCAATTATCATCCATCCAAACATTTGAAAGACTACGTGGTAGGCAAAATTCTAAAGACGGCCTCCTAAGAGCCCCATTTTACATCGGTTCGGGTCCTGCAGCAAAGGGATTTTGCAGATGTAATGCCTACCTCAACTTAGTTGACCTTACACCACAGAGATTATGGGTCTCAGGTGGCCGGATCCAATCAGGTGGTCCCTTTAAAAGCAAAGCATTTTCTGGAACTTGAACCAAAAGGAGACCTCAGAGAGAGGCATCCCTACTGGCCTCAGGGAGGAAAATGAAAACTGGGGTCCAACAGATTTGAGTTCAAATTCTTCCCTATTGGTCTTGGGACTTTTGCAGACTTTCCTAATCACCCTATGCCTTCATCTCCTAGTCTGTACTACGAGCAGCCTCATAAATGTATCGTGAGGCATTAAGACGGTTAATATGTACAAAATATTATCCGTGCCTGACACATACGAGGTGCACGACAAAAGGTAATGATTATTGTTTTCTTTAAATGTTCTCTTCTAAGGTTATCATTCCCTGACTCCTTTGCAATCTGGGCTCTGAATCTAAAACGATAGGAGTTCACGCACGTGAAACAACACAGACAAACATAATCCAAGTACGAGGCTTTATATTTTGTCGGGAGTGTGGTTGGGGCCGGTTGTTGATCCCTAGAGGGATGTGTTTCTGAAGTCCAAACTTCCAACACCATGCCTTTTTCAATACAAACTAGCTAGCCTGGGTCCTGTGCTTACAAGTTCCCACAAAGTGGAAATGGTCTTACAAATTAATTTATACCAAGTTGATAAAGACCAACGATCACTCAGCTTCCCATATGCATTGCATCAGAGATTTGTGACGCGTTCATTCTAAGAAATAAGGTGGAGATTTCAGACATCAGTGTCAAAGCTGATGGGATAATTGGTGGGCCACACAAATCCCTTGGCTACTACCGGGTGGACAGCAGTCTATACCACATCCAGGAAATGACCCCCCCATGTTGTATGCTTGCCTGATTTCTCTACTTACCACCATGAAAAGATTTCCACAAGTTCCTTCTTCTCAATAAAGCGTTTGTATCGCTTAGAAAAATTAAAGGAATAGGCGTTTTTTTTATGAAGAAATAAAAAACAAAGAAAATCAAAATAGAAAAGAAACTAGAAATAAACTACCATCTTGCCATCCCTGGAAAATGATGATCTGGATAAGGGCGCCCGGGTGGCTCAGTCAGTTGAGTGGCTGACTCCTGATTTCAGTTCAGGTTATGATCCCAGGGTCATGAGATCGAGCCCCACATCTGGCTCTTCGCTGGATGTGGAACCTATGTAAGAGTCTCTCTCTCCCGCTGCCCCTCCCCTGCCTGCTCCCTCCCTCTTTCTCTCTCTCTCTCAATGATGCTCTGTGAATGTCAGTAACAGAGGGGCTTATGGTCGGTGAATCAGGTCGGAAAGAGCCTTGAAGATCTGCCCCGAAGCTGTGTTGCTCTGCAAGTACTTTGTGGTACCTGGGGGTGTAATTAAGTTACTGATGGAGATTAATACAGGGGTGAAGCCCTGTCTCCCAACAGTGCATGAATTTCACGCTATGAAACTTCATGGCATGTAAATCATATCTCAATAAAGCTGTTGAGGAAACAAAAAGAAGAAAGGGTGAACACGGAGAAGAGAGGCCTTTCTGAGGAGGTGACATTGAGCCGACATGGGGGTGTAGGCAAAGACAGAGATCGGCTGGGGGTGGGGAGAACATCACGGGCAGGGAGTCTGTGCAAAGACCCTGAGATGACAAAGGACTTGGCATGTGTAATGAACTAGTGGAAACCAAGGATGGCTTGAGTATGTTGAGCAAAGGCAGAAGTTTTGAGAGAAGAAATTGGGGAGGCAGGGAGCAGTAAGTCTCACGGGATGCTTCACGTGCTATGGGCCATTCATCGAGAGATCCGAACCCAGGAAGTGACATGCTGTAAGTTACAGTTGGCAACATTTTTTTGAAAAGAGTAACAACAAGGGCACCTGGGTGGCTCAGTTGGTTAAGCGTCTGACTTCGGCTCGGGTCACGATCTCGCCATTGCCGGGTTCGAGCCCCACCTTGGGCTCTGTGCTGACAGCTCAGAGCCTGCAGCCTGCTTTGGATTCTGTGCCTCCCTCTCTCTCTCTCTCTGCCCCTCCCCTGCTCGTGCTCTATGCTCTCTCTTTCTCAAAAATAAATAAACATTTTAAAAAAATTAAAGAAAGGAGTAACAACAACTCATCCTATGTCCTTACTATTCTAGGGATTTTACACTAATTTATTTATCCTTCACAATAATCCTGAGGTAGGCATCAACTAGAACTTCTTCAAGAAACCTCAAGGGGAGCCACAATTTGCACTCAGTCTGTCCCACAACAGAGCCTGAAATCATAACCAGCACCCTACACTTGAAAGTCTGGATGGACACACCAATCTGCGCAGTTACACACAGCCCCGTGCTCGGAAGGATCCCACACATGGTTTTGTGCTCTGCCATCACCATCTTGAAATGCTCAGTGACATTTGAACAAGAGGCCTCTGATGTGCAGTTTGCACAGGACCCCACAGAGTATGTAGCCAGCACGTCCACCTTCTAGGACTTTTACTACAGAAGGAATCGTTAACCCACTGAAGGTCCTGGGTAGGCTGGCCAGGGAGGAAGGTCAACCCCTTGAAGTTAAACTTGAAATTTCTCACGCATGTCCGTTTGGGGAGACAGAACGCCCGGTTTCCTTCATACACTCAGCGGGACCCATGAATTCAAAAGGGACACAACTCGTTGATCTACCCCATTCTGATATTTGGGAATACTTAGGTGATGGGGTGAACTTTTTCTTATTCAGCTTCTTGTTATCCTGTATGTATCAATAGTCTTAGCATTAGCAACATTCTTTCCAGAAAACAGAAATAATAATCATTATTATTACTGTTTAAGTACTGTCATTATAATTAATGAATGAAAATTAGTGGAAAAGAAGAAACTATAAGCCAAAGATTTTCTTTGGTGTGTTTTCCTTCCTGAAGGGCACCTAAAAGTGTGCCTTTACCTCTATTGACCTAGTTATTTTAATCCCCCCAAAAACAAAAGCCGTTCTTCTGAATTTATACTAATGAATTCAGTTTAACGTTTTTCACCTGTTTGCATGAATTTAATTTTTCTTTGTTTCAGAGACCAGCTCGGATTATACGGGTACTTTTCAATAGTCATTATTCCATAGGATAACGTTCGGTACCCAGAACATGTTCCTAATAATAAATGTGAATATGTGTATCCCATAATAAATAATGTTCATTTCTAGTTTTAACATCCTAATTAATGTATTCAATGATTAGTTATTGCTATCATCTTAAAGCCAGGGTTTATTTATAACTAGAAGAAAACTAGATTTCAAAGGTAGTTCCTCAATTCCATTTAAAATAACCCCCAATTAATTTCTAAGCTGCTGAAGGCAAATGATAAAATTTTTATCTCCTGGTGCAAAATTTTCGAGAAGTTGTTTGTGTTTGGAAAACAATTACATACCCATGGAAAGAGAACGATCCACCTTAAGAGTAAGAGGAGTGAAAATAGACCTCTGGATTTACGGCGAAATGGTTTCTTCTGCTTCCCCCCCGTTGAGGCGCTGATGTCTCCGAACGCCTGGCCGTGCAAACCATGAGGTCCCCAGCTCTCCGAGCTATCAGACAAGTGCTCCCCGCGTCTCCCGGGGCTCTTCCGGGGCGACCCCACATGGGGACCTCCCGACTCTGTTTATTCTTAGAGTGAGCAATTGCATACAAATGGAAGCTATCAGGACATAGGTCACCAGCACAGAATACAGAGACCAGAAGAAGATCCTTCTGTGAAAACAAAATATTCATTCTCCTCTACACCCAGGGTGGATTTTCCAAAGTGGAAAACCATTCCCGGAGAGAATCAGAGGTAGGCGGGTTTGTTTCATGTTCACGTTTACCAGCCACAAACTCGCATCTCTCTCCAGGGTGAGAATGCACCCGGGGCACACCGACTATGTATTGGTAGCAGACAAAAGGCAAGGTGTCTCATTTGCCACTTAACACTCTTTTAATTTGCCAGACAGTTTTCTTCTTTTTATGCAAAAGGAAAGAAAGAATGAGAGAAAAGAAAAGAAAAGAAAAGAACAGAGGAGAGGAAGGAAGGGAAGGGAAGGGGAAGGGAGAGGAGGGGAGGGGAGAGGAGAGGAGAGGAGAGGAGGGGAGAGGAGAGGAGAGGAGAGGAGAGGAGAGGAGGGAAGGAAGGGGAGGGGAGGGGAGGAGAGGAGAGGAGAGAGGAGAGGAAGGAGGGAAAGAAGGAGAGGGGAGGGGAGGGGAAAAGAGGAGATTAAAGGAGAGGGGAGGGGAGGGGAGGGGAGGGGAGAAAAGGCAAAATGAACTGAGGATTGTTTCCATGCAGCCACTGAACCTGAGGGAACTGGAACAAAACCATAGCAACTGAAACCCAGTAGGAAAAGCTTCTCTTCGTCATCGTCGTCTTCTTTTTTTCATTCCCAACTCTTTCGTGGGAAAATCCACCCGTCTGTGCACAAAATAAAATGGTAGCCGAGACTTACTTGGAGAAATAAACTGGAGAAACCGTTCCTCCATTTTTTAAATGGTCCTTTGCCACCTGATGAAGCGGAAATAAAACGTCACTCAGCAGGCAGATCATCCAGGCAACAAAATCCTCCTTCCTTTCCTTGTGAGATTCCCTACTTTGAGTGTTATTTTCTTACTTTAAAACCAAAAACCAAATATCTGTTGTGAACGTGCGTCTAAGAGCTACGCTAACTGATCTTTCCACCGCGCATGCTCGCGTCTGGCTAAGACTATTCCCTCTCTAAGGTTTTCCGGCCGGATGCTCTTGTAGCCAATGTCCAGAAGCACCATTTACTGAAGGCCCATTGTACCAGGTGTTTCGTATGTGTTATTTCATTTGATCTCCCCAAGTCTTTCAGGAAGCGGGAGTTACAATTCCGCTTTGTAAATAAAGAAACTCGGCATCAGGGACCTTCATTCATAAGGAGGCGCCCACGGTGGCTGGAGTCCCACGAATGGGGGTCCCTACCTGGCTCTCTCTCCCTGTGTGACTGGCCAGCTACTTAACCCCTCTGTGCCTCAGTTTCTTATCCACAAAGTAGGGGAAATAATACAGGGCCACAATCCCTTGGCAATAATTCTGAAGTCCGAAACCTCTGAAAATTAAAGTGCTTTCATAAAGCACACTGTCCAGCAACGGTGGCTTCACATCAAGGCTAATTTGGCAAAAAAGGACAGAACCGTGTGGGCATGCGATTATGATAGTCTTTCTTTGCCCTATGTGGTAAAGGTCTGAGCCGGAGAGCCAACAAGCACAATGGCTCCGAGCCATGTGCCTGATAGATTTGAGAGACAGAAAGAAAGCCCCCCGGGAATGGGACTGAAAGCCCCCGGTGGGGGAGGCACTGGGGGTATCACCTGATAGTGGTGCCATGCTAATAATGGTAAGTGGTAAGTCCATGGTCACACTTCCGGTCGATGGCAAAGCCAGGATTCAGGCCTGGGTCAGCTCTGTCACACTTATTGGCAAGTCTCTCGACAAACATCACGGGGGAAAACTTATCCTTAAGACGTTGTTATAAAGGGTCGCAGGTTCTGGGACTAAGGAAAAGATTCATAAATATGGTGGCCACTCAACTCCTCCATTGACTTTGATACCAGAAAGGGGTGCAAATTCAGTAGACTTTTAAGTTCGGGGGGATAGCGATGCTCATGTCAGAGCCCTTATTGAGTTTCTCTCTAACATGGAAGCATCTCAGTGAAAAACCAAGATTTCAAAGTGAGGGGAGAATGATATATTTTGTAAATAGATGTTTGTGTGTGTGTATATATATATATATATGTGTGTGTGTGTGTGTGTGTGTGTATACTGTAAACACAATACAATAATAACGAAATTATTTACTCTGATGATACTTCATTTTATCCCTAATCTGCCTAATCCCTAATGATCCCTAATATCATCTCCTATTATGTCCTGATTTACATAGGCTAGAATTGATGGAGTGTGGTTATCTGGTCAGCGTCCTGTGTGCTTTCTGCCCTGAATTTTCTATCTTTGCCAAATGAAGTCCATGAACATTTCTTGAGATTTTACTCTGCATCAAGCACAGTGCTGGCCCCTAGAGTCCTAGAAGTAGAAAAGATAGTGTCCCCGAATTCACCAAGCTTGTAGTAAGTACAATTTGTTTTCTCCTTAGCATACCAACAAGTGACATTTCATGGTCTCCAAAAGTTGAGATTTCTGTCCTGATTTTAATAAGAATACCAACACTTTACCTATTCTTACAGTATGCTAGGCACTGTGCTAAGCTTTGATGTAGATGACCTTATCTAATGCCTACAAAGTCCAAAATTTAACATTATCTGCATTTTTGAGCTGGGGAAACTGAGGTGTAGAGATGAAGTATACAAGACCCAGAGCTTGTAGACAATGGACCTTGGGTGTCAAACCTCAGCAAGTCTGACTCCATAGCCAGCCCTCCTAACTGTTGTACCATGATAAAATTTAAATTAGATACGTGTGTGTCCAGACCAATGCCAATAGCCAATCTCCCTTCTGCCTTAGCTAATACGGTCTTTCGTGCAAGGCTGCCTCAAGCCTCTTCTTTGTCTTACCCTAGAGGACGAGGTTCATTGAACCAATGAGGCATAGCGAATCCACACTGCACTGGATTCTCCATTTTGGCTCCGCACCTCCTGCCCACCCAACCCCCAGGATTTGCCCGGCATGGCTGTGCTCACTGGCCCTTCCCACACTGTCACTGCTGAAGGATTAGTAAATACAGAACACACCCAAAAGCCTGTCAGATTCTTCTGCACTGATGCACACACCCCGATGATGAGCAAACTCCTCTATCATTTGCCCAGGATCTTTGAATTTAGATGCTGGGTCAAGAAAGAATGACACTTTCACAAGACACTGTTCTTTGAGAGAAATGACCTGCAACAAATAAGCAGGTATTGTCCTGGTGATAAATGATAGTTCCTTCCTCAAAAAAAGAAAAAAGTACAACACTCTGGGTCATAAGCTGATGCTTCTTCAAGCATTCGTCTCTGCTTTCATAGTGAGTGTGAATCTGGCCACAAAAGTCAGAGGTACCCGCAAAACCAACTCTCCTTCCTTTAACTCTGTTCAGTTTTTATTTCAAATTCCCATTCATCTCAGTTAACAGGAAATTATATCTCAGTCACTCTGGGAGGTTCCCACCCATGCTTTCTTTAAACCAGTAGTGCACAAATGGGAGGGATAACTGCCCCTGGTGAGCTTTCCAGAAAATTCTGTTGTGGAGTTAGTGTCATAAAGATTGAGAGGTGATGCTGGCATTTAGTGGTCAGAATCTAGAGATGACAAATGCTCTGTAATGCATGAGACAGTCCTGCACCATGAAGAATTGTCTGAGATCTCAACGTTTTTTTAAGTTTATTTATTTATTGAGAGAGAGAGAGAGAGAGAGAGAGAGCAGGGGAGGAGCAGAGAGAGAGGAGAGAGAGAATCCCAAGAAGGCTCCATGCTGTCAGTGCAGAGCCCAATACAGGGCTCGATCTCATGAACCGTGAGATCATAACTTTGCCGAAATACAGAGCCAGATGCTTTAACCAACGGGGCCACCTAGGCGCCCCTGGAATCTCAACTTTTGAATGTCCAGTAGACATTCATATAGATGAAGCGCTGGTAAATAACTCTCTGAACCTAGACCCTGAGTCCATCTGACATCTGCACTCAAAGTATCCTTCACACAGTTTTCATACACACTGAATTTGACAAGAATGTGACTGCTGTATACATTGAGGGCAGGCTGTACTTTGTTCTAACCATACCAAGACTTGATCTGCATGTCAGAAAATCACATGGGAAAGTCAACACCATGAATGGCATTCAGGTCTTCGATAAAACACATGGTCTCCACCTGTATTTGTGGCTGTTGAATTCAGTATTTCTGTGTATAAGGGCAAGGATCTGACTGCTTTGTTGTGCACTCAGGTATGTCAAGTTCAAGTATTATTTCAATATTGACATACATATTTCATTATAACTATTTTCCTCATATTTGTCCTTTAACAACATTATGATCGTAGATCAAGAATTTTAGGGTCATAAAGGGAGTGTTTAGTAGATTCTGTCAATGTCCCAGCCAATCCTGGAGCACTCACTTCCACACATCTGCCATCACCTGCCAACCCCCCACCAAGGCATTTCCCTTGACCTTGAAGCGGCCCTTGACCAATGATACATAGCAAGGAGGTAGATAAGGCCCCCCTCGGGTGAGAGATGACTCTCAGGCACGTTCGGTGCATCTCCCAGAGACCCACCATTGGGTAAGCTTCAGCCGCCATGATGTAACTTGCTCAATCACACATCCCGAATTGGCTTCACATCGTTCCCTATTTCATGATACCATTCCCCTAATAGCATTTCTGGAATCATCTCCTATATACACTACCTCATCTCATGTCTTTGTCTCGGGATAAACTTCCAGAGAACCCGGCCAAAGACAGCCTGTTCCAAAGTGTTTGTTTGAAAAGGGGGATGATGAGTGTAATAGCACTGAGAACCCCTCCAGGCTTTGTCAAAATTTGGAGTAGCAACAATGCCAAGGAGTGCATCACTGGGATGTTGACAATCCGTCCGCACGTGGCTCCTGTGGGACACAGACTCTCGCCCAGTTCTGAGCCAATCCTGAGAAACAGATAACTCTCCAACATTGAAGAATCTAGCCCCGTAACCCGCTTCTGGCCTCCAAAGGTTGCTGGGTCAGACCCATAGTCATAAAGCAGGTAACACGAATGAGCAAAGCTGTCCAGGTGCAAGCAAAGTCACGCAGATAGAAACATCTTTTGTTTCCTACTTTTTAAGATTTAAAAAAATATTTATTTATTTTTGAGAGAGAGAGAGAGAGGGACAACATGGGTTAGGGGCAGAGAGAGAGGGAGACAGAAGGTCTGAAGCGGGCTCGGCACTGATGACAAAGAGCCCAATATGGGGCTCACACTCACGAACCACGAGACCATAACCTGAGCCAAAGTCGGATGCTCAGCCAGCTGAGCCACCCAGGCGCCCTTTATTTCTCACTTTTAATAGAAACGTGGGTTCGTACAACATTTGTCCTGCCATGAAACGAATATTTATTGAGCACCTATTACCTGCTGGGCACTCAGCATACAACGGTGAACAAAGCAGACCAAATCATTTCCCCTGTGAGCTTGGGAGATGCTGCTACTAAATAAATACATAGTATATGGATTATGTGAAGCAATAATAATGTTACAGGAAAAATAAAGCAGGAAGGAAAAAAGGAGGGCTAGAGGTAAGGGTGTTGAGACGGTTGAAGGCAGGTCAGCAAAGACCTTGCTCAGGAGTGATAAAGGGAAACAGGTGCTCAGTCTTAACGTCCGGGATCTGGCCCCTTGCCGAGGGGGTGGTGGGCACCGAGAGGGGCCAGAGAGGGCCCGCCCCGCAGCAGGTGCTTCCACTCGGCTGCCGTGAACGTCACCGTGCGAGATGCCAAAGCCCAGGGCTGCCAGGTGTGATTTTCCAAGGGAAACCTAGAGATCTCCCTCGAGGGCTGTCAGTAAGCAGCACACGGTTTTGGGCATCTCGAGGGTGTTCAAACTTTCCGTTCTTCATGGTAGGTTTCAAACAAAAGCCAGGAAGTTACCCTGGCCTCCCTTTACATCTGCCTCGTTCTCCCCACAACCGTCCCTCCTGGCCTGAGGGATGGAGGGGGGGAGGGTGACGCAGAGGGATTGAAATCAAGTCATGCATCAGCATTATCTCGTCTTCCCTTCTTCTCCGCATACCGGAAGCATCTCCTGGCAAAGTCAATCATTGGGAAGGAGGTGAGGCTTATTTTCTTTCTTCAGACGCTTCAGAATGGCCTGTTGCTGGATGTCCCAATGGGAAAGCCCCAAAGAGGGAAGCCGTGTTGGCTCGTAGGAGCTCCTGCCTTGGCAGACCCATACAGGCACTCAGGATGCCACTGCCAGCTGTATTCGAACTTCCAGCGGGGCTTTTACGACCCTCTCTCATCCAAGCCGCTGTTTGGGCAGAGGCCTGATTACTTCTAATGACTCCACTTCGACAGCCACGGCCAAGTCCTCTGTCATCCTGCCGGGGGCTGGAGCCGCTAAGGCTGTAGGAGAGAGATGTTCCTTGCAAAGCGCGGAGGTGCTAACGGCCGCTCTCCGGGACGCTGGCCCCGTGTGCCAAGAGGAAGACCGGCCAAGAACAACAATGCAAGTGCGTGGAAACCATCCCTACAACAGTGGGGGTAATTACTTTGCCCATTACTGAAGACGTCCCAACTCTTCACTAGTCAAGAGAATCTTTGTCCTTGAATGTGTATGTGTTTCTCTGGCTCCTGAAGAAGCCAAGTCCTGAGAATCAAGAGAGCTTTTGTCATGAAGAGTGATGGTTGGAGCGAAAATGATTGGCCTGTTTTCTGGTTCTAAAACATTCCCCGAAGCGCCCGACTGGCTCCTAGCCATGGGCTCCTGGCATGTTGCACGCCCATGTGGCTGGGGTGTTGTCGATGGCTCTCCCGGGTCTGGTGGTTCTCTAGCTGGTTCCTTCACTATGCACTCCTGAAATTCACACACCAGGGTTTCCACACCACTGCCTCACTAGATCTCCTTTCCACCCCCTTTTGGGGGGCTCACAGGGGCGGGGCTTCGCAAGTGGGGATTTTGACGCAGGGTAAGTCCAATGGAAACCGGGCGATGTCTTAGGGTATGCGCGTGTCTGCGGCTTTGGCCAGGAGGTGACCGGCTAGATGCTGGATTCTGACAAATTGGGACATGTGACAGGCAATGAATAGGTGGTGGCCTCCTGGTACTGTCTCCACTGACACGTGGCGTCTGGGTTTTCGGCCAGCGTGTTTCACTGCTGTCCTCAGTCAAAGCCACCTGCCTCAGTGCCCCCAAGCATGGACTGGCCTCTTTTCTAGAACAGCCCCTCCAGCTTCGATCTCTGGGAGCCCCCCTGCTTCATCAACTCAAGTTCCTTTTTAGTCTGATGATATGAGGGACCTTTTTAATTTTTTTATTTGTTTGGCCAAAACAGAGTTCCCTGTTGCCTCCAACACACACACACACACACACACACACACACGCAAGCCTTTCTTCTTCTTTGTTCTTTTGTTCTTTCCCAATTCCAAATCTTGAGTCTTCAGGTCCCAAGCCAGAATCGGCCCCAAGTTAGTCCCCCAAAGGCAAGGAGAGCTCAGCATTTAAACATGACAGAGCGCAGAGAGGGAGGAAGGTTAACACGGCCACGTGTCTGCATTCAAAGAATCTGAACACCTGTACCCCGACTCACCCGGAGAAGAGTTTCTCCGTCCACTGTCCCGGAGTGTTCTTGTGGTCTCCATCACAAGGAGCAAGGGGTCGACTGTCCACCGGGCAGGCAGTCTCTTGGAGTCCTTTATCCGAGCCAGGACTCAGGCCAGCCAGGCGCACCACCCACGGTTTCTCTGAGCACCTTTCTGTAGAGCTGATATGTTAATGCGGCTGTCTTTCTGTCCGTATGTCTGCCTATCTGTCATGAAAATTAGACAGCAGGAAGGGTATTTCGCCTATTTAAAAACTAAATCCCTGGGGCACCTGGGTGGCGCCGTCGGTTAAGCGCCCGACTTCAGCCAGGTCACGATCTCGCGGTCCATGAGTTCGAGGCTCTGGGCTGATGGCTCGGAGCCTGGAGCCTGTTTCCGATTCTGTGTCTCCCTCTCTCTCTGCCCCTCCCCCGTTCATGCTCTGTCTCTCTCTGTCCCAAAAAAAATAAATAAACTTTGAAAAAAAAAAACATTAAAAAAAAAAAAAAACAAAATCCCTGAAAATCCTTTTTGCCTTTTATTGCGTGCCAACACCTGGGTTGATTCCAAACGTGATAATACACGTTCCAGGGCTGAATTCCACCTGCCGGCGATCTCACGCTGGCCCTCCCCATACTGCCATCGTGGAAAATGACTCAGCCTCTGCCAGTTGGTTCCCTCTTTCCAAATGCAGGTGGCAACTTCATGGACAGTCGTAGGTGTTGAATGAGAGCAGCTACGTCAAGGGCAGGGCAAATAAGAAGGACCCATTTTGTACGAGGTGTGGCTATTGGTGTTTTTCCTGAGGTGAGGCAGGTAGAGCATACTCTGTTCCCTATTTCTCCCCTTTGGCCAAAAACATAATATTGCCACATTCTTGAAAATAGTAGAACCACATGTCTTCAAATAATAATAACCGCACATATCCACATTCTCGCTCTGTTCCAGGCAATTTCAATGTATCGATTCACTCAATCGTGGCAACAGTTCCATGAGGGGCCACTAATCATCAGCTCAGCTATGCAGATGCAGGGCCTGGGCCACACGTCTTGATCAGGATTTACAGCTTTCAGTGTAGACACCAGGATCCAACCTGGCTCTGACTCCATAGCCCACACCCTTCACTAGCACTCCACAGTGGCTCTCTTTCCAAATGCCAACCAATTCAGAATCTTGCTAATTTGGCGGGAACTTTCTCCTACTTAATCCAAATCAGACTGGCTTTACTGTACATTTGCTTCACATGACGATCCTGAGATGGTCAACATTGCTTAAACTTGCAGAACAATATTTCCCTCCCTCCCTCCCTCCCTCCTCCTCCTCCCTCCCCCTCCTCCTCTTCCGCCTCCTCCTCCTCCCCCTCCTCCTCTTTTTCCTCCCCCTTCTGGACGAGCCAATGACTAGAAGTGAAAATCGAAAAACAAATTTATTTCTTTTTGTTGTTTCATAAACTTCAGATATTACAGAATGATGAGTACTGATGTTACACAGTGATTTCTGCACACTTGTTTATACATGAAACGGCACCAATTTCACAATCTGGACTCATGCACTTGTCTCCTCCCCGCCCTGGGACTATGGGTCATCACAATAGCTTGTCAACGGCTCCGAGAGGATTGCTATCCAGTGATTTGCCTGGTTATTATTTTTTGGATTTGTGTGTTTTTAGTTGGAGGTGGGGGTCCTTTTAGAAGAGGCTGCGTTGTCAAAAGCTATGGGATTGTGTAGCTGTGAGCTACACAAAATGATTACTGCTAAAGCAAACCAAAATACCTACGGCGGGGGCTGGGGGGGCACCTGGGTGGCTCAATTGGTTGAGCGTCCAACCTTGGCTCACGATGCGTGATCTCACAGTTCGTGAGTTCGAGCCCCGCATGGGCTCTGTGCCGTCAGCACTGATCCTCTGTCCACCTCTCTGACTCGAAAATAAATAAATATTTAAAAAAATACCTACAGGGGTTCAGATTCCTTGATACTTAAATTTTTTTTATATTTATTTATTTTTGAGAGACAGAGTGAGACAAAGTGAGAGTGGGGGAGGGGCAGAGAGAGAGGGAGACACAGGATTGGAAACAGGCTCCAGGCTCTGAGCTGTCAGCCCAGAGCCCGACGTGGGGCTCGAACCCACAGACTGTGAGATCATGACCTGAGCTGAAGTCGGACGCTCCACCGACTGAGCCGCCCAGGAGCCCCAGGATTCCTTGATATTTTAAATCACCACGATGTGATCTAAGAGTCAGTCCACAAACTGGTAGCAACATAGGAAAACATTTTCACCTTTCGTGAGTAAAATAAGAGGAAATAAAAATGATGTCAGAGGGACGCCTGGGTGGCCCAGTCGGCTAAGGGTCCGACTTCCGCTCAGGTCACGATCTCGAGGTACATGAGTTTGAGCCCCATGTCAGACTCTGTGTTGCCAGCTCAGATCCTGGAGTCTGCTTCCAATTCTGTATCTCCCTTTCTCTCTGCCCTCCCTCACTCTCTCTCTCTCTGTCTCTCTCTCTCAAAAATAAATAAACACTAAAAAAATTTTTTAATGAGATTGGTTATTTTCAATAAGTGAAATTTACTCAGTACAGTATATGGTACTTTATTATTTGATCCAATTCAATGACATTTATTAGACATCTTCTATCTGCCAGGCACTATTCTAAGCCCCGATGAAAACAGAATCTTTGTCCTTTGTTCTTATTATACTATGGAGAAATAATCAATAAATTTGGACTATGAAGGTAGGGGCAAGTGCCACAGAAAAGCATGTGTAGAAGCATTGAGAATTAGGGAGGAAAGTCCAGCCTGAGTAGGTGACATCTGAAGTAGAGATTTGAGTGAACTAAGGAAGCGAGCCTTGGAGATATGCGGCAAAGGTGTTCTGAAAGAAAGAAAGAAAACAGCAGATGCAAAGTCCCTGAGGCAGGAATGGCCTTGTGTGTTCAAAGAGAGCCAAGGAGGCCAGTGTGCAGGGCAGGCGAGCGTGGGGAGAGCCGAAGGAAGGAGGCAAGGCTTGAGAGAACATCATGAAAGCCTCTTTGAGCCAACACAACTTTAATTTTTCTCCTGAGCAAGCTCAGAGTGTTTCCTGCTTTGTTGGTGATAGAATCACCTTTTTTTAATGAAAAGATGGTAATGGCAGTGTTCTTTTTTTTTTTTTTAAACATTCTTCTTCTTGGCAAAATAAAGTGTTGGAAACTCTTTGTCAATTCCTTGAAATTTGTTGAAGCCGGTCTGTGAAATCTAGGAGTCTGGGATGTCTGCTCTAGGGAACATCTTGTGGCATTCTGTAGGCGGAAGCTGCACGGTGCAGGAGGAAGTGTGGGGTCCCCAGCCCTTCTCTGTCGCAGACGCACTGGGTGACGCCACTCGGAGAAAGTCTATTTCTGGGTTTCACTTCTGTAGCCTCTCAAGTGAGGAGAGCAGTGTGAGAGAAGCCTGAGTCCCTGAAGGCCCAGAGGACAAAGAGAGCAGGCAGGTGGGGTAGAGGCGAGCAGACCTGGTCTCGAGGAGGGACAGGACCCCAGAGCTGGACCACGTGGCACCCTATGAAGGGGCAGCTCCGCTCAGCTCCCTGGTCTCCCCACAGGAAAGAAATCCCAGGGTAACCGTCACCTCCTCGGATCTTTCAAGGAGAAAAAAAACCCAGAAATCGTGGCGTTTCAGTGAAATCGCCCTGTTTGCCAGTATTAGCCACTATTTCAATGAAAACAGCAACCACACTGTGTGAGCTCCCGAAACACAGCGGTGGGCTGGGATCGGCTATAGGATGGTATATTCGTTCCCTAGGGCTGCCTTAACTAATTACCGCAAACTGAGTGGCATAACACAGCAGAAATTCATTCTCTCCCAGCTTTGGGGGCCGGAAGTTCGAAATCAAGGTGTTGACAGGGCCGTGCTTCCTCCGAAGGCTCTAGGGGAGGATCCTCCAGCTTCTGGCATTCCTTGCCAGTCCTTGGCTTACAGCCCCCTCACTCCCACCTCTGCCACCTCTTTGCCTGGCCTTCCTCTCTATGTGTCTGTGTCTACCCCTCCTCTCACAAAGCCCGGGCATGGGATTTGGTGCCCTTCCTAATCCAGGATGACCTCATCTTGACGACACCTGCCAAGACCTTATTTCCAAATCAGCTCACATTCACAGGTACCCACCAGTTAGGACTTGACTCTGTCTTTTAAGGGGTTCAGTTCAACCCATGGCAGGGGGCTGGCCTCTACTATGAATTCCTCAGGATGAACGTTCTGCCCTAGAAATCTGGGAACCATAGAATGATTAAAACCTGCTCTGTAAAGTTTAGGATGTCTGTCTCACTAGGAAGCAAATGAAAAACAGAAGAGGGTTTGGTACAGGCTTCCATAATGGCTTGTCTTGGCCCTCAGACCTCGGTCAAGTCAGACACGCTCTTCAGAACAGTGTTGGAGAGTTTCCTATGACTACCATGCAAAGTACCCCACGCTGGGTGGTATAAACAACTGGACTTTTTCTCTCATGGTCGCGGAGGCTAGCAGCCTGAAATCAAGGTGTCAGGAAGGACACACAACCTTAGAAGGTTCTAGGGAAGGATCCTTCCTTGCCTCTCCCTAACTTTCTGGTGCCTCCTGACAATCCTCACTGTTCCTTGGTTTGTAGCTACATCACTCAATTTTTGCCTCCTTCTTTTTTTATTGTCTCTATGTCCTCTCCTCTTCTTATAAGGACGCCAGCCACTGGCTTGCTTCTTCTCAGCTTTCAATTCAGTTGGAAATGGGGAAACCAGTTAGGATGACAATGTGGTCAACCCAAAGAGAGACAATGATGACAGAAAGCAGGGATGAAGTCACGAGAAACAGTGAGATTCAGGACCTATTTAGCGCTCACCCTAATCTCACGGTCATGAATTCGAGGCCAAGTGTATTCAACCCTGTACAGATTCTGTTACCAGTAAGATCCCTCCCACCTGCCTGTCTCTGTGATGAACTTTTCCTTGAGAATCGCTGCTGATCTTTCCACCCAGCTACTTCCTTACGAAGCATGTAACAACTTCCAAACACCCACACCAATGTCAAATCCGGTGCCAACTTGAAAATGTCATTAGTGGTAAACTATTTCAGGGGGGAAGAAAAGGCTTTATTTCCTCTGAAATTTTTAAACTTGATACTTCCTCACTTCTAGACTTCAAGCTTCAGTGGACCCCTGTCAAAAACCACCTACAAGAACCGGGATATTGAGCGTTCAGGGGAGGAGAGCCAAACCATGTTTTCGGTTTCTTTGTCCCAGTGAATAAAGAACTTTAAGAAAAGTGCTCCCTGCCTTTTCCAGTCATATTCCGTTGTGGCCTTTCCTAACTACAGTTCTTTACGAGTTTCTTTTCCGTCACATTTCTGATGAGTCTTTTTACTGCTTTGCACGACAAAATACAGCAAACCCTAAAATATGGATGTCTTGTTCTTGTGAGAAAATGGAAAAGTTCACAAGAAAAGAAAATGACATGAGATGACTGAGTCCATTCTTAGCAATGGTATTCAAAAGTAAGGAGATTAGATAATGATGCAATTAGAGCCCATTTCTATGGTTTTCTATAATTCTGAACATTTGCTGACTTCTTTGACTGGTTTGGTATTTATTCTTATATCATATCAATTTAAAATCACCCTGTATGCTATGTCCAAGAGACATGACAAATTATGAAGAAAATATGTTCGGTGGAGTTTTAAAAGAAGCTATCTGATTTTGACCTGAGACGTTGTTATGAGGCCATCCAATCATTTGGGTCTTTTTTTCCCATCATTTGTGTTCCAAGTGCTTTAAATATTTAAATTACATTTCTTCTTATTTCCCTAATGAGAGTGTATTTGCATCCAGGACATAATAACTGACTAAAAATGGCTTTCTTCTTTTTGTGTTTTCACTCCAGTGAAAATGGGGAAACCAGTTAGGTGGCCAATTCAAAGAAACTGGTGGTGACTGAAAGTAGGGGAGAAATCATGAGAATTCGTGGAACTCAGGACATAGTTTACGTTTGAGCCAACAGGATTTCCTGATGGTTTGGCCGATGGTGCAATCTTACAGAAAGCAATAGGTCAGGGATAGCTCTTAAGATTCCATTAAGCGAGGTCTTTATAAAGTTGGAGCTACCAGTCACCAGGACGAAGCTACAGGAACCAGGATCTGGTGGGGTTCATGCATGTGAAATTCTTCCTGGGCCACCAGTTACCTTTACAGTAACAATTCCAAGTTGGCTTCCTATCGAAAGGAATAGATTACTTGGATTATATCACTGTTTCCCAAAGTGTTATATATATACTACATACACTTAGCAAGATTATTTTAAGTTGGAAAAAAAAAACCCTACTTCTTAACATTGCTTCATCTCAAGTCATAATTCATGAGATGATGGCTTTCATGGGCTTTTCTTTAAGTATGATTTTCAGGCATTTACTTCATTGAGAATTATATATACAGGTGTGCACATGCACACACACACACACACACACACACACACCAGCCCATCAAACCCATAATCATATGGATTATGACCTAGGGATGAGATGCACTTAAAAAAAAAAAAAAACAACTAGTCAGTTTCTGAAAGTATTAAGAGAATCATAATTAAATCGATTCTAGAACATGGCAAAAATTATGAAGGTGGCCCACGTATGAGCGTAGTTTGAAAAGCACACAATTATATCAACTCTTATCGGCATGCCTGAAAGTGACAAGAGAAGAGAACTCAAATTCAGTCGGTGAGAAGTTCTTCCCATCCACACTCTATATGGTCCCACAAATCAAGGCGACAAACCAGCATAAAGCAAGGAGATAAAATGACAGAATCCGAGGGGTGATATGAGTGGCAGGTATTCCCCCAATGAAATAATGACTTACTAAAGGAAAGTTGAGTGAAGAAAAACATTGATAATTGTCCAATATATCTTTCCATGACCTCCCATTGGTCACCACAGCATTTCCGTCTCTTTTTAACCTACTAAGGAAGGGAAGTAACATGGAGCACACAGGCAAGAAATTGCTGGGAGGTCCTCAATGGAGCAGCCAACCTGCCCGTTCCCTCATCTCGGGAGGCCTGCACTTTTCCCTTCCAACCGCATCAAGACCACCAGTTAGGGTTCGCGCCAGTGTAGACTGCCATTTGCCTGTGTTGGAACTTTGGGGAAACGCTCTTGTGTGTGAAGTCATGTTTTCTGCCCCCGCCGTGGGACCAGGGTCATGCCTTCAACCCGAGACAAAAACCACGATTCTGGGTACGGACTAGCTTTGCCGGTTTGCCCTCGTTTGTCTATTTATTCTTCCACTTACTGAGCACCACCTCTGCCACATATTGATACGATAACAGCAGCAAGATCAAACACCATTCCCGCAGGTTTGACTCTTACCACCTGGCAGGGGAAAAGATGTTCATCCGATAAATACATAAATAACGGGCAATCGAGTTCGGAGTTATCAAGAAGTTCAAAGTGTTGTAAAAGGCCACATTAACAAGAGTCTCTGGGGCCGCCTGGGTGGCTCAGTCAGTTAAGTGTTAGGCTCTTGATCTCGGCTCGGGTCATGATCTCACCGTCTGTGGGATAGAGCCCCACATCGGGCTCTGGGCTGACAGCGTGGAGCCCACTTGGGATTCTCTCTCTCTGCTTCTATCCCACTCGTGCATGCACTTGCTCTCTCTCTCTCTCTGTCAAAAATACTAAACTTTAAAAAAGGGTCTATATGGGGGGCACCTGGGTGGCTCAGTCGGCTAAGCCTCCGACTTCAGCTCAGGTCACGATCTCGCAGTTCGTGGGTTCGAGCCACGAGCCACAGCATCGGGCTCTGTGCTGACAGCTCAGAGCCTGGAGCCTGTTTCCGATTCTGTGTCTCCCTCTCTCTCTGACCCTCCCCCATTCATGCTCTATCTCTCTCGGTCTCAAAAATAAATAAACGTTAAAAAAAGGGGGTCTATATCACCTATATCATCTAGTCTTGGGAGATAGAGAAGGCTACCCTGCAAAAATGAAGGCTACCCCAAATGTGGGGGAGGGGGTGCCAACATGTACTAAGGCTCCAAGGCTTGAAGGAACTTGATGTGTTTGAAGAAGAGAGAAAGAAATGCTCGTGTGCAGTGAGTTAAGGAACTGACTGACCCGGTTTGCTACAGATTGAGGGATTTCCCAAGATATGGGATTTTCAGTGCTGAAACTGCAATGTCCTGGCAAACCAAGATGAATGGGTCATCCTAGTAGTAAGCAGTAGGAAGAGTGGTGTTAAATCAGCCTCGATTGACGAGCAAGGGCTGTGGTTTAGAACAACCAGTCGCTCTTAGCAGATTCTGCCATCTTTCCTGACTCGTCAGGACCTTGGGATAACAAGGGTATGCTCTTCTAGTTATCTACTGTGACATAACAAATCTCCCCAAAACTTAGTGGCTTAAAAAATTCATTTGTTATTATCTCTCACAGTTCTGGAAGTTGACCTAACTTACCTGGTGGTTCTCGCTTAGGGTCTCATACAGCTGCAGTCAGATAACAGCTGGGGCCATGGTCACCCGATGGCTTTACTGGGTTGACTATCCAAGAGGGATTTCTCCACTCACATCTGACATCTCAAGTGGGACGGTTGGAGTAGCTGGGCACCTCTCTGTCTCTCTGTCTCTGTCTCTGTCTGTCTCTCTCTCTCTCCGTCTCTTTTCACAGCCTCCCCATATACTAGTTTAGTTTGCTTGCAACATGGAGGTGTGTCAGGGTGGTCAGACTGCTTGCACAGCACTGATTTTCCCAGAGCAGGGATTCTAAGAGACCCACAGAAATTGCAAGGTTTCTTATGCCTGAGCCTGGAAGCCACTTCTGTTGCATCCTCTTGGTCAAAGTGAGTCACGGGCCTAGGACACATTCAAAAGGGTACAAGTAGTCTCCTTTCAATGGAAGGGAGAACAGAGAGCTTGTGACCGTCCTCATTCTTCCAGAAATGCTGTGTGCCAGTATGCCTCACAGAACCGTGGTGGACTCTATTCCTGATAGGATGTGCTAGGCCTGATGGGAACAGAGGAGGGGGCATTGTAAGTCGAGCTCAGAAGTAATCCAGTCGATCAAAGCTTGCGTGAGTCAAGGCCTTCTCAGAAGACAACATTTATAGGCCCTTTCAAGAGCATGACCCTTGCTTTCTTCACATCAGCAAGACATCCCCGTGTAATGAGATAGAGAAGGAGAAAAGCCATGAATGGGGCCTTCAGCTCACTTCAAAGATATTTATTTGCCTTGAGTGCCTCATACAGTAATTTTATTTTCTTCTTGTGGACTCTTAGCATGTTGGGAAGCCCTACATCCTCCCGTGGCTCCCTAAATGTTCTCAAGGAAATCAGAGCTCTCTCATAGCTTGGGAGCAAGGCCATTCCTTGGATCCTCCTTGCTTGTCCAGAACTCATTGATCATCAGAGGCCAGCAAATCTGTTCTGTAAATGGCTAGATAGATACCTGTTGGGGGCTCTTCAGGCCTGACAGGCTCTTCAGTTGCATCGTTACAGCCAAAGACAATACATAAATGAGTGGAGTGGCCGTGTTCCAATAAAACTTTATTTGCAAAAACAAGCTCCTGGCCATACCCCATGGGCCATTGCCCACTTCTGGGTTACATGGCTGCCTCCATTAGAAATATTCTCCATTTGTGCTTGGGGGACCGTGAAGACAAAAATGTCCTAAAATTAGAGAAACTCCAGCTTCCTCTGGGTGACTCTGTGTAAAAGGTAAAACTAATAAGACCTAAGGCAAAGAATAAAGATGAAATAATAGCCAAGATGCATTTCACCCCAAATCTCCCACACCTTGAGTGGGAGGCCCGGAAAAAAAAACAAAAACAAAAACTCTGAATTTTCACCTTCAAGTCCCAAGAGACTTTTCCCTGTTCAAGTACAGATTGAGCATTCATAACCAAGTTAAACCCGGGAGAGTCCTCCTTTCGTAACGAGGGTGCGGAGAGCGCATTTGAAAATTAAATCAGTGTTTTCCAAAATATGAAACATACACTCCCTGGTAATAAGTGAGAAGACTTAAGGTGGTATGATTCATGGATATTTCTTATTTGAATTTTCCGTTTGTGGATCATAAAACTTATTTTAATATGTATTTTAAAAAGAGAACTGCCACACGGAATCTATCGCTTTCCCAGATGCTGCGGAGGATAAGCTAAGAAGGTATCTGCATTTTTAAAAAGTGATCTGGTGTACACAAAACCATGAAAGAAAAATAGTATTAAAGGTGATCAAGAACATGGAGGGAAATTGTGAGGAGAGAAAACAAATTATTCTTTCTCAGGAAACACTCGATTCAGTGTTTCTGCTCCCACCCTGGCTGTTCCAACCCTGGACCAACCCCTCAGTGAAGACAACCACCGTGTGACTTTCTAGTTTATTTGTTTTGTGTTTTTCGTGTGTTTTGTTTTGTTCTGTTTTTAATCTCTCACCTGGCACAGAGCTTACTACATAAAAGGCCCTCGGTAAACACAGACTGAGCGAGTAAATTAATTAAGTTGTCGTTCAAATTATTAGGTTAATTTTGAGTCGTGGAAAATAATCTGACATGAACTCAAGTATATAGTATTTCAGAGGCTCCTAAACACAGTCGGAAGTTTGCAGAGCGGAAGGGATAAGCTTGTGTAAAATCAGTCAATTAGAAGTGGACAGTCCCTTGGGAAGTCTTTGCCAAGAGAAGTCCAATGGTGGCATAAATCAGGATGTCTAATTGCAGCAATGTTGTAGGAATTAAATAGCAATTAAATCAAATGGGAAAGTTTCTAAGGGACACCTCTGACACCATGGGGGAAAAGTCAAAACAACCCCAAGAGTTCATGGGAAAAAAAACAAAATGGCTGTCTTCCAAGGAGCTTACTGCTTAATAATTATCAGAGACATCTGTGATTAAAATCTTCTTTCTTCCAGAGGCTTTATGATCTCGCCACAGACTTCCCTCATGTCAGATCAGAAGCCAGGGCAGAAAAATCGCTGAGGTGTCACAAATGTAGCAAACCATGGAAAAAGGACTTGGAAAGGGACGGTGTAGCACACGGTTTGGGCCTGCCCAAAACTAGCTTTGAGAAACCAGTTCCCAAAATAGAAAGCATAATCTGCGTCTGTTTACCCAGTGAAAGTAATTCGGGTCATTTCAACATCAATGTCACTGACTTCAAGGGAAGCCCTACTTGAAGGCTGATAAAATGTGTGTGTGTGTGTGTGTGTGTGTTATTAAAGGTTTATCAAAAACTATGGTAAATTTGCCCATACCAGTGTTTCCGAAAATGTAAATCCCATACTACCGTCTGCAAAAGAGTAATTTTGGCTAATATGGGGGGGGAGAGGTGTTTAGTAATTGTAATTAAACAAAAATCCACCGGATACATCCATGATGTTATAAATTGTTGCATAGAATGAGGTGCAGTTTTTTTTTAAGTGTGTTATGTTTTCCGAAAAGACTGCTAAGGAAATCATCGAACACTGGGATCGTGCTCAGACATGGTAAACTCATGAAAGTTGTTTCCAAATGATGGGGGGAGCGGTGTGAAGCTCTGTTGTACAGCAGAGCTGGGACCGTTTCTAACCTACAACGTCCGCATCCTTCATGCAATAGAATTCAACGAAGACCATAAAAACAATCACGGAGGGTACAGAGCGGAAATGCAAAACTCACTTTCGAAGCTTAGATCTTCCAGGCGGATTATCTAATTCATCAGTTTGACCATGAGATTCTTGAAAAATAACCTTCATTGCCAACATGTAAGCAAACAAGCAGCCAAAGTCTTTTCCTAGATTTCAGAGGGATTATTTATGCGATGGTTCGGGACAGTGGCAGTCATTTGTGTGCCTATCTAGTTTTTAATAGTAACAACTATTATTATTATATCATCGTTTTATTAGGAAATGCCTTCTATCCCAAAGAACTAGGAAATATTTCTAATAAAGGGATACTACAGTGACGATGATGTTGGTCTCACCAGTTCAGGTTATATATCAAGCCGACCCTACGTGGAACCTTGAGTTAGTGGTTCTAATCCAGGATCCAACGAATAGCATCTATGTGATTTCGTGTGACTCACTTACCCACTAAGCCTTGGTTGTATCGTCTGTAACATAAGAATGGCTCCCACCTCCGAATGATGACCAAATCAGAGAGTCCAGATAATCTGTATAAAATACCGAGCATGAAGTGGGTCCACAGTGCATGCTGATGCCTCCTGATTCTTCTTCAGAGAGAATTAGTACATAGTAGACCCTTGATTATCTGAAAGATAGACTGCAAATCCTTAAGGATACCAGTACCACACAACAGTCCTCTCCATTGATCTTGGATTTCCTAGCTTAGAACTACCATTTTCTAGACCTTCCCTCCCTCTCTTTATCCCCTTTGCTCACTTTAGCGGTTGTCTTCCATCGGGCAGCCATTCGCACAAAGGAACAAAACTTTCGTACCATAAGAGTGACATAGGTCAACCAGCAATTTCTTCTCGGCTGAGCCCTGTGCCCATCTCAGGAACAAGGGAAAGGTTGGCTCTTCTTAGGGACAAGGGAAATGTTGGTTGTTTCCAAAACCTGCTCTGGGACCATGAAAATCAAGGCAGGGTTGGCTCCCACCACAGTGGAGGATGGGGCTCTGAGGGGACACCCGGGGCTACAGAGGATGAGTCTGACCTTCAAGTTTACCTAGGGGAACTTTTTTATTCCCTACCTAGACCGAACCCCGACTCCAGAACTCTCTCTCTCAGAGATTTGCCCCAGCGTCTTCGTCTTCTATTTCCTGAGACTCCTTTCCCTCACCAAATCCTGATGTTCCTTACCACCTCTGGTGTCAGGGTGAGGGATGAATGAGGGTAAAGTCTGGCTCAGAAAGTGTTTTGTCAAATCTACCGCTTATGCCGGGCCCCCCGGGTTCCTTTCTATCCCCCATCCGACTGGAGAACAGTCAAAGAAAAAGAAATCAACACATCATCCCAGTGTTATCCCACCACATAAGCCAAGACAACACAGGGTGCTAAGGTGTGCGTGAGTGCGGGGGGCCTGTGGGAGCACAGAACAGCTGTCGGGGGAGGTCAGATGAGACAAGAAATAGAAGGTTCCGGATAACGATATTCAAATTGCTCTTCCCGAGCCCCGGTGGCCTTTCTCAGGCACCCTGTGGCTCCCTGGAGCCTGCAATTTCCTGTCTGGCTTATATCATTCGAGCCTGCAGAGACTGTGACCACATAGTCACATGAGAGTAATAGTAACAACACACGTGACTGCCAAACCCGAAACTCTAGGGACCAGAGAGACGACCTGCCACGAAGAGAAGGACAACATCCTACAGTGTGGGTTTCAGACAGGACTTCTCCATCTCCTAGTTCTATGACCTTGGGGAACTCGTGGCTCCCCCTCAGCCTCAGTTTCTTCATCTGTAAAGTGGGATACTAGCCCCTCCCCTACAGAGCTTTTACGACATTATCCATGAAAACGCTTTGGATACCAAAAGAGTATAGATCGTTTTTATTTGTAAGTCTGCCATCAGCTTCGATGCAGACCTGATCCTGGGGTGTGCTCTAGAAGTCTTGAGGGATGGATAAATCTATGACTTCCATTGTACGACTCTTTGAGCGTTACGAGAAACATGACTATTTCCGTTTCCTCCTAAAACACTCCGTTTGTTTACGCTTACTGGTTGTTTCGATTCTGGAAGTTGAGCATGACAAATGATCAGCTGTTCCCTTAATGTAATTTCAGGAGGGGACCAAAAAGCTTAGCTTCCTGAAGAAGCCAGATCTGACTTGTGCAATTTGGAGCGTTCCCAGAACCCTCTTCAGGGTGACATGGGAATTCTGCCTGGGAATCAGCATTTCACCCTTTTGCTCTTTTGGAAACATGCACCAGGAAGAATGGTGCCCCTGGGAAGGCCCCTGTGACCTTGGCCTAGGGGAGGTGTGAGAGCCAACCAGATTCCCCGAGGAGCTGTGAGACGGAGGGATTTCTTCCAGAAATACAGGGAAATTTATGTGGGGAGTCCACAGCTGGGAGCTGGGAGCTGGTCTTACTTACAGACGAATAGGAGGAAGGAACACAAGAGGGAGGCAGGAAGACATTCATTACCACAGGCGGGAGATTTGACCGGAGCTGGAGACCCCAGAAAGAAGGTAGTCCCCAAAACTCTGCATAAGTAAAGCCGTTCGCTTCCAGCCACGCACAGATGTATTTCTTTAAATCAAATTAAGATTACGATACAGCATCTTTAACTATCTTATTTTGGGGGCTGAGAGGGTGTCATGCATTCCGTATCTTCTGGCTTTATGGCCTCACCTTTATGACACTCCCGAAATCCCTCCACAGTGACATCTGTCCAGCGGTTGCTAAATTTGCCAACTACGGTCCTGACAAGGAGTCGCAAGCTTACCGCTTCCCGGCTGTGTGACTTCAGCCAGGAGCTTGACCTCTCTGGGCCTGTGTTCAATTTGAGAAAATGGTGGCCATGGCTGTCCACCCAGTTCTGAGTGAAAATACTCCTTGACCGGAAAAGATAAAGCAGTGCTAGGCCACGTGGTACCTGCCTCACTTAGCATTATCACACGAGCCTTTTCAGGCATAAACAGAGGATCTCACTCACACCGGCTACGGAGATCTCCTCACCCCCACAAAAAGAAAAAGGCGAATGTATAATGGTGATATACTGCTAAGGACCATTCCTGTCCTCCTCGGTGTGAAAAAACAGAATACAGCCATAAAATGGTGAAGGATGCGCTCCGGCCTCCGCGGGGGGGGTGGGGACGCCATTCTCCATTCGTGGAGCATGGCAAGGCGTCCTCACAATCTGTCTCGAGTATTTTCTTCTCCGTCTGCCGCCACAGAGATGTTTTTCAGGTCACTGGTAGGCCTTGAGCTTTTAATCCAGGGTCCCCACGCGGAGTTCTACTCAGGCAATAACTGGTCTGCAGGGGGCTTCACTCATTCATTCAATCCATTCGATTCACCTCCTCCTCGGGCGCTGGGGGAGGTGCTAGGGGTGAGCACCAGGAGGAGCAGGGCCCAGTGCCTCTGCCGAAGGTAGGAAGGAGCTTGGAACTGGCGAGACTCGGAAAAGAAGGTTCTGGAAGGCGAGAATCCGGGAGAGTGGGCCAGACAAGCAGGGGCGGATGGCGGGGGGCCAGATCACCGGACCTGTCACCAGACACCCCCACCCTCCCAGCCAGGCCTCGGGCCCTACGGTCAGCCTCGCCTTCATCTTTGGACACTGTTTCGGCCGCTGTGCCCCTCCCCCGTCGGGCATCTCCACGGAGCCCGCCGCTCATGTCCAAGTGCGGCCTGAGCGTCTCCACCGCCATGACAAGGCTCTGTGTTTAGGTAACAAGCCTCGCTCGAGTATTTTGAGGCCCGCTGTTTAGAAACACACAGAAGTGGGGGGGGGGGGGGGGGGAAGAAAGAGAATAAATATGGAAATCAAATGTAAAAACTTCTGGTTCTCGCAACCAGCTTCCTGGGGGAATTCTCTTCTGTGTTCTTTCCCCTTCTTCCACTCAACGGAATGGCTGCTAGTCATTAAGGAAATCTGTGAGGAGCTCACGGTACAGGAATTGTACACCAAGGCTCCCCTCCTCATTTGCATATCCCATTTTTTGATTGGCAGCTGTACATGAAATGCCATATCAGTTGAAAGTATGTTGTGAGCTAGCACTAATGATCCTGTGGCTCCAGGGAGACCTGCCATATTGTAATTTGGCTATCAGGCATGAAAGAAATAATTCTAAGTGCCAGGAATGCAAGACTGAATAAATGTTTCACTGCTGCAGGTTGCCACGGGTGACACTTCTGATTTAGTATAAACGAATGCCCCGTTGCCTTTGGGGTACCGGGACTTTGCATTGTATCTGAGCTGTGTGTATAAAACATTAGTCTAAGAAAATGGCTTCGGCGTAAGACGGGAAACAGAGGCCTGCTCCCAGAAGGCTGTGGAATGTTTACAACTAATCACTGGATGAAAGGATTTCGCTACCTTCTATAATGACAGACAAACAGGATTTGCTTTTCCTGAGATGGAGAATAATGGTGATGTTAACTCTGCCTCGCCTCGCCTTTTTTTTTTTTTTTTTAATGAAATGCTCTTTTGTAAAGAAAATCACATCTGTTTCCTTTTATATATGAAAGGGATATAAATTCTTTTCTTCCTCCCTCTGTGTGAATAGCCCCCGTCCGTGTACCTCGGAATTAAATAACCCTTTCTGATGTCATCCGGATTTCAGAGGTCTGGAAAGATGGCTGTCACTTCCTTCTCCTTGGCTTCTGACTTCACACGCTTGCCCGTGCGTAGAGGAGCTTTAGAAGTGGGGAGCGATCACTTTCGCTTGAATTTTCATGAGGGTCCCCATGCAAATCGCGGCCACATCCGGCCCCACGGGAGCTCAGTCTCTGTTAACAAACTCCCCATGTCTCCACCGCACGAAATGCAGAGAAGAGTTGTCTGGAGAGCGGTGCCTTCGTACAAGAAACCACACGGGGCGGGCGTTGGCTCCCGCCTGCGGTGTCCCTGGGCCCTCCGGGTCCTGGCTCTGGGATCGTGTTAAGATGAGTTTTTCTTTGCCCTCGATTCTGTGGAGGGTTTCTACCTTTGGGCTTCCTTCCTTGGACATCGTCAAAGGGCAGATTCGGGCACCTATGTAGACAGGACAGAACAGCAGTCGTAGAAAATGCCATGGTCGTTTTGCGCCATAGGCTGAAGGCAGCGGGGTTAAATCAAGTCAGGCATCTCCAGAACTCTCTTCAGTCCTCCGTTTGGGAAGAAGCCAGGCTGACTCTTGGGCTCCGCTTCTGAATTGGAAACTCCGTCACTGCTCTCTGCCTTCTTGCTGGTGGATTTGGCAAGAGCGGTGGCGACAAGCTAAGGATATGTTAAAAGAACACGAAGAATATGGTCGGATTTACCCATCTCTGCCAAACCCGCTGAGAAAAAACTCCCTTCATACCAACCCCTTGAACAGTTCTGCTGTATTTTTAAAACACGTTAAGGACTCGATAACGGCACACCAAATATTTGTTGAGCACCTCCTACGTGTCAAAAAAATACGTTACACGCTTGTAATAGAATACTCGGATCCCATAAGATATGGCATTTGTAATGTTTCTATTCAATAGGGGAAGGGTTTTTACATTGGAAGTAAGATATGCTGGAGATGTTGTTAATTCAAACTCACATGCTTTTATGCCTTCATTTGACATGGAAATTACCGAGCGTCTCCTCCGTGGCAGGCTTTCGGGATACAAAAATACATGCGTCAGGGCCCCTGTCCTCAAGTAACTCACTGTCTAATGGGAAACACACACCAGGATGCACAAACAAATGATAGACAAACGCACCGTGAGGGCGCGGCACTTAGTGGGGCGTGAGGCGAGCGGTCCAGAGCGGATGGTTGTGGTCACAAGAGGAAACGCCAGTGGAGAACTCCAGGAAACGTGTGGCCCAGCTCTCTTCTCTGTCACTTTCAAAGAACGCTGTGGATTTCAATGTGAATTCAGGAAGCGTCTCTGTGCACCTGCTACGTGCCGGCTACTGAAGGGCTTTCACATGCGTTATCTAGTTTAATTCTTCCCATGGCAAACCACTCACCGATACTGAGATGATAGAGGTTCGATATTCAAACCAAGTGAAATAAACCCCGCAGCCAAGCAAAAACGGACGAGGGTGCTTGGCCTTTTCCCCCATTTGTTAGCAGACGCTTTCTAAAAGGCGTAATTGTTTGAAGGCTTTCGTTCCTTTAGGGTAACTCCAAACTTCTTAACCATGAGCGGGCACAAAGATGACTGAACAGAGTTGACTCTGCAAAGCCATTCATACTCTCTCTAAGGGGGATTTAAGGGACTTTCCAAGGGTGATTTTGTTTTGCTCAGTTTTGGTTTAACCACTGACTTAGAGCCCAAATCCTATACGAGAGTGTCTCCGTTGCCTGGGCAAAGGGCCAGGAAATCCCAGAGGAAACGCTGTCTAACTCCATGTTAGGCCTTGGAGGAGGGGTAGTCGTGGAAGACTTCTTTGAAGAGGTGACTTTCCGCAACAGAAATTAGGAGAGAAAATTCCAGACACAGCGGCCAGGATAAGCCAATGCCAGGAGGTGACGGAGCATACAGGCTCTGGGTTCAAAGGCTGGAGGTAAAGTCGCGACAGAGACGAAGCTAGAAATGTAGGCAGATGGCCATGCTCTGGCATTATCGGGATGCCTGCCCCCTTGTTTCTGGATCTGTGCTTTTCAAATGGGGGTGAGCTGACCCCCAAGGGATATTTGGCAATGTCCCGAGATATTGAGAGGTGCCACCAGTATCGGTGGGCAGAGATCAGGAATGCTACTGATAACCAACAGGGCACAGGACGGGGCCCCACGACTAAGAATTATCTGGCCTGAAGTGTCCTGGAGCTGAGGTTGAAGAAGCCTGCCCTAGACCGTTGCTACTTGCTTTTATGTTGTCCTGCTGCCTTGGAGGGAAATGAAAAGCTGGTTTAAACTTTGTACCTCGGAATAAGGGTGTCTCGGGACAAATATTTATTTGGAATTCCCGTGAGCCGGGGTCGGGGTGCGGGGTGGGAGGCAGGGGAGAGAGTGACTTTAGAGAGAAATATTAACCTTGCAAATGTGCACATTTTCAATTCACATCCTAGTGACAGGTTACAACTTGTAATCAGTATAAAATGATTTTCCGGGAGAGTAAATGCTTATTTTCACTGTCTCGATGTTGGCACTGGATTACTTGGTATTAATCCCAGGGTGACACAGTCACATTTGGAAGCCGTGAGATTTATTTGGATGTCTGGTGGGGCCAGGGGCAGCCTTCATTTCACATCCTTGATCTTGGAGAATTTAAATAATTGAGCTGCTTTTCTAAATACACCAGCGGTGTGAAAAGGAAGTTACCCACCCAGGACAATTCCAAGAGCCACGCGAAGCCAGGAGAAGGGAGGAAGGGATATCACCACGGTCGTCAACCCCATGCTTCGCAGCCACAACTGTTACCACAGCAAACAAAGGGCACTTATTAAGCACCAACTGTGTACCTCCCCCCTGGCACAAGAGAGCAAGACATCTGAGAGCCTGTACCCTCAGTCTCCAGTATATATTATAACACCCTTTTCCCCGACGTGTGCCCACGCCGTGAGGCTATGCTTGGTATTATTGTTCTGACCAAATATTTGCCATTATTATCTTTCATCCAGAGCTCTCATCTAGAGCAAGGCCCCCCAACTTTTTCTCTAAAGGACATAAATTGTAAATACGTTGTTTGCCAGCCATACGGTTTCTTTTGCAATTACTCAGCTGTGACCTAGGGCGAAAGCAGCTGTTGACAACATGTAAACAAAAGAGCGTGTTTGTTTCCAATGACTTAGCTGCGTTCCAATAAAACTTTATTTACAAATAAGGTGGCACAGCCAGATTTACCCTGAAGGCTGCAATTCACCAGCCCCTGACTGAGACTAACTGGTACCGTGTCTTAAAGACATTCCCTTCTGAATATTGAAGCAATACGATTAAGAATCAGAAAACTATTCTTATGTTTTGACTCAATAATTTCACATCTCAGAACCTAATGCTACGAATGTCTTCAGATTTTCACATACCAGGTTTTTGTACAAAGATGTTCATTACGGTATTACTTACAATAATGAAAATTTGGCAATTTTTTTGGCCAAAAGCAGGGCATCAGAGAATCTTACTCTGTCATGGAACAGTGCAATATTAAGCAGACTTCAAGGTGATCATTCTTAAGTGTTTTAGTGATGTAGAAGATGTGATGGTAAGTCAAGAAAAGTGAGACAGACGTTGTGCATACAGTTTATCCCTCTTAAGCTTACATCTGCATATTTGTAGAATGACTCAAAGGAAATATACTCAATTATTTAGTAGGTGTTTCTTTGGAGGCTGAGATTATGGGATGATTTTGCTTAAAATGATTCCCAGCGTGGAGTTATTTTAAAAGGGCAAGTGTTGGCCTCCAAGTGATTCAGCTTTGCTATTTCCCTGGCTGGGCAGGGCACCTTTGCAAGGTTACTTACGAACGCTGAGCCTCAGTTTACTTCTTTGTAAAACATGTATAGCATCTGACTTGCCTGACTGTTGTCAAGATTAACTAATGCAATAAAATGCCTAGCAGAGCATTTTACTTAACATAGTAAGTACCCAACAATTGGTAGCTGGTAATATCATTACTTTTTGTTCTAAGCAGTTTTGTACCTTGATGGTAGCGATGGTTACATAAATCTATACCATGGATACAACTGCACAGCGCTGCCCACACACACATACACATAAAAATTATCCAAACGAGGTCTATAGCCTAGGTAACAGTATTAGACCCATGTCAACATCCTGGCTTGGATATTAGATTGATGTCACCATGGGGGACTCCGGGGGCAAGGGTACCTGAAACTCTATTTTTGCAACTTACTGTGAGTCTATAAGTTATTTTAAATTCAAAATCTTTTAAAAATACATGAAATCTTTTAAAAGATTCCAACTGCTTCCATAATTTGCCTCTCATCCATCCAAGTGAAGTCGGGAAAAGTAGCAAGTGATCATTTGGTCTCGTCTGCAAGCGGTAAAACTGAGATCCTGAGGGACTGTGTTCCCCCAGGTCAATCAGGAAGACAGGAAGGAAAAAACAAAATCAAGTCACTGAACATCCTGGACTCTTCCCTGGAGCTGGTCCTGCTCCATAAGTTGTCCTGTGTTCTGCGGGGACAAGGAAGGTGTCCTTTAAATAGATGTGTGTAGAAGGTATTCTCTGGGTAAGGGTCTCAGAACAGAACCTTGAATTCCATGAACAGATATTTCCCAGTTGATTTGGGGAATAGGAAGAAGCGTGGCATAAGCAACCCTCCCAAAGAAAATGATTGTTGTTCAAGCGTTTCCACATCTGCATTCGTTTTATTATTTTCACATGTACTCTCAAAACCGCACATAGGTTTGGGGCGCTCGGGTGGCTCATTCCATTAAGTGTCCGACTTTGGCTCAGGTCATGATCTCACACTCTGTGAGTTCGAGCCTCGTGTTGGGCTCTGTGCTGACAGCTCAGAGCCTGGAGCCTGCTTCGGATTCTGTGACTCCTGCTCTCTCTGTCCCTCCCCACTTGCACTCAGTCTGTTTCTTCCTCTCTCTCTCTCTCTCAAATATAAATAAACATTAAAATTTTTTTAAAAACTGAACATAGATTTTATATAAATTAAGAAAGCAGGCTTGGAGTTGGTAAAGTTACAGGTATCCTTGCCAGAAACTCAATGCATTAATTTAAGAAATATTTGTTGAATGTCTACCCTGGGCAGACCCTGTTCTAGTTGCTGAAGATGTGCTAGGGAGCTAGACTGATCCAGTTTCTGCTCTTAGAGAGTGTAGTTTCAGGCAAAAAGCAATCAACTTGGGGTGCCTGGCTGGCTCAGTCCACAGAGCATGCAAGTCTTGATCTCAGGGATGTAAGTTCAAGACCCACATTGGGTATAGAGATTGCTTAACAATAAAATCTTTTTAAGGAAAAAAAAAACCCAGCAATCAATTGTAGCCTGACCCCTCCCACTTGTTGCCACGTGCCTTGAAAAGCTACCTGGGCTTTCGTCTCCTCCTCTATAAAATAGGTTTTTGGCTTTGTATGGTAATGACAAACACACACGCTCCCTAACTCCACCTCTTGTATCCAAGGCAGACATCACTAGTCAATCTTGGCACTCATGCTGCCTAACTCCACTCTTGTATCCAAGGCAGACATCACTAGTCAATCCTGGCACGCATGCTCCCTAACTCCACCTCTTGTATCCAAGACAGACATCACTAATCAATCCTGGCATTCTTTCCCACTGAGTTTCGAGGAAGACACAGACTTTGCGTCCTTCAGAACAAATGGTCTCTGTTGGCATTTTGGGTGGATAACTCTTTGTCATGGAAGGCTGTTCTGTGCACGATAGGATGTTTAACAGCACCCGTGGCCATTACCTACTTGATGTCAGTAACCACACCACGCCCCCTCCCTGTTGTGACAGCCAAAATGTCTCCAGGCATCGCCGAATGTCCTCTGGTGGGAGGGGACAGTGACCCCAACTGAAGACAACTGCTCTAAATGGATGTGTGCCTACAGCAAACAAAACGTATTTGCCCCCTCTGGACCAGCTCATCTCCTCAGATCTCTTCTGACGCTTATATTCTATGATTCCATCAGTTGAGGCAGAGTGAACCATATCACTTGCTTGCTTGTTTGCTTTTAATGATCTAGGGGAAACAAAAATTTCTGATAGGAAACTGAGGCACAGAGGTCAAATAACTCACCCAGGGTGCATAGCTTTTCGAGTTAAGGCTAAAGTGCAAATACACAGCTTCTGAGCCCAATATGCCCTGTCTGTTGTACACTCTGGGTCTATCACAAATGACTCACCCAAAAATGCCAATCAGACAGTGAGCATCCACAAGGCAGTCAGGAGCTGGGACTCATCAGGAAGCATTTGTCTCCAAAAGGTGAACAAATAAGCAGAGTTTTGTTTTGTTTTGTTTTGTTTTGTTTTGTTTTGTTTTGTTTGTTTTGTTTTCTGAAGAAACCAACTGGGAGCAAAATCTCCTGGGTAAAATGAAACCCCAACCCCCGCATTCAGGAAGCTTCCTTGAGTGTGTGTCTGTTGAAGGGACAGAGAGATACAAACGTAAATTCTGGTACAGGCCGCAGCTCATTAAGGTCAGTCCCGTTTTGACACGCGTGTTATACTCAGGAGAAGTGCCCATCCATCATAAAAGATGTTTGTAGAAAAATATAAATCTCTGCTGCAGCCTCTCCCGAAATGTCGAAGGGTGGGGCACCTGTTCATTAACAATTGCTTTTCAATTCTTTTTACCCACCCATTTCCCCCAAAGCTCCGTTCCTCATGAAATACCAGCTGCCCCTAACAACTCTCGCCAAAAATGCTCCAAAGTCCCTTCCAAGCCAGCCTCCTGCGTCCCCTGCTGTTTGCCACTTCGCACTGCCCTCTTGTCACCTTCCCACATGTGACTTACCTGCTCTGTAACTGTAAATGAATTAAGATAGCATTGGCTTCTTTGGGGACTCCTCTCCCTCGTGTCCTAATAGAAACAGCAAGGCTTAAGAGCCATGCTAGTGGAGAAAGTTCTCTCTAGCATACAAGGCAGGTAGAGAAGCTTTAAATACCAGCACAAGGAGAGAGAGCTCAGCCACATGAGGCAGAAAGTGAAATGATATAAAGAACCTGAACACATCACATGCAACCAGATTAATTAAATAATACCTGTGAAGGCACATCAAAAAGTGTAACGCAAAATATAAGCATACTGGATTGAAGAAGCAGTTTCTAGAATGAAGAAAATGTGGCTGTGAGGTGAACCTTGAGAAATGGATAGAATCCCAGCCTATGGAATTAGCAGCGATGAGGGAGCGAAGAAAAGAGGGTCCAGATGGCATCACCAGGAGGAGAAAAGATTCTGCACGGGAAAGGGTTGGGTGCATTCAAAGAGCCTGGATGGGTCTCTCAAGTCAAGCTCCTTAAGCTCATTTCCTGTCTGGGGCACGCCGTGACACATCTCCAAATGGAAAAATCATTCCCAGTTGAGCGGGCCAAATATCTTGAATAAATAATGCAGAAATTATTAAGACATTTTCCAGAGGACCCCAGCATTTCCTGTCTTGACAGTGAGGCTGGATTTGACATCAGCTAACTCAAAAAGTTAAAAATAAAAGCTGAGGCCAACTCAAACTTCCCTTCCAACTGTTTTTCAATAATCTGAGATTGGGCTGTGAAACAGTACTTGTAACTAATTTCTTCAAACCATCTTAACTTGAGTCATTAACTCATGAGCTCAGCCAAGTGGAGGAGCCACTGGCTAATCTTTGTCCTGGGTTGAGAGAACAGGAAGGAACATGGCAATGAATTATGACTTTATTGGTCAGGCTATGAGATGTTGGGAGTCAGGGGGGGGTTAAAAAAGGAAATGTTCCAGGGCACCTGGTGGGGTTCAGTCGGTTGAGCGTCTGACTCTTGATTTCAGCTCAGGTCATGATCTCGTGGTCATGAAATCAAGCCCCTCATCGGGCTCCGTGCTGAGGGCAGAGCCTGCTTGGGATTCTCTCTCTCTCCCTCTCTCTGCCCCTCCCCCAGCGCTTTCTCTCTCTCTCAAAATAAATAAACATTTTTTAAAAAGGAGGGGCGCCTGGGTGGCTCAGTCAGTTAAGCATCTGACTTCAGCTCAGGTCATGATCTCACAGTTCGTGGGTTCGAGCCCCACACCGAACTCTGTGCTGCCAGCTCAGAGCCCAGGGCCTGCTTCAGATTCTGTGTGTGTCTCTCTCTGCCCCTCCCCTGCTCATGATCTGTCTCTCTCTGTCTCTCAAAGATAAATAAACGTTAAAAAAAAGGAAAGTTTCCAAGGCTGTGTCAGATCCTGGGTTAATCAGAGAAATACAAGTGGACCGGTATAAAGAATTTTAAAGGGAATAATTCAAAAATACTAGCTGACCCGTATAGAGTGCTTCCTGTGTGCCGGCCATCGCCTACTTTCTTCTACCTGGTCTCTTCCTGCCAGTGACCCTAATGGGGGGGGGGGGGGAGGGGGCACGTGTCCCCATTGTACAGATAAAGGCACTGAAGTGAAAGAAGTTAAGCAATTTGCTCAAGGTCGCATCATCAGGGGCGTCAAAGAGTCAGCATGGGTCTCCCTAAAGAACCTCCAGAGACAGCGATAAAGAGAGAATACTGAGAAAAACCTGCTCCCAACCACAAAATTACAGAATCCACAACCTCATCAATATTTCCAGGAAGACTAGTTGCCCACCATCGAATGGAGGCAAAACCAGGGCTTATACAGGTGTCTGCCTCTCGTTCCCAGGATGAATCATTCACCCTCCTGGACATCAGTTTTCCCATCTGTACAATGGGCATCAAAAAAATCTTCCAAATGACAGTGGGTCTAGGAAAATCATAGCGTGCTAAAAAATATTTTACAACCAGGAGTATCTGAAGTCAGACAAATAGGTTTGAATCAGCGCTGCCAATTATTGAGTTTAATCCGTGGGCGATTTAGATCCTTCCCCAGTTACCCGTTTTTTTCCACCTCTAAAATGAGAGAATAATAAGCATACCTATCTTGTGAGGCTCTGGTGAAGAATAAATAATATTATGCATGCAAGGATAACATCCCTGGCACTCTCCTTGGCACATAGTAAAGGCTCAATAAATTTTAAATCATAATAATAATGAAACCATAGCTACGTGGGTGCTGCTGTGCTTAATTACAAGACCGTAACACCTATTTCGATGGACCAGAGCCTTAGAGCTGGAGCAAGAGAGAAAATAAACATGCAAACGACAGAACTTGAACCCAATAACGTGCCCACTCCCGAAGTTTAGCATATTACTGGAATTTACTGGAAATCGCTAATGGAACGCTGCCCATTATTCATGATACGAGCAGTAAGGAATCATGCATAATGGAACAGAGTCCCTGCTAACAGCAGATTCACGCACGATAATTTAAACTTGTTTGTATGGAAATAAAGGGCGAGTCTTTGAAGTGAGCCTTAATGAGATTCTGCTTCATCTTGACTGTATCCTGGGAGAAAGAGTTCAATTTCTCCTCCAGCATCCGGCTCTTGTTGGTGGCGTGTAGGAAAGGAAGGGCCAGCTTAAATTATGAATGGCCCTTCTTGTCTGTGAGAGCAGGTGGGGAGCGGGGGTGTTCATCCTGGAGCACAGGGGAGGTGGGGCGAGACGAGCTCACGTCTCCTCCGAGGCGGTTTCTGACTCAGAAACTTACAGGAGGGGCTGGTCGGACCGGAGCCTCAGCAAGCAGGCATCGTGGAGAGCTGGGGTCACAGACCCTCTGGGACCCAAGTAAGCTGGGTGGGTCCTGGCGGGAGACCCTGGCGTATCGGCCTGGCCCTGCGCCTCGTCACATTCTGCTGGCACACAGGGGGGCTTCGGCTCCATCCCACACCTGAGCGGGAGGACGCCTGGAAAATGCTTGGTGCCACCAGATGGCTGCTGAGCTGGCAGCTCCCAAAGTCCAAAGACGCCCGGGGTCTGGTCAACTCGGCCCGACTGTCCAAAGGTCCCAGGATATGAGTTCCCGGCAGCCGAAAAGGGTGTGGCTGTTGAGTTTCTTAAATCACTGAATTTGGGGGCGCCTGGGTGGCTCAGTCACTCAAGCGTCTGACTCTTGGTTTGGGGCTCGGGTCACGATCTCACGATTCATGAGTTCGAGCCCCACGGCGGGCTCCGAGCTGACAGTGCAGAGCCTGCTTGAGACTCTCTCTGTCTCCCTCTTTCTGCCCATCCCCCGCCACCTCGAGCTTGCTCGCTCTCTCTCTCAAAAATAAATAAACATTTTTTTTAAAAATCATAGATTTTTTTTTTTAAAGCCCAATTCAAGCGGCGGGAGCGGTCTGCCGCACCGGGTGGCCGTGGACGAGAAGGCCCCGTCAGGTGCTGAGCACAGGCTGGCCACCCACGGTCGAGCACTCCCTTAATTGTAACTAAGCCTCTGAGACCCAGCGTTTGTTACAATCCTTCTGCCGTGGGACACGGAGACACAGCATAACCGACAGCCGCGAAGGATGGCGTGCGAACCCACAGTCGCGATGGACGGCGTGCGTTAGAACTTTCTCCGTGCCACGCACCTGGCTCGGGACTCCCCTTGCATAGCTTCATTTCATCCCGCAGCCCTGTGAGGAAATAATACGCTTGTTAGCCCATTTCACAGATGAGGGAACTGAGGCCCCTAAAGGCGCGCTTACTCTTTCAAGGTCACAAAGCCAGTAGGGCTGGGGAAACGGGTTTCGAAGCCGACACCTGTTAGATCCCTGGGTCCACTTTCTTCATCGGGGTCTGTACTGCCCCTCCCTTGACTGCTTCCCGAACCCGAATTAAAGTCTCCGCTGGGCTCCGTGAAGGGAGGGCCTCTGTGTGTACTAAGGAGTTCATCCGGATCTCTCCCCGGTATGCAGGTGCATTATGTAACTTTAGGGCCGGGGAATGCCTGCAGGGAGCGCGGCCCAGCCGGCCGCTCTCCTGACCTCCATCTCCCGCCTCATCTGTCTCTCCTCACACAGACTCGAGGATTTAGTTCCCAGCCTATTGTGCCCTGATTCTCTAAAGCGAAATCTCTCATTTTTAAACTCGACACGGACCAGGCACTAGGCTCAGAAGGTTTCATGCGTTTAATCACTTCGTTCTTCAGACTCTTATTCCCGTTTACCAACAAGGCGGCTGCAAATTAACCAGCCCAAGAACACGCATCAGGATGCGATTCCCCCCCCCACCCCCCGCTTCGTGTGGCACACGCGTGTTTACGTCCGGTCACCTGATGTCGTTCCCAGTGTGGGAACAGGACAATGAACCAGACAAAGCAGGTGCCTGCCCCCAGGGAGCCTACATTCTAGAAGCCACAGGCAGGCTATGAAAGCAATACACATCTGAGCCAGGACGGAGATCGTTTCAGTGAAGAAAATCAAAGCCGGGCGGGGAGCTAGCAAGTAAAAGCGTGGCCAGGGGTGCCGGTTTAAATGAAAGGAGGATGCGGGGGGAGGTGCTATTTGAACTGAGACCTGAACAAAGCGGGAGAAGTGGGAGAAACACTTTCCAGGGTGGGGGAGGTCACATGCAAAGGCCCTGGGGCGGGAATGAGTTGGGGACATTAGGGAAACATCCAGAAGACCCTTCTGCCCCAAATGGCGTAAAGGAAATGAGTGAGTTAGGAAGGGTGAACCATGCATGGGCATGTCGAACTCGAGGTGGAGTCTGATGCCTGTCTCCTACCCACTCCCCCTTTTCTCCATCTGGAAGTCCGCCAAGTATCAACGCCAATCCTAACATCCGCTTTACCCGAGGGTCCTCCCCTCTGCCAGTTCCCTGAGTCTCTCTCTCTCCTTATGTTTAGCTAATGACCAAGTACAGACGCTCAGGAACCCATTCTCTTTTTAAATAATTTGAATCACGGTAGGCTACACGCCCACCAAGAGAGGAGGAACAGAGAGGGACCCTGCGAAACGCGACCGTGCACGGTGCGCCCTGGGACTCACAACGTCCTGCTGACGCCGGCACCAGCGCGGGTGTGCGTGCGGTGAGGACACCACGTGAGAGGAGGATCCGTGCAGCGGCTCCAACAGAAACGCCTCCGCCGCCGGCGGCTGTGGGACCCGACGGCACGTCGGTGTTTTCAGTATTGCAGCTTAAGGAGAACGGCCACGCCAGCCTCGTAGTCGGGTGTGAGTCTTGCGTGTTTCCAGCAGCGGGTCTGGGGCTCTGAGGTTCCATGCGGCATCCCACCCTCCGGTCGCAGAAACCTCGGTCTAGCTGGGCTATTTCCTGCCGCTGAATACATTGCATTCTTCACACGTTTGCTTACTAACCACAGGCCTGAGCCTCAAAATGATAATCAAATAAAACAAACAGGGCATGGGATGAGTATTTGAGGGACTGGCAGCCTTTTAATAACCTAAATCTCTACGCCTCTCATCTCCTCATCACGCTGAGATGCCGAGAGAACCGGATTTTTAGAACACGACCTGGTCTTTGAGCTCAGGGGAAGAAAAAAACAACAAAAAACCGTTTCCGTTAGTCCAGACCTGGTGTCTAGTCAATTACGGGTTCAAGCTTAACCACCCCGGCATCTCAGGGATGGCCGTTTTTATCTTTCTTTTTTAAAGAGCAGGATTGGAATTTCATTGTATTGAGTATAAACGGGGAAAAAGTACATTGCAGAATAAAACTCAAAATGCTTTTATGGAATTTTCATCGTAAGACTGCCTGTAATAGAGTTGACCTCGTATTCACCTAAGATTTCTCTGGCTCCGAGTTCAAATTTCATGCCAATTAACATGTTAATGACATATATCATTTAAAGAGCTCATCATAACTTTTATCACATCATGTTACATCTACTTCCTTGTAATTAAATCAGAATTACAGGGTGTAATTACCTTTCTTTTCCTGAATACCCATTCCTTTTCAGGCATTTAAATTCAAGTGCAAATGCTAAAAGACACTTGAAAGTAACAACCTAATAAAAATATTATCAATTAATGAAAGTGTTGGGTTTCTCCTACTCTCCGGTTTCCTTTTTGACAAATTCTCTTCCCCTGTTATACTTTGGGTAACACGTAATGATTAGTGGTATCCAATCAAATGCTTCATAAGTTCTTTAAATCCTCAGGGCCCTGATTTCCATTAATATGCAATGTTCTCACACATAAATATAATTACATACAATTATTAGCGGAAAGGGATCAGATAAGGTTTATTAAGGAAATATCCTATAATTACCCAAGTCCAGGACTTCCCTTTACGTGTTAACTCAACCAAGGGTTGGAGTCTGCAATCTCTCCACCTGCAAAACAGTTATTGACTTTGATTCATCTGGGAAAATGTGGGACTGATGGCAGGACTAAAAAAAGGGATACACCTTTGTTTAAAGGACTTAACTATGGAGGCGCCTGGATGGCTCAGTCCGTCCAGTCTGGAATAACCCATCCGTTGAGCGTCCGACTTAGGCTCAGGTCATGATCTCACTGTTCACGAGTTCGAGCCCCGCATTGGGCTCCGAGCTGACAGCTCGGAGCCTGGAGCCTGCTTCGGATTCTGTGTCTCCCTCGTTCTGTCCCTCCCCTGCTTACTGTCTCTCTCTCTCTCTCTCTATCTCCCTCAAAATAAATAAACTTAAGGGGCACCTGGGTGGCTCAGTCAGTTAAGCCTCTGACTTCAGCTCAGGTCATGATCTCATGGGTTCAAGCCCCACGTCGGACTCTATGCCGACAGCTCAGAGCCTGGAGCCTGCTTCGGATTCTGTGTCTCCCTCTCTCTGTGCCCCTTCCCTGCTCGTTCTCTCTCTGTCTCTCTCCCTCTCTCTCTCAGAAATAAACATCCTTAATGTAAAATTAATTAGTTAATTAACATTTTTTTAAAAAGGACTTAACTATGATAATTCTACAAAGACTATGGACCCCAAGGTCATTTTCTGACCACTGTCTGGTCTTTCAAACCCCCCCCCAAAGGATTTAAGACTTAAATCTACATCACACTTAATTCTTGACCCTCGTCGTAACTTCCAGGTAATATCTAAGAAAATGCAAGTAATTTACAGGCTTGTGATCTTCTCCGATGACCCGTAAGAATTATGTGGGCAGAATGACCAGGGACTCACATACATTATTTGAGGAGCTGGGCACTGGAAGACGGGCAGAATGGTGACTCCTTTGTTGTCGGGAAATTCTGCGTGCATAGACGAGGCGGATCATTCATTCAGGAAATATTTATTGAGCACCTACAGTGTGCTGTAGCTACTATTCTGGGCCTTGGTAATAAAGAAGATCCAAGGTCACTGCTGACAAGGTGCCAACATCCATCGCCTCCCGGGAAAGGAGGAGAGACCATAAAGTATAAACAACAGAACAAGTCAGGGAATGACAGCTGGTGATGGAAAGCCAAGAGGGAAAGATAACGGAGCCAGGCCAGGCGATGTGATAAAAAGCGATGGGCTGGGGTGGGTTATTCCAGACTGGATGGTCAGGGAAGGCGGCTCTGAGGTGCCCGATCTTTGAGCTGGGGCTTGAGTGATGTGAAGGCGGCGGCCACGGGGGGCTCGGGGAGGACAGAGCCACCAAGTGTCAAGGTCCTGAGGGGAAGTGAGCGTGATGTTCTGCAAGAACAAAGAGGAGGTGGGTGTTGCGGGAACAGACTGAGCAAGGATGCAAAAATGGCGGTAGAAACATGGAAGCACTTAGGAAGCTCTGCGGGCCATGAAAAGTAGTCGAGACTTGTTTCTTTTTTTTTCCTGAGAGTGACAGGAAACAACGAGAGGGTTTGCAGCCAGGAAGTGACATAACTCAAATTACGCATTGAAAAGGATGGTCTGTGGCGTGGAGCCTGCATTCGGACGGGGCAGGAATAGAAGCAAGCCGGCTTGCAGGGGCCCGTTGGCGCCTTCAGGGGAGCCGCGACACGGGCTTGAGTGAAGCAGGTGCCGTATAAAGGTCCAGCCCACGGTCTGGCAGGCGGGCAAGCGGGCGCTGCTCCGCGGGCTTGTGGCCGCTTGTAGGAGCCTCTCGATCCTCTGGAGCGTTTGTTGAACGAACGTGTTCTGTTTACTACGCGCCAGGCGTTGTTCTAAGTCATGGGGGTGCAGCAGGGAACAAACCAGACGACACGCCCCACTCTCCTGGACCTTAAATAAGGGAGAAAAAACATCCAGTACAAAAGCAAATAATTACACAGTATTATGTGAAGCGCCAATAGGCGTCTTGAAAAGTAAAGCAGGGCAGGGGGTTGGGAAGGATAGAGAATGAAGGAGGGGCAGCCTCTTCAGGTGACCCGTCCAGGGACGGCCACACGCCCCGCCGCTCACACCTGCATGGGGTGACACCACGGATGTGGGCTCTTGGGGTGCCTGGGTGGCTCGGTCGGTTGAGGGTCCCGCTCTTGATTTCGGCTCAGGTCACCATCCCGGGGCTGTGGGATCGAGCCCCGTGTTGGGCTCCGTGCGGTGCACAGAGCCTGCTTAGGATTGATTCTCTCTCTCTCTCCCTCTGCTCCTCTGCCCCACTCATGCTCACTCTCTTTCTCTCTAAAATAAAAACAAAGGGGCGCGTGGGTGGCTCAGTCGGTTGAGCGACCGTCTTCGGCTCAGGTCATGATCTCACGGTTCGTGAGTTCGAGCCCCGTGTCAGGCTCTGCGCGGACAGCTGGGAGCCTGGAGCCTGCTTCGGATTCTGTGTCTCCCTCTCTCTCTGCCCCTCCCCCACTCACGCTCTGTCTCTCTCGCTCTCAAAAATAAATAAAACACTAAAAATAATAAAAAAAATAAAATAAATAAAGTGTTAGATGAAAAGGCACCTTGGTGTTTCAGTCAGTTAAGCGTCTGACTTCAGCTCAGGTCATGATCTCGCGGTCTGTGGGTTCGAGCCCCGCGTCGGGCTCTGGGCTGATGGCTCAGAGCCTGGAGCCCGCTTCGGATTCTGTGTCTCCCTCTCTCTCCGCCCCTCCCCCGCTCATGCTCTGTCTTACAAATAAATAAACATTAAAAAAAAATTTTTTTAATAAATAAATAAAATAAAAATTAAAAACAAAAAACAGAATGTCAGCTCTTCCTGCCCCTTCCTAGTCCCGCCACGTTGCCTCTATTTTCACGTGATGCCAGCCCTCAGCAGAACCTGGGACAACCTCAGTCTTTCTCAAGACAATCCTCTCCCGCCAGAGCTCAAGCAAGGAACTGCCACCCAGGAAAACTTTCACGGCGGAGATGCAGAAGTGGCCTGACATCACGCTGCGGGTAAAACACCCAGTAAAGTCTCTCCCGTGTTTCTCTCGACAATCACAGACAGTCTCTCCTCCCCCTCTGCCTGTGGCCCACCGCAGGCCACAGAAGAAATCACAGAATCACAGAATCACAGAAGGAATCTTCTGGATTCCTTCTGGGCCCGCCGGCGTCCAGCCCTGCTTCCCTCAACTAAGCCGAGGGATTCCAGTCACCCCCGGTGCCTCCCACAAACACCCAACACGTTCAGGGAAACAAAGAGCTTTGCTGAAAAGGTGCCTAGTGACCGTTTGGCCCCCCGGGAGCCTTCATCCCCCCACTCCCATCGCCCAGGGCTCGAGAAAGACTTTCCCCTCAAAACGCTCAGCATCTTTTCCGAGGGACATTCCGCTGAATCCAATCGCCACCCTGCAAAGGGGTTGTGGATTCGCACACCCCTACCGGCTCCTTTCTTATTAAACCCAGGACGCAGAATCTTCCGGAAAATGAGCAGGAACAGAAGCCATCTTTACACAGCTACTTCCTGTCCATGGTCTTCTACGTCTTCTCTCTCTCCTCACGTCAAGTCAGGCCCAGAGGCGGAAGCAGCTGACTTCCGGCCATGCCTCCGAGGACGTTGGTCCAAGTCAGGGGCTAGCAAAGTGTGGAAAAGCCAGTGGAAAGGGCTGGAACACAGCCCCACCCGGGTGTTGGCGGATTGTTTCCGGCTGCTTTTGCGCTGCAGCACAGAGCTGCCTCGTGACCCAGCACGGGAGAGGCCGCGGACAACGCGAACGGGCTCAGCCGTGTTCCAAAACCTCGTCGCTTCTGGATGCCGAGATTTGCGTGTCACGTAATCCTGCCATGTCACAAATATCGCCATCATTCTTTTGGAGTTTTTCCCCCAACCATTGAAAAACGTGAAAACCATCCTCAGCCTGAAGGCCTTACAAAAACAGACGGCAGGATGCCTATGGCCTGCAGGCCCCGGGTTGCCACCCCGATTTAAGGGCTGCTGACAAACATCGGGTCTCCGGGTTCCTGGGTCAATCGCAGCACGGCAAGGTCTCAGCGTCCTCCTGGGCAGAAAGCCGAGCCGGTGTCCTGTTGTGCCTGGCCCCTCCCTCTGCCTCCAGGTCGCCAGGGCCCAGAAGGCTGGTCCTCCTACAGAAACGCCGTTCCTTTCACGTTGGCCAAGTCTGGAGTCTGAGCTCTTTGAGGGGGGCCTGCTTGCTCGCAGCACGGAGCCCAACACCGACCAGGGACTCGGACCACGTTAGTGGAGAGAAGAAACCGAGGAAAATGTTCAAAAGACAGAGCAACTGCGCGTGGTTCTCGAACCATTCTCTAAGGCTGTTGATGCCTATGATGCGATCCAGCCACGACTTACCGGCAAAAATGAATAATTAACCACTTCTCAAAACCCAGTGGGCCGGCCAACAAGGCCGGGGGCCGTGCCTACCTTGAGTGACACATCTCCACGACTTCTTGAAACACAGAGCCCACAGCCCCCCGCTCTGCAATATTTCCATCGATTTCCAAATGAGTTGAGGCCGTTTCCTGACAGTTTTGGGGAAAAGGGCCAAACCGTCAGGCTCCTGTTCCGTCTCCAGCATTTTGCAATTAAGAGCTGGCCTCGGCTAACGCTCAACCTGTCATTACCAGGAATATTGAGATAGGACGCTCTGAGGCAAATGGAACCCGACTGCCTGCTACAACCCAAAGTTAAGCCGCTTCCGAACGCCTCTTGGACTCTGGGCATCATCCCGGCCGGCTGCTGTCTGTTTCAGCCGAGCGGTGGGCTGTTCTCGGGATGGGGAATGGCGCCACGGAGAGCTGATGTTGCATGAACTTCTCTGCTGTCTTGCTTTTCCAACTGACAGCTTCGCCCGGCGCCGTAGGCTCCACCTCACAGAGATGGTCCCCGATTCCCTCTCTTCCGATTAGCCTGGGCAATGATTGGGATAATTTAGGACTCGCACTGCTTGGTCATCTGTACAGTTACAACAAATAAAACATTGTCATATGAGCAGACACCGCGTGTTTACTGTGCTGAGAGCTGAGCTATCACACGAGGGGGGATGTGAATCCTAGAATGATGACACAAATAAGGAAATTACAAAAGGCCCGACAAAAGGCATTTGTGTTAAATCAATAATGCTCTGTTTGGTTGGGTTGGTTTTTTTTTTAATCCTAATCTTTCTTCAAAAAAAAAAAATTATCTTTCTAAACAGTTGGCGATTCCTATTCTTGTTTGTCTTCCTGAACATAATTAAAAACATGTTGCGGCGGCTACTTAAGACATCAACTTTCCCAAGGCTGTCTTGTCCACTGCGTTTTAAACAAAGACACTTGTTTTGGCATTGTGCCTTTAATTAATCATTTGAGGCTTTATTGCTGTACCAAAAAAAAAAAAAAAAAAAAAAAAACCAGTGTCTTTGCGTAATGATTCATCACAAGCCCAATTCCTGCAGAACTTAATCAAATACGGAACCAACTTTCTAAGCAGCTTATTTTTTTTTAATTAACGTAGGCCTTACTTCCAATCTGTTATTTGGAAAGGGAATATCGATATATGACCCTCTGTTATTGAGGAATTCTTACGGGGCGCCCGGGTGGCTCAGTCGGTCAAACATCCGGCTTCGGCTCAGGTCACTATCTCACAGCTCGTGAGGTCGAGCCCCGCGTCGGGCTCCATGCGGACGGCTCAGAGCCTGGAGCCTGCTTCCGATTCTGTGTCCCCCTCTCTCTCCGCCCCACCCCTGCCTGCCCTCTGTCACTCTCTCTCTTTCCAAAATAAATAATAAACATTAAAAAATTTAAAAAACACACACACACACACAAAAGAGGACCCCAGGAAGTGCTAAGCCTGCCTTGCTGACCCCGCTCCCTCCAATCAGGCCACCAATTCTTTCCACTTTCAGTCTGCCTCGAAACCACTAGCGTGCCACCGAACCACACATCCCTCCTCTAGGCACGTCCCGGAGCAGAATCCACTTAAAAGCCTCCGATGCGAGAGAAAGTGACACAGACTGAGCCATCTCTGAATGACACCAACTCAGATCTGGGATTTCGAGAAAGGTCTCAACAGGAGAACGAAATGGCTGGCGGGGAAGGTATATCGTTGGAATCGCCGGAACCAACTTATATCGTGCCTCGCTCTCTGGGCTCGGCGCGGGTGACACCCTAAGAAGACGTTTTGAGCGTTCTGCACTGTTGTCACGTTACGGCGGTGTGTGGCTAAATTTGTGCAAGTTTTCAGTGGCTGCCGCTGATCACCGGTACACTTTTGAAAGCACGTTAACATGAGCTGCAGTCCAACATTCCCTATACCTCCCAGGGCTCCGAGTCAAATATTTTTGTGTCACTCACGGAGCCCCTGTGTGCAGCGCTTTTGGGGCACCTTCTTCTACGGGATGGGAACTAAGGCCCTCATTTTACAGATGAGTAAGTGAAGACGTCATCTGCCCCAAAGCTCCTCTACGGCCAAGACCTTGGCCTCGGCGTCCCCTCATCCAAATGTGACGCTGAGTCCCAGCAAGGCTCCGAGCTCAAGCCAGACTTGGCAGCTACGGATGTAAACAGAGGAAGCCACGAGCACTTCCCCGAAAAGCTTCAGGAGTCTTGGTCCCAAGAGAACGCCGCATCTCGGCCGTTGGGTGGTAATGGGGAGCTGCGGGTGATAGCAGGGCTTTGGGATCTAACAGGCCTGGCCTCCACTCCCAGCCCCCGCGTGGGTCCCTGGGAGACGTAAAGAATTTCTCCTTACCTTGAACGTGGCTAATCGCAACACCTGCCTCACGGGGGGACTAGCTCAGCCAACTTGGGCAAGAGCATTTAACGACGGGCCCACACATGCTACACAAGAATAAGCATTAAAACCTGTAACCCTTTGTTGAACAGGCATATCGCCTGAGCAGTGATCAAAGCATGATTTTACTTCTTTCTCCATTTAAAATCTATTCAGAGGGAGTAAACTTCCCGCACTCTTGGATAAAACCCAAGACTTTTTCTACTAATTCCCAGGGAAGGCCCCTGGTCACTTTAAGATTCAATTTGGGGATGCAGTTCTGGGGTTAGAACACCCAGGGGCGCCTGGGTGGCTCGGTCGGTGAAGCTTCTGACTTCAGCTCAGGCCATGATCTCACAGTTCACGAGTTCGAGCTCCGCGTCAGGCTCTGTGCTGACCGCTCAGAGCCTGGAGCCTGCTTTGGATTCTGTGTTTACCTCTCTCTCTGCCCCTTCCCTGCTCACGTCACTCTGTCTCTCTCTGTCTCAAAAAAAAATTAATTAATTAATTAAAACGTTAAAAACTAATAGAGCATCCATTCTCTCCTTTTGCAAGATCTTTGCTCCTGCTGTGGGTCACAGCCCCTGAGGCAGAGGCACTGGGTTCTGCTCTGTGTCTCCTCCTGGCTCCCCCAGACTCCTGGAGCCCACGTTGGAAGGGTGCTGAGGTGGGCACTTGAGAAGGGGAGGAGCCACGAAGGGAGTTCCCTGCGTGTGTGTGGCTCCCAGTCTGTGCTCCAAGCCAACGGTCGTGGCCAAGCCTTTTGTATATTCTCTCTATTGGAGCGCAGTGTACGTGACATAAGATTTGCCAGTTCAACCCTTTTCGAGTGCATGGTTCTCCGCGTCAAGTACGCTGACATCATCCTACAACGTCACCTCCATCTAGCTCCAGGGAGAACCTAACTCTTCATCTCCTGGTGTCTTGGTCCGTTCGGGCGGCTACAACGCGGCACATCGCAGCACATCACGGACGGCATTCTAAGCAACAAAAATTTACTTCTCACGGTTCGGGAGGCTGGAGGTCGGAGATCGGGTGCCAGCGTGGCCGGGTTCTGGAGAGAGTTCAGTTCTGGTCACAGATGGCCGTCTTCTCGCCGTGTCTTCACCTGGTGGAGAGGGCAGGGAGCTCTCTGGGGTCTCTTCCGTAAGGACACTACTCCCATTCAAGAGGGACCCCAAAGCCCTGGCTTCTGACACCTGGGGGGTTAGGATTTCAACAGAAGAATTTGGGGGAGTCACGACATTCATTCCATGGCTCCCGGCTTTTCCCGGGTGCTTTGGACGCTTGCCTTTTCTCTGGGCCTTCTCCCCTGCAGTTCCCTGATCCAGGGCAGCCGTCCCCCGCCCCGCCCCCCAGGGGGTAAACTGATACTCTCCACTCTGCCCCCAAGTGTTGGGCTTCCCGGCCTGAGAGACAACCCCATCAAACGTGCCTCAGCAACACCCCACGGCTTCCTCCTGCATAGCCCCCCAACAAACACTCTGCCACCCCGTCCCTGGACAAGTCCTCAGACGTCAGGCCGGTCCCAGCAAGCAGCGTCCTCCGGCAGTGCCACGTGAGCGGTCACAAACCCTCTGCTCTTGGCGGACCCCAGACCGCAGCCACCTGTGCCTCAGCGACCCGGGCGGGGATCAGACACCGGGGTCCTCGGTCCCCCGGGGTCAGCCGGGACGCCCCCCTGACCACCCCCGCCCTTGCATCGACTAGACTTGGGTGTGTCTTAGCTGGGGTTCGCCCAGAAGCCACCACGGGGACAAGGATTCCTGACGGCGCAAACACCAGTGCGAGAGTGAGGAAGCGACACAAGGTAGGAGGGGGCGGACACAAGGCACCTTATCATTCAAGTTGTCATGTGGCCAGTTGGCACGTAGTCCTGCACAGAATTCTGGGCGCCGGTATAGAACAGGGGCCTGAGTGACTGCACCCACGGAGGAGACAGCCGGCATCTTCCGCAGCAACGCCTGAGAATCGCTGGTTGAAGGCCAAGAGGTGTGCACGTTCATTCACCTGCCGCAAGGGCACCCATTGGGCACTGGCGGCCAGAAGAAGGCTTTGGGCCAAAGAACGTGGCCCCAGCCCTCGGAAATCCTGCGGCGGACACGAGTGAGAAGGGTAAAGGGTTGAGGCACCGATACCACCCCCCTCACCCCACCCCAGAGCAGGATGGCAGCCCTTTCTCCAAGTAAAGCACGCCCCCATCTGCTCACAGGGACCCCTTGTGGACCCGCCTGCAGAAAAGCCCCGGTGAAGACGGAGGGTGTGATCCACGTCAAGATGGCCTGGGTTCGAGCCCAGCCCCACCCTTTACGAGCGTGAGGATCTATCCCTGCCCTCCGTGATGCGGTGTTCTCACATGCAAAATCGAGGGGACCACACAGAGTGTGTGTGCGACATGCTTCCCCAGACCCTCTCCCACGTGTGTCTAGACCCCCGGCTGGACTTTGTCCACGTGCTGTGCTGTTCTTCCCTTGACACATGGGGAAGACTGGTTAAGTAGTCGTCGGTGTGACTATCCATTTAATGAGGCTCCTCTCCTCGATGGGAAGCTCCTGAAGGTCAGAACTGGGCACCACATCGGTTCTGTTAACTCCTCAGCCCTTAGTACGAGCCCTGACATATACTACGTGCTCAGTGTATATTAATACACCGCACGTAGCCGTGCATTTATGCATTCGTTCGTGCGCACAGAGGTAAATGCTGTATGTCAAGAACCCAGACCAGGTCCCGTGAACTCACATGCCTCCAGAAGCCAGACGGAAACGGATCAAGAGAGCCGGCTTGGGAGGCAACAGGGAGTGGTGGAGAGCGTGGCCAACTACAGAGCACTTGCCCAGTCCAGAAGAGGTAGGAGCTCGTCACTTCCATGCAGAAATCTGGGCCCAGCGAGCCAGTTGCCAGATTTCCCGATTTTTTTTTTTTCTATTTCAGAAGAGGCTGGAGTTTTCTGATCTTCAACTTGGGGGCAACCGCTCTGGATTTTTCAAATCCCCCGCGCAGTCCGACAAAACAAAACAATAACGACAACAACCAAAACATAGCCTCAGGCCAAAGCTCTCCAGCCAACAGTTCGAGACCTCTGGTGTCAAGGAACGCTTGGAATGCTCATCCCTACTTTATCTCCGTAGATAGGTAGCCAGAGCAGATGTTAATTGTCCCGGTCCGCTGGGCCACCTAGAGGCAGGAATGAGATGGCCTGTCTAGGTCTTCCCCGTGCCAAATGAGCCACTGTTTCTCTGAGCCGCTGTTCATCCCAAATGAGCCACCGATTCTCTGAGCACAGACACAGCAGAGCCTTCCTCTTCCCACGTCAGCCCCTCCCTTGCCCATCTGCTCCTGCCCTCAGCTAATCAGCGTGCCTCAGTGGTCACAGGAGGCCCAGATGTCTTGCCAGAACTAAGCACCTTCTGAGTAATGACGCGTGGGCTGGTGGAGTTGCCAGGCGGCCAGCGAGCGTGGCTTCACTGGGGCAATGCAGGAGAGAGGCTTAGGGGAGGCGTTTGTTCTGGTAGAAGACGACGAAATCAAGACACTTACAAGTTGCCCCAGGTGAATTCAGGCGGCGTCCGTCCTCTCCAAGGGGGAGATGCACTCGTGGTTATGACTGGAGTCCACTCCACTTATCCCATGCGGTGACAAAGGAAGTAACACCCTCAGAGAGGGGACCACACGCTGGTGAGAGCAGTGTGAATGGTTTTACCTCTTTAGGGAGGAATTTGACAATTTCACCAACTACCAGATTTTGAGAATTCATTGCCTTCAACCTGCACGTTCGTGCCTGGAAATGTACCTTCTACATAGGTGTGAGCCTGTGTGGGAAGATATGTTCCTAAGAATACTGCCTGCACTCATAGGGCCACGGTTAAAGCCATAGACCCTGGTGCCAGACTAGTAGGTTTGAATCTTAGCTCTCTACCCGTTGCAAATTGTGCGACCTTGGGCAGGTCGCTTCCCTTCCCTGTGCCTCAGCTCCCTCACCTGAGAAATGGGTCTATTAAAGTACCTATTTCATATGGCACATAAGAATTAAATTAATCAATATAGGCCAAGTACTACTTATATAGGGGGTATTTTCCACCCATTGGAATTGCATAAGCATTTTCAGTTTTTTATACCAGGAGATTCAAGACAGCCTTCGGAAAGAATGAAGGAAATCTCGATGTGTCCATGTAGAACGATCATAAGATTTATTTAATGGGAATATCTAGGTCTATCGTATTGACCGTCGTATTAAAAAGAATATATAAGTTAGGGGCGCTTGGGTGGCTCAGTCGGTTGAGCGTCCGACTTCAGCCCAGGTCGTGATCCCGCACTTCGTGAGTTCAAGCCCCGTGTCGGGCTCTGTGCTGACAGCTCCAGGCCTGGAGCCTGCTTCGGATTCTGTGTCTCCCTCTCCCTCTGCCCCTCCCCCACTCTGTCTCTCTGTCTCCCAAAAATAAACATAAAAAATATATTAAAAAAATAATAACAATATATAAATTATACTCAACTAAGTTGTTTCAAAAACAATAATTGTGTGTGTGTGTGTAGATATACACTCTTGTCTACTTATGTAGAAATAGTTCTGGAAAGATCAGAAGTAAATGCTGGGGTCGCAGGTTTATCTTCGTGGTGTTTGAACTTTTTTACAGAGTTCTTGTGGGTTTTTTTTTTTTTCCAGGAAAAATCTTGTTTAAAAGAAAAAGACAGACTAGGCTCAGTGGCTTAACAGCAGTAGATGAAACCAGGGCCCATGAACTTGTATTTCCAAGTGGGTCTTTTTGCTGTATCTTGCTGATAAAGCTGCTGCTCCCGGTGAAATAACCCAGCCCCCCCTCCGTGGGACGGATCTGTGGTTAGCCCCGATTCTGTCACTTCCCGGCTGGGTGACCTGAGACAGGAACTGTCACCTCTCTGTGCCTCAGAGTTCTTCCCATGAGCAAGAGTAGTTCCTTGAGGGTTTTAGAGGACTGATTGAGATCGTGTTTGTAAAGTGCGGAGGACAGGGCCTGTCGTATATAAATAGAGGTTATTATTATATATAGTGGCTGATTTCCAACTACAAGCTTTACAAAGGTGGCAGCGAATCAAGACGTTCACTATTGTCATTTATGCAAATTAAGAAGACAACACCTACAGAAGAAAATATCTTTCCCGTCTCTCTTTTTCCTTTGTCTTTTACACACCCCATTACCAAAAGCCCTTAAGGCTTCTGTTGATAACTTACACAATAAACACATTAAAAATCAGGGAAATGCCAGGTTGGCTATTGTCTAAGATTCATCTTTTCAGCCCAATGCACAGCTTGGGAAATGCCTGTCGGAGAGAAAATTAAAATATGCAACGATGAAATGATCAATATCGTTGATTCTAGAGAAGCGAGCCCCGCGGCCCATACTGGTGTGCCCTCACCCGTGGCTCGAGGCCCTGCTGTCTACATCCACGCGTTCTCCTCCTTTGCTCTCCACCCCTCCCCATGCCCCACGCACCCCTACCCACACAGACCTCCTGAATAATGCACTTTTATTATCCTGATAATATACCCCTCTATACTTACCTATACAATCCCCCAAAACCCCTACAATATCTTAACCCCGTAATATAAATAATAAGCAAAAAAGTGGACTATAGTAAAGCAGCATGATATATATGCATTATATATGTACGTGTGTGTGCACACGATGTATGTGTGTATGTATTGTGTCTGTGTGTACAAGTGGACACACACACACACACACTCAAAGTTGGGCACGATCACATCAGGAGACATAAAGGAAAGTCTGGATTAAGAGAAGAAAGACAATATTGAACTGACAATTACTTGCACCTTTTTGGTTATACTGACGTTTTGAAAGAAAAGCTGTGTGTGTGTGTGTGTGTGTGTGTGTGCACGCGCAGCATCATGAATCCAGCAGCTACCGTGAGGGAAATGAGCCGGCAAGGGTTTAAACATGGAGCCCACGCGGGTTTGCAATGCGGGGGGCCACCCTGGTTGCCCACGTGAAAGGCAGGTGAATGGTGGCAGGAGTGGGTACGGGACCCCATCTGAGTTCCTCGCAGTCGCTTGTGGTTACGACAAAACAGGCATCAGAGGGAGAAGAGAGCGTAAAAACTCTCAGGGGCTCTGGTGACCCCGGCGGCACTTTGGACATTTGTTGGAAGGCTCAGTGGTCATCGGGATGAGGGGGATGGGAGGCTGAACCAATATGGAAAGAACACAGGCTTCAGCGACAATGCCAGAGGCCATGGACATGACCATACCCAGAAAATCTGCTTTCTGGCCTCATCTCTTTGTGCAGTAGTCAAGTTTCATTCACGTGGACATTTCCTCTGGACTGTGAGCTCCTTGGGAGCTGGAGCTTTGCTTTTTTTTTTTTTTTTTTTTTTAAATCTCTGTGGTTTCAACGTCTAGAACAGGAATTAGCATTCTAGTCTGAGGCCAAATCCTGCCCACCTGGAAAGCTCCCTGGGACACAGCCACACTCGCTCATTCCTGTGGCGCCTTCTCCCGACAACAGCTTAGTGCTTGATACAGGGATCCTAGGGCCTGAGGAATTCTAAAACATTTACTACCTGCTGCTTTAAGAAACAGTTTACCGGCCCCTGATCTAGCATCATGCAGAGAACATAGGAGGTGACCCATAAAGATCTGTGGGTCACACGATCAATGTATAAATGTGGATAGTAGAAACCGTAGGACTTCCTTTGGTCATGTAGAGAAATCATCTATTGATTCACTTTTGGCCTCACACGCCTTTGATCTGCATCCCCAAATGTGAATTTTTACTTTTTGCCTCTTGTCTCAGGCGGGCCAGTCCTTTGGAGAATCCCTCCGCAGAGCTGGGTTCAGGGGGGCCTTGAAAACAGCAAACGGAAACTTCTGGGGTGGACGTTGTCGCAACCTTGGCTGGCGTGCTGAGTGGGAACTGCCCTGCGCTCCAGGGCCCTGAGCCGCAGTCCCGGCCTCCATCCACTAGATGGAAGCAGCTCGTCCTCCCCTCCTCTGCGGGGCCATTACAAGTGTCCCCCCGGAAGCGTGGCCCTAGAGAGAGAATTTGCACATAAGAACTGAGACCTGGGGACATTACACGTATCAGTGTCCCGTAGGATATTCCCCACATTTAAAACATAATTACTTAACAGTTTGACACAGCTTCCCTCTGTAACGCATTCGAATGCCCCAACTCAACCCGGCAGGAAATTTCTGACGTCTAACCTAAGCCCCTTAGGCTGCGGCTGCCCCTTTATTCCTACTCTGTCATTACTGAAAAACAAAAAATATAACTAGTGCGTACGTTCTCCACAATGACCCGCCTTCTGTGACAGTCTCGCTACAGAGAAAGCTGGGACATATATGATGCAATCAATCACTCATCCTGAAGATGTTCCTGGGTCCCTACCTCCTCTGCCCAGCTCTGCTGCAGACGCTGGGAATGAAACAGGGAGCAAGACGAACCGGGTTTCTGATCTCACAACGCCACGTTTTAGTGACAGGCACAAATCAGCAAGTGAATAGATAATATCAGTCACTGATGAGTGTTTGATGCCTTAGAAGTGAGTTATATGTCAATTATACTCAGCAAAGCTGGGGGGGGACGGCATGACGGAGGGGTCCCTGGCTAGGACGGTAAGGAAGCGCCTCGCTGTGGACAGGATACTTCAACAGAGGCCTGAACGACAGTGAGAAGCAGCAGAACCGCGAGAGAAGTGGGTGGAAATGCCTGGCTTGGGTGCGTCACCCGTTCCGAGTCTCTGTTCTGAAGCGGGTGTGGGGGAGCCTCTCTCCTGATACTCCCCTCTGTCCCCTGTCTTCTGATGTGACAGAAGAGCCTCGAAGCGGTCCTGGATTCTCTGAGCAGCTTCACGAAATAGCCCTCTTGATGAGCCCGGTGCTGCCTGCGGATCCCGTATGCATTTCCTAAATGGCTGTAGTCAGTGCCAAGAGTAAGGGGCTCGGGGTTCTCAAGGAGAGTAACGTGAACCTGAAGTCTTCTCCTCCCCATCCCTCCCAACCCAGCCCAGTGCCCAGAGGCACCAATGGGCACAGGGAAGGGAGGATAGGATGGTTAAAAGGAATTTCAAGAGAGTGAGGTCCCTGACTGCCTCCTCTAGGCTGGAATAAAAATGTCTGGGGTTGTCCTCTCCTCTCCCCCAGCCCCCTCCAGTCAGCTCCCTTCTTTCTCCCAAAGGATGAACCATCTTGTGTAACGACCCTAACCCCACAAGTGAGAAAAAGCTTGAGAAAAAGCCAGACTTGTCAAAAAGTTGTAGCTAATTTCAGGGTGCCTGGGTGGCCCAGTCGGTTATGCGTCCAACTCTTGATTTGGGTTCAAGCCATGATCCCACGGTTCATGAGTTTAAGTCCCGCTTCGGGCTCTGCGCTGACCGTGTAGAGCCTGCTTGGGATTCTCCCTTTCCTTCTCTCTTTGCCCCTCCCCCTACTTGCACACACTCTCAACCTCTCAAAATAAATAAATAAACTTAAAAAAAAAAAAAAAGTTGTAGCTAGTTTTGGAGCCAAATGGGAAAAAAGTTCCATTGTGTCAGGGATTTACGGCCCAGGCTGTTTTGTTCTGCTTGTGGCCTGGATCTCCAGACACACAGTATGTGAGAGGGTGAGATCCGTCTGGATGGGCCCTGGGGTCCCATAGACACGAGCATCAATCTGGGCCGCCCTAACTAACCGCCACACCTCAAGGAAGCCACGTAAACTCTTTAGACCTTCATTTCTTCCTCTGTAAAATGGGAGGGCCACTTCGCAAGGTTGCTCTGAGGATGGGCGATAAGGTACGTGTTCATAGTCATAATCGTAATCCCCACCGTGCACGGAGTTTCCGCTGTGCCCTAGGAACCGTGCTAAATTCTTTCCATAACTACTTAGTCCTCACAGCAGGCCTAACTGGAGCGTCCGCTGTCACTGTCCCCATTTCACAGGTGACAATAAAGAGGCTGAGTGATGATGAACAGCACCCAAGTCTGTCCACTTTGCAAGGAGCAAAGCCAGTGCAGATTCATTAGACCCCCCCCCCAAATCCTCAGGTCTTATCCACAGGCTCCCCTTTGCCGTGGGCGATCAGTAGAAACTAGTCATCTCCGGGTTCGGTTCTAACCACGGGGAGGACAAGAATGAGTGGATGGACGCCAGTCTGCCCTGACTCCCAATGACCATAGGCGGTGGGAGCAAGCTGCTGCCGCCATGTTGGACCAGGGCCATCTTACTCTATCAGGTGAGCATGCTTGTCGTGAGTTGGAAGCACGCTGTCTAAGGGCCCAAGTGACACCAGGCTGCTGGCTGCCTCGCACGCCCTGCCTAGCCTGATGACTGTCGCAATCGTGCAGCGATCATCCGTTCACTTCTCCCCTCTCTGGGTCTCTGCGCATGTGTGAAGCAGGGATTCATAAATTTACCCGTTCATTTATTCAGCTTGCATTTGCTTATTAAGTGCCCACCTGTGCCAGGCACTGCCGTGTAAAAGGGTGTGGAAGACAGGCACAAACCTTGCCCCGGTGGAGCTCACACTCTGGAGAGGAAGAGTCCAGAAAATAGAACATGTAACCTGGTAAGGGCCGCGCGGAAACAATCACGTGTCCGTGCTGGCAGGAAGGGACGAGAAGGGGGCTGGGCGCGGGAAGATGCTTGGCTTGCAAGAGAAGTCAGAGAAGTCCTTGCCGAGAGGGTGAACAGAGTGAGAGAGCGAGCGGTACAGATAGCTGGGAAGGCACAGCCCGGGCCAAGGAAAACAACAATGGCCTCAGTGGCCCCGAGGCAGGTCAGTTGTTAGAGGAAAGTTTTGCAGATTACATTCCTGGCAACACCAATCCCACCAGGTGCTCACTGGAAAAAAGCTTGTGGAGTCCAATAAGTTCTGCAAATACTGCGTGCCACAGATCCCGTCTGGGAAGTGGTATCACCCGTTGGCATAAACAAAAAAGGAAAGACCAGGCGAAGTCCTGCAGTCGGAGTCTCGTTCGATGCAGATTCACCCCGACGTACTTGACTATACAGCCAGCTCTTCGCATAACACCTGCTGGCATCCCACAGACCCGTGTTTCCATGGAAACCAGTTGGGGGAAACTGGCTTCAGCGAAGGGCCCTGTCTCTACGATGGTGCACCGATGTTTTGATTCTCTGGACCACATGGGATCATTGCACAAAGACCCATCGAGTGCGTCCTCACTAAGTGTAAGTGAGGTCCAGGTGGGGGCGGAGCAGGGACAGGACCCCCTATCTCCACCGAAAAGGTCACATCCACAAAGCGAACGAACGTGGGCCCGGGGGGATCGAAGCGCGTGGACGCCGTCACTTCCCTCGGAACACAGCGACCCAAACTTGCCAGCGGACGGTTTGGGGAAATGAACGGAACGGACCCATTCCAAATCCTTGCTCTGGTCCATTGTGATGTTTCAGGCCCATATTAGGAGAGCACGAAGGTGATTCTTACCAGAGCCACACGGTTTTACAGGAAAGAGGTGGTGATTACTTAGGGGTAAGACAAAAGGAAAAATGCTCAGCTATTTGTACCTTCTCAAGAAAAAGGGAACCGAATCCCCTGCAGGTCCCGTTTCAAACATACACACACACACAACACGCCGGGCTCAGGCAGCCTCTGAGTTAGAACGGACCGACTTCCGCTGTGATAGACACACTCCCCAGCTAAGGCCCTCTTTAACCACCTGCACAGGATTAATTCTCAAAGGCCGGGCTTTCCTCATGCTAATCTAGAAACGTCCAGAGGGTACGAAGCAATGCTGGGGGTGGGGGGATGGAACAAAGCTGCATTGTTTCACTTGTAAAATACATTTACTTCAATCACTCCTGAATACGCTCATGTTTTCTTCCAAACTTGTCTCCTCCGATTTATAGTCAAGACTTCGGACACGGTGTTAAGAACATGGGTACAGGGGCGCCTGGGTGGCTCAGTCGGTCGAGCGTCCGACTTCGGCTCAGGTCATGATCTCACAGTCTGTGGGTTCGAGCCCCGCGTCGGGCTCTGTGCTGACAGCTCAGAGCCTGGAGCCTGTTTCAGATTCTGTGTCTCCCTCTTTCTCTGACCCTCCCCTGTTCATGCTCTCTCTCTGTCTCAAAAATAAATAAACGTTAAAAAAAAATTAGAAAAAAAAAAAAAGAACATGGGTACAAATAATGATACCTGATCTTAGTAATGATGATCAGAGTTCCCGCTCCGCTCCGGGGCGGCCCCTAGTAAGGGCATTGCTTGTTTAACCCCTCAGTGCATTTGTAGCTCTGTTTTACAGATGAGAAAACAGAGACTTGAAAAGCTGAAGTGATTGGCCCAGGGTCACACGGAAAAGAATATGGCCAGACTGCAAACCCAACACTTTTGTTGTCTCCTTAAGAAAAGTATGTCTTGAACCTCGGTGTGCTCACAAGGCAGCCCCGGGACTTGCGAGCTACGGCGCTTTGCGTGAATTATATACATTTTCTGCGTCCCAACTTCCTTACCTGTGAAAATGGGGACAGCCTGCTCTAGACTCTGGACCAGAGCAGCCATTCAGCCCAGAGTAAGGACCTCAGCAAATCCTCATTCTTTCTTTTTTTTTTTTAATTTTTTTTAATGTTTATTTATTTTTGAGAGAGACAGAGACAGAGAGAGAGCACGAGCGGGAGAGGGCAACACAGAATCCGAAGCAGGCTCCAGGCTCCGAGCTGTCAGCACAGAGCCCGACGCGGGGCTCGAACCCATGGACCGTGAGATCGTGACCTGAGCTGAAGTCGGACGCTCAACCGACAGAGCCCCCCAGGCACCCCAAGTAAATCCTCATTCTTGAAGTGGGAGCAGGTAGGGGCGGGGCAGGCTGCCTGGGAGGCCTCCAGATGGGAGTCAGGGAAGTTTAAAACAAAACAAAAAACATCCGCATTCTTTCCTTCTTTCAGAGTTTTCTTTAAGAAAATTCGCTTTGTGTAAGAAAAACTTCCAGTATCAGGGTGCTCTGGAGATGCCCCGAGAACGTGCCTACATCACCTCATTCCCACAGTAGTGTCAGAAAGTGCATTGGTTCTCTGTCCCGTTGAGCGAGCCTTCCAAGTAGTCTGTAACTCGTCCAGACTGACCAAGCCACCAAATAACCAACTCATAGTTAAAACCAGTGGTTCTCAACCAACACTCCTTGGCCCAGCGAAGGGCATTTGCATTCTCTGGAGACATTTTGGGTTCTCACCAGCAGTGGGGCAAGGGAGGTACTGTTGGCATCTAGTGGGTAGAGGCCAGGGAGGCTAGTATGCATCAATGCATGGGACGGCCCCCCATCCCACGACACCCAGTCCAAATGTCAATGGTGCCAAGGTTGAGAAACTTTGCTTTCTTTTTTTTTATTGTTTTAATCTTTATTTTCTTTTTGAGAGAGAGCATGAGCAGGGGAGGAGCAGAGAGAAAGGGAGACACAGAATCCGAAGCAGGCTCCAGGCTCCGAGCTGTCAGCACCGAGCCCGACACGGGGCTCAAACCTACGAACCGTGAGATCATGATCTGAGCCAAAGTTGGACGCTCAACTGACCGAGGCACCCAGGCGCCCTACTATTTTGCCTCTCAACTGAGGGTTTCTAAATCTCAGAAGTATTGCTATCTGGGGCCAAATAATTCCATCGTGAAGGCTGTCCTGTAGAATACGTATAGGGTATTTAGCAGTGTCCCTGGCTTCTATCCATTACATGCCAGGAGCTCTGTACCCTCTGGGAGTTGTGATAACCAAAACCTCTGGATGCTGCCACACATCCCCTGCGCCCTCCGTGTACCCCAGGACTCCCTCTCCTTCTTCCAACGGGAAGGAGCAAATCACCCCCATGGAGAAGCATGGCTCTAACCCAAGGAGAATCAGTTTCACTCTGAAATGAGAAACCGCCCTGGAAAATATTAAGAGAACATTGTGAATAACTATTATTTAAATATGTAAAAAAAAAAAAAAAAGTAGAGGCAGGCGTGTGTAGATATATTGGATACCTGGGCACGTCTGGCAGGAAGAAGTGTTACCTCTTGTGATTTCCTGCCTCGGTATTGTTGAGACAACAAACTGACCAGGGTCTTTATTCCCCAGCATATGTATTATCACTTCTGCCACACTGGGTCTCAGGGACTCTGCACCAGAATAGAAATATACAGAATAGTGTTCCCTTTTCTGTTATTGTCAGTGTTCTATTTTTGGAGTACCATTATTATTCCAGAATGAATTAGATCTTAATTTGAAGCAATGTTACCGGAGAGAGGAGCAGCCAGAAGCATCTGAGGCTCCATGATTGACCCCTCAAGGGGAAAACACCTGTCCTCAGACACTGGGGCCATGGAACAGAGTAGGCGAAAGCCAGAGAAGGTCCAAGGTCTAGTACACATGGGCGGAAGCCCTCATTTCACTGGAGGGAAGCCCATCCTTCCCCCGGTGAACCCAAACTTTCCATCTGAAACACATGAGGCACCTTCGCTGGCATGCCTCTATTTAAAATGCCCCATCGCGGTGGAGTATTATTCAGCCAGGAGGAAGGAGGAACTCCCATCATCTCTGGCAACGTGGGTGAACCTGGACGACACTGTGCGAAGGGAAATCGGCCAGAGAAAGATACATACCGCGTGATCTCATCGATGCGCGGACACTTTTTCAAAGAGTCGACCTCACAGAAACGGAGCACGACAGCGGTTTCCAGGGGCTGAAGGTTGGGGGAAATGGGGGGCTGCTGGTCGAAGGGTACAAGCCTCCAGTTATGAGTCAGGTCTGGAGCTCTAATGTCCAGCACAGGGACCACAGGTAACGATATTGTATACTTGAGATTTGCGAAAAGAATCAATCTTCGGCGTCCTCTCACACACAGGCACACACAAAGGTAACTATGTGACATGATGGATGTGTTTAATTAACTGAATTGTGGTGGTGACCGTTTCTCCAGGTATGCATACATCAAACCATCACATTGTAGACTTGAAATATATACAGTTTTCTTTGTCAATTATACCTCGATCAAGCTGTTGGACAGAAAGGATTTCCGCGGCGGGGGATATTGAGGGGCAGCCAAGATCTAGGAAATTTCCCACGATGAGATAAAACAGAGGTCAGCAAACTTCTTCTGTAAAAGACCAGACAGTAAATACGCGGATTTTGCAAGTCCTACAACCTCTACCGTACTTGCTCAGCTCTGCTGGTGCAGCAGGAACACGGCCGTGGAGGCTCCGTCAGTGCATCGGTGTGGTCAGGCTCCGATAAAAGTCCATCTGTGGGGGCGCCTGGGTGGCTCCGTCAGTTAAGCGTCTGACTCTTGGTTTCGGCTCAGGTCACCATCTCGCCATTTCAGGAGTTCAAGCCCCGCGTCGGGCTCCGTGCTGGCAGCACAGAGCCTGCTGGGGATTCTCTCTCTCCCTCTCTCTCTGCCCCTTGCCCACTCACACTGTCCCCGTCTTTCTCAAAATAAATAAACTTATTTTTCAAAACTTCATTTGTGGACACTGAAATTTGAATTTCATGTAATTTTTATATGGAGAAATTTTTTTTTTTTTGGCAACCTTTTAAAAACTACAAAACCTGGGGCACCTGGGTGGCTCAGTCGGTCAAGCATCCGACTTCGGCTCAGGTCACGATCTCAAGGTCCGCGAGTCCGAGCCCCGCATCGGGCTCTGTGCTGACAGCTCGGAGCCCGGAGCCCGCTTCAGATTCTGTGTCTCCCTCTCTCTCCCCTCCCCTGCTCATGCTCTGTCTCTCTCTGTCTCAAAAACAAATAAAAACATTAAAAAATGTTTTTAAATAAAAATAAAAATGCAAAAACTATTCTTTGCTCCTGGGCCATACAAGAACAGGCAGTGGGCTGGGTTTGCTCCATCTATCTCTTCTATGAAACATGACAAAAATTCCCCCCCAAAAAACCATAAATTCCAACTTTTCTGTCCTTAAGATGAGGGAGAGACACCACCCAGGACATTTGGAACTTGGGGTGATTAGCACTATAGGAATTAATCTCGCCAATACCTGAACTTCTGAAATGTTCTGTTTTTATAGGCCTGGATAAACACTGTAGGACAAACTTGGAATGGCAGACGAAGTCACCAATAATTAGATTTCTTTAGGGACTTCTTGTTAAAAAAAAAAAAATAGAGGGGAGCCTGGGTTGTTCAGTCAGTTGAGCGTCCAACTTCGGCTCAGGTCATGATCTCACGGTTCGTGAGTTCAAGCCCCGCGTCGGGCTCTGCGCTGACAGCTCAGAGCCCGGAGCCTGCTTCGGATTCTGCATCTCCCTCTCTCTCTGCCCCTCCCCCGCTCATTCTCTCTCTCTCTCTCTCTCTCTCTCTCTCTCTGTCAAAAAATAAATAAACATTAAAAAATATTTTTTTTAAAAAATAGAGACAAGGAAAAGAAAAAAAACCCTCCAGTTCTAAGCTTGGTAACACGCAAAGCTCTCAGGTCCTGTGTCAAAGCGTACATGAAAAATATCTCCCCAATTTCTGATTTCTCTCCCTGAGCAGAGTGAAGCCTCCACACTGAGAGGAGAGACGCCTGGCTCAGGACTTCTCGGCGATTATAAATTCTTCATCAACCCTGGATTAAGTTTTTAAAAGGGATTTTTCTTCTTCTTCTTCTTTTTTTTTTTTTTTGAGTTACCGTGATCATAATTTTCAGATTTTCGACTACTTGTAAAACTTTTTTTTTCTTCCCCTCTCACAGCGAAGGTCAGTCACTTTTAAGATATAAGAGAATTTGAGAACAGATTAATGACAAAGACAAATGATGATTTTTATTTTAGCGGAAGTTTCGGTGCGTTCTCTCCCCGGCCAGGGTACCGATAATAAAGTACACTTGACATATAGCTGCGCGAGTTCCTCGCTTTAAAGTTCAACAATGGATCAAAAGAACGAATTCTCTCTTTAAAAAGAAATGTCCTGGAAGGAAAATAAAAGGAAGGTTGGGGGGTGGGGGGGAAACCTCATCCATTCCTTTTGTCCTGTTCTCTTCTCTTTGTGGCCCAGAGACAGAGCATTGAGTGACTTCTTCAGAAAAGAGATCAGTGAAATTGTCACTTGATTACTTCTCCTTGATTAGCATTTATAAGAGCCCTGTGATACAGTATTTGCATTCCTATTTAGCCGTGATTTTTGTGGGGCACCAATGATTAAACTTGTCACAGGGCTTGATTGACGGGGTCAGATCTTCACTTTCTACTCTTTTGAAATTAAAAACAAATGTGTCAGTTCCCTTCATGGGCCGGAGCGCCGTGAAGCTCGCCTGCCTTGTCATTGCAGATAGGTCAGGAATGTTTTAATTTTAGGGATGGATTCTGCTTGTCAAGTAGAGTGTGATGGCGTGTGGTTCTGGAGATGAGATGTGAAGGGTGTAAAACAAAGAAGGGGAAGAACAAAGACAAAGACACTCACATTATTAGACAGATTTAATTAGTCTGAATGGATATTATGCTAGATGAAGCAGTGAGCTGTGAAATTAACCCTTGATTACGGATTGGCGGATCATACTCATAAAGAGAATCAAACCTTTGTGGAGAGACGGGAGGTGTGATTTCAGTTTTCTCTACCCTTCTGGGTTGCGCGCCAGATCCCCACCCCCATGCCCCACCCCCCTGTACTTCAACACCAGAATCTGTGCAAGAAAACGTACGCGTTCACCTTTAGCTCCTGCCAGCAGCAGGTGTATCCAGAGAAGGAATTCCTCTCTGCAGGTTTAGAGAAGGCAACAAGCCAACGGCGGTTGGAGGTGAAGCTAAGGGGCTCACGATGACACAGATTTCCCATTCCAAGGTAGAGACTCCGAATAGCTAAGGTGGAGCAAGAGCTGTTGGTTTTGAGCATCTGCGCCGAAGAGCGCTATTGACTGCAATGGAGGGCACCTCCCAGGAACGTCTTTGACTTAATCTCCCCACCATGTCTCTACCTCTCCATGATCTTCCCCGGCGAATCCCAGTTACATGGGGACTCCAAGGGATTCCAAACATATGAGCGAGAGATAGGAGCCTCAGAAGCCTGATCCAACATTGGTGGCCAGTTAAGCAAAACTCACCTGTGCTAAGGACCTCAACAAGAAAAGGCCGGTTGTGAGTGACAGGGTACAAAAGAAGCTATGTGAGTCTGAGATAATACGGGCTTCTAGAAGTCCATTAATTATCCAAACTATCAAAAGGGTATGAACTCTGCTGAGAAAGGCCTTGTATAATCTGTGCCATCTAACGTCTCCGTCTTTAAGTGGCTTGATGTAGATCATTCCCTAAGCACCAATTCCAGGAATGGAAAGTCTCTGAGGGCATCATACAGAGGAGGAGTGTCTGTTAGGCTGCCCAGAGTCACGTGGAAAGTCAGCAAATTAGGAACTGAAGAAATGGAGTTCTAGAACTTGCTTTGTGAGCCTCCCCCAAACTCTGTCTTCTCATTGGCTAACTGGGGAGGGGGGGACAGCTCCTTTTCTAACAACCTCTCGTGATCATGTTGAGGATGAAGTATGAACTATGTACCCAACGTGCCAGAAAGGCACCATGTGTTGTTATCATGATAGCTCAGTGTAGAAAACGTGGCACCAACTCTAAGTCACTTCTCTGGCTCAACCTCTCACCTTGGTGTCTAAATGGCTCCACGAGGAAACTTCTGGTTGAGGAATGCCCTGAACAAGCAGTTCCCAAATGTGGTCTTGGGGCACTGGATCAATTGGTTTCAATGGAAAACAATTTATTCCCAATCATTGTTGAAGGCGGAGAGTGGTCAAGGAGCTCACTGGCACCACACTGGAATTTCCTGAATGTTAGAGACAGAAGGGAAATTGTTGTTGTTGTTGTTTCTTTGAGAGAGAGACAGAGCACAAGCTGGGGAGGGACAGAGAGAGAGGGAGACACAGAATCCAAAGCAGGCTCCAGGCTCTGAGCTGTCAGCGCAGAGCCCAACATGGGGCTCGAACTCACAAACTGCGAGATCGTGACCTGAGCCGAAGTCGGACGCCTAACCGACAGAGCCACCCAGGCACCCCAAAGACAGAAGGGGAATTGTAATTGTAACCCTGGCTCTGTCTGTAGGAATATCGTGAGCATGAACAGCATGCTTCATAGGCCAGGGTGGGGAAAACGCAGAGAATCACTGCTCTACCCTTGATTAGCATGTGCTCTGAGTGACCAGACTGTAGAGTTCATACTGCTTCGCGTAGATGGTTGTATCTCAAGGTCCTTTGGCTTATGGTCTCCGGAAAGTCAGACTATTTCTACAGGTAAACACAGCTACATTCATCACTCCTTGGAAATGAGAATTGTTTTCTTCCCAAAGATGATGTTCTGCTTCTGAAGAAATTTCTTTCTTAGCCTCGAGTAATAAAAGAAATAACCTGCTGTCTCCAATTTGACTTTGCTGAGTTTTAGAGGAAGGGACTTTTAAGAAAGCAGTTTAGGAGGGGATTGGGAACATTTGGTAACCTCGCTCTTGAATATGCACAGAGTGATTTAGATGATACTTGGATGATCTCTCTCTCTCTCTCTCTTTTGTATGGTTACATGTTTTAAAGCATATTCACCTGTGTGTGTGTGCACATGCGTGTATGTGTGTGCTTCCGGGTTTCTTAACTTTAGCACCATTTTGTGGGCTGGATCCTTCTTTGTTGTGGGGGCTGTCCTGTGCATTGCAAGATGCTTAACAGTATCTCTGGTTTCTACCTACTAGATGTGAGTATCATCACTACCCCTGCGGGACAACTAAAATGTCTCCAGACATTTCCAAGTGGTCCCTGGAGGTCACTTGTACCCCAATGTTTATAGCAGCACTTTCAACAATAGCCAAATTATGGAAGGAGCCTAAATGTCCATCAACTGATGAGTGGATAAAGAAATTGTGGTTTAAATACACAATGGAATACTATGTGGCAATGAGAAAGAATGAAATCTGGCCTTTTGCAGCAACATGGATGGAACTGGAGGGTGTTATGCTAAGTGAAATAAGTCATACAGAGAAAGACAGATAGCATATGTCTTCACTTTTACGTGGATCCTGAGAAACTTAACAGAAGACCATGGGGGAGGGGGAGAAAAAAAAAGAGGTTAGAGAGGGAGGGAGCCAAAACATAAGAGACCCCTAAAAACTGAGAACAAACTGAGAGTTGATGGGGGGTGGGAGGGAGAGGAGGGTGGGTGAGGGGTAATGAAGAGAGCACCTGTTGGGATGAGCACTGGGTGTTTACGGAAACCAATTTGACAATAAATTTCATATTTTAAAAAAAACCCAGTTGAGAAGCACTGATATATATCTATTATTGCACAGATATGATTACTTAGGATAAGGCAAAAACAAAAGCGATTCCCATTAAAGAAACATATTAGGTTAACACAAATAGTAGAGACAATACAGGTGTGTGTGATTGAGAGAATACAAGTTGAGACGAATAGAATACAGACATCAAGAAGGTTGTCCGTGACAGAAAGAAGTGTAGGGAACACTGGTCTAGTCTTCCATCCACATTTGACAGATGGGGATAATTGACATCCAGAACACGGGAAGGATTTGACAAAAACCACTCAGCTGTTTGCCCTTGTGTTAATCGAACCTATACTAAGCACCTGCTATGTGACTGGTCATGTTTTAAGCTCTTCACAGTTAGCAGCTCATTTGATATGTACAACAACCTTGTGACGCGGGAGTTATTGTCATTCCCACTCAGTAAAAGAGAAGGAAACATGTGAATCGAGTCTCTGGTGGAAGGAGGAAGGTGATACGCCATTTGGTGGCGCCGTGGATAGAGCGTGTGATTTATCATTGACGCCTTCATGCCATAGTCAAGATTTTCTCCTAAAGCCTACTCTGTGCCCAGCAGCATGCTCCATCTGGCCCAGAATAAATGCTTAAGTCATGTCGGCTCTTATTATCAGCTGTTATGCCCGGGGTTCCGTGTGCTGTTGCTGCATTAAGAGAGGAAGTGGAGAGCTGCCATTTCGGCATATTATTCGCGCCAACCTGGAGAATCTCTTTCCTCACTTGGGCTTCCAGGGTTTCCTTTCCCATCAGAGAAAATCAAGAAGGTTGTAAGTTAGGAATACTTCAGGCTGCAAATAAGACACGACTCACAGTGATCTAAATGAGTCATGATTGTCCTCTCTCGCCATCCCGACATCCAGAAGGCGAGAGCTGCGGGATCGGGCCTGTGGGTTAGTGACGTCAGCAGGCGTCTCTGTGTGTCTCTTGATCGTTGCCTCCGGGTAGCAAGATGGCTGCTCCCATTAGACATGGTGGCCATCTTCAAGGTAGGGGAAGGAATGAGATCACTCTGCTGGCCACCTCTTCCCCTCTTCTCAGGGGGCAAGTCTTTCCCGGAAACCCAGAGGAATTCCACTTAGACGTCCACAGTCAGACTGTGTAGCTTTGTCACCCCTGGCTACAAGACCCTGTGACATGAATACTTGGTTAGGCAAATTGCCACAGGAAACAAAGCCAGGATTTTATGAGCAGGGAAGAAGGGGGATGGATATTGAGTAGGCGACGGTAGGATCTGTCCCAAGGACTATCCTGGCGGCAAGGATGCGCTGTCACCCCTCTTCTCCCTTCCTCCCCAGGCCCTCCTTTCCCAGCAGCCAGCAGGGGGTTAGAGACCCGTTTTCCATTCCAAAGGAGCATTCATCAATCACCACATGTGGACTATGTAAATATTGTTTGGGCCAAAAAGGTCCTGGGTGCGAGGGATTGTGTAAACACCGTTAGATGCTGTCGTCATCATCACCATCATCACCACCACAAACACGACCCTTGGAGCACTGGCCATGACCGCTAGGTATTTCAGATACAGCATCGCATGTAATTGTCACAAGGACCCCACAGCGTTACCGCTCACGCTTTACACAAGAGGCAATTGAGTGCGCAAGAGGCAAAGTGGTCCCTTTAAACTCACTTCACAAGGGGCAGATGTGGGCTTGAACCCGAGCCGGAGGAACCCCCAAGGCTCCGCCTCCACCCTCGAGGTGTTAACAACACCACCAGCATCGGCGTATCAAGACTGAGCGCCACGAGAAGTCGTTTCCCAGCACTGCAAGATCCAATAATAACAAGTACGTGGTCCTGGAAATCGGGTTCGGAAGGATTAACAAGGAAGACGGGTCTCGCGAAGGCCAGATGTAGTCAAGCAAGACACTTGAGCTGCCCCTTAAGAGACGTTTGACCCGATTTCCACGTGTAGTGGCTATTAGGCCAGTGCGGGCTCCTGGCTACAACAAACACAGAGACGAGATCGGAACCGAGGAAGTCCGGACAGCCGCAAGGCCGGCAGAAACCGCTCAGCTCCGTGGAGATGTCGTTGGAGTCTCTGGGAACTCCTGAGGTCTCTCGGGCCCGTTGGCAGTCCTGTGCCCATCTGGCTGGGCACCCAGGGCCTCAGTCATTCGCCGTGCTTTGGCCGAGCTGAGAGCGGGCAGATCTGGAGACCCAGCGGCTTGAGGGAAGACCAGGGCCACCCCGGCTTCTGGGAGCGTTTGTTCAGACTGGCCTGCCTCGACCCACCCCCAAAATTCCTCCAAGCGGAAAAGGAGAATGTGTGCTTCCTTTTCACACGGTGTTTCTAAACGCCCGTGAATGTGAAAGAAAGGAAACGAAACCAAGAAAAGTCCATACCAGAGAAAAAAAAAAAAAAAAAAAAGACAGGAAACTTTCTGAACCAGGAATCTCGCCCTTTCTTAAGGGATTTCCCATTTGGTTTGGAAACCACACTGGCTCTTTAAAAACTTAGATGAGGGATTACGTTAACTGGGTGCAAGTCCGTGTGAGCCCATGTGATCATCAATTTCTGAGTACTGACTGTGCGCCAGGCCTCGTGCAAGATTCTAGAGCAAGACGCTGGGAAACGCAGGCGAGGAAGATCGAGGGGGAACCTACTAGCAAAGGAAGCAATGAAGTGCTCACTACGACCAGGACAAAGGGGTGACGTGTGCACCAACGCGATGGCCCTCTCCTTATTTGTTTCTCGTTTTACGGAATGATGAACGTATAGGGCACAAAGACCTTTAAACGAAAGTTAAAACTGGGGGTGCCTGGGCGACCTAGTTGGTTAAGCGTCCAACTCTTGATCTCGTCTCAGGTCACAATCTCACAGTTTGTGAGTTCGAGCCCCACACGGGGCTCCGTGCTACAGTATGGAGCCCGCTTGAGATTCAATCTCTCTCTCTCTCTCTCTCTCTCTCTCTCTCTGCCCCTCGCCTGCTCATGTGCTCTCTCTCTCTCTCTCTCTCAAAACAAATAAATAAACTTAAAAAAAATTGTTTTAGGGGTGCCTGGGTGGCTCCATCGGTTGAGCGTCCGACTTCGGCTCAGGTCATGATCTCACAGTTCGTGGGTTCGAGCCCCGCGTCAGGCTCCATGCTGACAGCTCGGAACCTGGAGCCTGCTTCGGATTCTGTGTCTCCTTCTCTCTCTGCCTCTCCCCCGCTCGCGCTTTGTCTCACTCCGTTTCTCAAAAATAAATAAATGTAAAAAAAAATTTTTTTAATTGTTTCAAGTTAAAACTGATCCATATGAGAAACCAAACTTAGGAATGGCATTACAGTATGTTGCCAAAGAGCACTGATTTGCAAACCTAACTTTCCTAACTTTTAGGCCCCCTTCCCCTACTTACTCATTGTGTGACTTCGGGCAAATCACTTTACTCTGAGACCCGGTTTCCTCATCTGTAAGAGGGGCACGATGATAATACTCCTTACCCCCCAGATCCACTGTGAAAATGTGTTAAGATGATGAAAGAGAAGCACTCAGCACAATACCTGGCCCATAATAAGTTTCCCCGTTAATTTTTGTTTTTTAAAACCATGATGATGACGTACTATGTTCATCGTTAAGCTTAGTGCAGAGTCTGGAATACAGTAAGCACTTGATTATGGTCTGCCACGGTTGTTATTGTTGCTGCTACGGTTAAAGTATGTAACCCCGTGTCTGGCAAGACATAACCACTCAACAATCATGGCGGTCACCTCGTAGATCCCCGATGTGTGAGCGTGAAAACCTCGTTATGGGGCAATCTCTGGGAGACTGATGCTATGGAATCCCCATCCATGGTTAATGGCGGTCGGTAATGTGCCTCCTTTCTTTTCACCTGCACCAAACTACCCTAGTTCCCGCGGGCCTGCCCAAAGTCATCAGAAAGGCAAAATTCACCAAACCGAAGCCAGAAGCTCCAAGGCTGCCCTGGGTAGGGCCCACTCTACCCCATGGTCTATCTATGCTTCCACACCTGACACTGTGCATAGCACACCTGGATAAAGATGCCGAGACTCTGGCCCCAGGGTTTATTTCAACTGGGTTTTCCTTCCTTCTCATGTATTCTTGGCCCAGAAACTCTGTAGGATCCTGCTGCAAGCCTCCGGTTTCCTTTGGAGTCCCATCTTCTTGCTCCCTTTCTCCTTGCCTCCCCCCATATAAAGCCTTCCATTACGCCAAAGCCCAACTGCTACACTGCCTCCTCTAGAAAGCCTCCCGGGATCCTTTCTTTTCCCAAACTAGAAAAGATCCTCTCCTCCTCTGGGCACCTACAGAATGTAGGCACCTACAGAATGTTCTGGTGTGACACGTATCTTGGTTTATAATCCTGCATATGTTAGTCAGGACTATAGATCCACTAGAAGATCCACTAGAACCATTTTAAGCCCAGAGCAATTTCCTGGCTCGTGTGAAGGTCAAGGAGGTCAACCAGATTCAGGCAAAGCTGGATCCCGTGCTTAAGTGGTGTCATTGGGAATCTGGCCTTCTGTGCCACTCAGATATTGTTTCCTCCACAGGAGTGTAGTTGCCAAGCACGTTCTCCACCATGTGGTGGTTCAGAAACCACCCAGGGCTGAGGAAGCCCAAGGATGAGCCTCTCCAAAGAAAAGAGTTCCAGCAAAAATCTTTCATTGGACTGACTTGGGTCATGTGTCCATCCCTGGACCAATCACTGTGGCCAGGAGAAGAGAACCACAGGGATTGGCCAGACTAGAATCCCGCCCTGCCCTGTATCTTGGCAGTGGAGTGAGCCCAACACGAGCACCTGGCCTGAGAACAGAGAGGTGGGTCCCCAGAGGAAACCAGCATTGTAACTCAGAGGGAACAATGATTACCTGTGGCAGGTGTGAAATCCCTGATGATTCACCTTTTGGTACCTCACAGATCCTTCCATTTTGTTTCTCATAAGATAAATGCTCGGTGAAATTAGCAAATAAATGGGAAACCACCAAGTGATGGGGCTAAAGAACTTACCCACTGGTTTTGTGTATTTCCTCTTCTGAAACCGTCATCCTGGCCACGGAGGTCACGCGTCCCTTTGCGTGTTTCTCCGACCAAGTCTTTTAAGGCAAATCTCAGCGCACTACACATCACACAGCCTTCCGTCTGGAGGCAGAAATTACGCAGGCGATACTAATGTTTAATAATCCAAAGTGCCTTGCTCACTATAAAAAAAAATATATATATTGTTTTTAACCTAATAAGAAAGAATTCACTCTGACCTAGTCCTTGACCTCTCTGTGTGCATCTTTTCTTCCCAGCCATTTCTGGTCCCGCAAAAGAACGGGCAGGATTTCTGGCATCCTTTATGCTTCTGTTATTAAAAGCGGGATCAGTTAATAAATAATTATGATGCTTAGTTTCCAGGGAACCAGGAGATAAGGGCAGAGCACTTGAGTGTCACAAAGTACACGCTACAGTCTAGATTTTCACCCAGAGCGGAGAACAGCCTCGCACTCTTTTTCTTTCCCGTGGCACGAATTGTTCTAATTATACGTGCAAGATCCTCTGTCCCCAAAGATACGAGTTGGAAGCACTGTGTCTCTTCTTTCAATTCCAAGAAGCGTTTGCAGTTACGCGTTCCCACCCCCCTTGTTTTCAAACCGAATTGTTTCAGCGGTCGCATGGTATGTCAGCTTGTAAGTCTATAAAACAGTTTTACACCAGCTGGAGATTCAACATGCTACATGAATACATAACAGTGCCTAACCAAGGAGGTTTGTAATTCAGTAATTAGCTGTAATTAATGAACACAAAGTGAAGACTCATTTACAGTTTAAATTATCACATTAGCTCCTGTCACCCTCTATGTACACAAAACAGCAGGAATTCAATTATTTTTATTCTTCAAAGCTAATTTAAAATTTAAGGGATGCCATTACATGAAATAATAGGTAGGAAATGTAATCGAAATCACTGGGAACAGTTGGCCGTCCTAAGAATAAAAAAAAAAAAAAAAAAAATGTGATCGCTGACGATTTGGAAATGTTTTTTCATCTGTGAACAGATGAGGGATTGAAATCTCTGCTCTTTTCAGTATATTTAATTTAAAAGAGGAAGCGAGTTCGGTGGCTGCTGAATCTTTGTGCAGGGAGAATCGCTGTGCATAATTGTAAAAGCAGTTGATAACTGATAATGCTGTTGATAGTAACAAGATGACAGCACGGAGGCTCACATTCCATTATCCTTAATGGGGGCTGAGTCTCCCGCAATCGCGCGGGGTTCCTGGAATTGTCACCCGTTTGTGATGCATAACTTCAGCTTGGGAGACCCTACGTCACTGTCACATTGCGGCCGTCCTCAATTCTTTGTACGTATGGATGATAAATATCCTTTAATTCATCCGTCGAGCCCGGAGTCAGCAGCTCCTCTGTTCTCTGGGCCAGGACCACAGCAGTGGGCAAGACAGACCACGTTCTTGATCTCGTGGAGCCAACATTGCAGCGGGAAGAGACAGGCAATAGTCAGGGGTTCTCAAGGGGTTAACAGAATGGGGGGGAAGCTTCACACATGTACGGATGACCGTGTCTGGGTCCCTATCCTGACCGATGGAAAGAAATCCTCTGGGAGGCAGGCCTGGGCATCGGTATTTTTAACGACTCCCTGGGTGAGTCTCATATGCCCCCGGAGTGGAGAATAAAACAACTAATAAATTAACATTCACTGGAGATAAGCGCTATGAAAGAAGTGAGGCAAAGGAGTGTAGAAGGTGACGGGGGACAGGTGCCCTCTCCAGACCGAGTGTTCAGGGACGACTTCTCTGGGCGGAGACTGGTAAAGAGTGAGCCAACTCCTAAAAGATCGGGGAGGATGTTGTTCTAACCAGGGGTCGGCAGAACTTTCCCGCTTCCTTCCCCTCTCCCCCTCCTTCCGTTCCCTTCCCCTCCTCCCCTCATCCCCCTTCTTTTTCTTGCTCTTCTCCTTCCCTCCTCTCTTTCTCTTTCTTTCTGTCTTGGCACCTTCACCCTTTAAAATATAAACACTTTCTTAGCTCAGGGGCTATACAAAAATAAGCTACAAGCTGAATTTGGCCCACTCGAACCATGTTCTAGAAAAGAAGGTCCCGCCGGTGCAAAGGTCCTGAGGCAGATACGAATTTACTGTATTAGAGGAACAAAAAGAAGGCCTGAGTAGGTGGAGCTTAGGTGGAAAGGAGGAAGAGACGGAAGGTGAGTCTAGCGGCATGGGCAGGTGTTTAGATTTTGTTTTTATATATGATGCAAAGTCCTTGGAAGATTTTCGGCAGGGAATGAACGAGTGTGTGTGTGTGTGTGTGTGTGTGTGTGTGTGTGTAAAGGAGACAGTTATGTGTCCAGACTCACCACAGTCTATCTCCCTGGATCGCCCACTAATCTCCCTCCGTGGCAGTTTCCAGGAAGGAAAAACCCGCCCCCTGCAGAGAGAATGCTGCGTCTGTTACTTTCGACTCCTCCCTGACTGCACTTTCTTTTCTCCCTCCTCTTCCCACGTTCATTTTTCTCTTTCCTTTAAATAGGCCACTCCACGCTGCACTGTCTAATTTTTCATAGGTGACCGACTGCTGAGTGGGGGTTTAGGTAGACAGAGGGAAGTCGCTGATAAGCCGGAGCGCGGATTCTATTAGGGAAATGCAGTGGTAATTAATGAATCCTGCCAGTAATTGGGAAGGTGTGAGTCCCCATAATATCGTAATGATAGTCATCCGTCTGCACACCCCCATCACTCTGAGCCATCCCTCACGGCTCTCTGATCTCAGACTCTTAGCCATGCAAATCTCCTGACAGGACGCTGTGTCTCTGTCTCCCTAATTGGGCGGCATAGAGTTGTTTATGGATATTGTCGGCATTTAGACCTCGGTTGGAGGTTGTTCAAAAATCGTTAGCAAAGTTGCCTTAACGGCGTTGTCAAATATGTGTTCCCCGGTTTCGATATCTGTTTTTAAGCGGAGGTGCGCGATGGAATTAAGCTGTGCGTTGTGTGGACCGGGGCTCCGCGTGCGATTGTTATTAAAGCGTTTCTGAAGTAAAACCCAATTTCCAGTAATTTCTCATCCCGCTTCGGATAAAACTTGGGTGTGCGGGCAGGAGCCGGATGCCTTTTTAATAGCACGTCCTCGGTTCTGCAGAGAACACTGGGTATGCGAATGCCATCCTGAGACAGGACCATTTGCAAACATTACGGTTTTGCATCCAGACGGGTTTCTAAACATCCATCACCGTTTAATTCCAAATGGGCACCTTTACTGGAAGCATTTGCCACATTTTCTTGCCAGTATTTTCTCCTGCACGCAAGTGGCCACCCTTGCGTCTCCCCCAACCAAACGGAGTGATGAATCACTTGAAGTGCCGTGAATTTTTTTAAAGCCATTATAAATCTGGTAAGTGAGCCTTAATGTTTCTGTCACGGTGGTTAAGAAGGATCTTTCAAATATTTAGAAAACATGGGAAGTACCATTTTAATATGTAATCAACAACTTTAAAAGTATTCAAATATGAAATAGTACAGTTCAGATTGCATCTTTATTAATCCCAAAGAGGAGAGAAGTTTAAGAAACTCTGGTCTTCATTTTCTCCCCCGCCCAGAGGTTGAAGACACTTAGGTAACACAGATTCAGAAGTCTTCAGTAGATTTAGAACCGGGTTCTTCCTCTCACTAGCTCCGTGTGACCTTGATGAAATTATGTAGCCTCTCTGAGCTTCTGGTTTCTCATGGCTCACCAGTGCCTGGACGTCAGCTCAGGGTGAAAACGAGTTAACAGATATGAATGTGCGTGATACATGGGACGGGCTTTTGCAGTCAGATCTGGTAGTGCTGCCACTTACGGGCTGGGAGAACTGGGACAGGTCACTTAACCCCTTCTGAGCCACTGTGGCCACATCTGTAAAATGGGCCGGATAATCCGAAGTTCACAGGGTAGGTGTGAGGAGCAGAGAGAGTGAGTTGAAAGGACGTCTGGGGCGCCTGGGTGGCTCAGTCGGTTAAGCGTCCGACTTCGGCTCAGGTCACGATCTCACTGTCCGTGAGTTCGAGCCCCGTGTCGGGCTCTGTGCTGACAGCTCAGAGCCTGGAGCCTGTTTCAGATTCTGTGTCTCCCTCTCTCTCTGACCCTCCCCCGTTCATGCTCTGTCTCTCCCTGTCTCAAAAATAAATAAAACGTTAAAAAAAAATTTTAAAAAAAAAAAAAAAAAGAGAAAGGACCCGTGCTGACCTTGGGAACTAGCCGTTCCTCCAACAGTGGTGGCCCTGGACCGTTGAAACTCGTGGAGAGCACACGGGGGCGCTCAGAAAACATGATGCGGCGAATGGAAGATCCTTAAGGGACCGTCACATTTAAAAGATGATGGCCACCGCTTTGCCTGTCTCTGCAGTCTCCAAACTTGACCTTCACGTCGGCTTTCATAGCTGTTGGGGAAAGCATCAGAGCAGCCACACCAGCCGTGTGAAGACCAAGGGGTGGACTGGAGTGAGGAAAAGCATCCCCGAGAAACTTTAAAGTCTAAATGAGGCAACCAACCATCCCAGTTTGCCTGGTACCCAGGGGTTTCCCCACACAGGGGACTAAAGCCAGCACAGCTCCAGGCAAACTACTACATCACCCCGAGTTTAAACAAAACTCCTCTTCCAGCTTCAAGCCCAAGGCTCTGGCAGGCCATGGTTTACTAAAGCCCCGGGTCCCCAGAAAACCCTCATTTCCATTTCTAACTCTGGATTAGTGGTGTTTTTCTCTGTAGAATGATCTGGAATGTTCTAGATATTCTCAAGAACCAGAAATGGCTGCTAGGCAATGACCTGCCTCCACAGAGGGTTCTTCTACCTCAACTCCTCCAGAAGGTTCTGTGGGTACCAGTGACAGAGCTACTGATGGCCATCCCTCCTACCAACTGTGGTTCTGTTTAGTGTGTGATAAGGTGGGACCAGGCAGGAAAAAGCCAGGGTGAGTCCCTCAGTGCCAGCATTGCAGTGTTCTGCTGGAAATCACCAGGAAGCAATTGAGAGAGGTTGACGTGACCTGGAGGGTGCTCTAGAGAAGTCGGTTTGGCAGAAGTTAATCCGAGAGCCCCTGTCAGCATTTCAGGGACCGGCTTGTGGCTTCCTGTCCATCCACAACTAACACTGGCAGCCACCTCAACCGTCCAGACCCACCGGAACATTCCTCTACGGACATCCCCATCGAGGAAGCATCTAGGTTATGTTGAAGGGTCCACAAGCCCTATAACCTTTAGTGCTTTTATTGCAAACCTCCCGGGGTGGTCTGGTGCAACAGCCAAGACTTTCTCACAAAAGTCCTTATTCATCCCATAGCAAACCAGCTGGATCATCTTTCAAATAAAGGTTTTATTTTGCAACTTCCCCCCCCCCACACCCCCCGCCCTAGCCCAACGGCTGGCTCTTTTCCTTTTTTTTTTTTTTTTTTTAATCACTGTCCCTTGCTCTCTTGGATCTGAACGAAGAGCTACAACGAATATGTCTGCCAGTAGACCTCTGTCGTGAACACCAAGGCTTCTATGGTTCAGTAAACCAGTCTCAGACTGCCAGGGCCTCCAGCCTTGAATATGAATGTGCTGGCGTTTCACATTAAAGATAAATAAATAAAGGGGGGAAGAAAAGAAAGGGAGAAACTCAAAGACTAAGGAGCTTCTCTGAATGTAACAGCTACCCAGGCTGGATGCAAAGTGCTGTGTAGAGTAATTGTCAAATGCTTGTGTAAACACATAAATAAGATAAATTCATTTTCATTATTCATATTTGGTGCTCTTTCCTTCCACTTATTTATGCTTTAAACAACAGTTACAGTAAATATAACGATAAAAAAGTGCCTACAGTGGCCAGGAAGATGATCAAGAAACCCTGATATACAACAATTCATGTTTCTTCTTGACGATCTCTAACGAATCTTAACTGGAGCCATGTTACGTTCCCATGTGAGTGATAAGCAATGATTTATTATGAAGTGTCATGAAATCGGAATGCCATACAGTGAGACATGAGCTAGTGGAAAATGTTTTCCCTGTTTCCCAACCTCATTACTCAAAGATGCAGTGTCCCTTTACCAAGCCTAATTTAACTGACTTTTTTGAGTACTCTACTCATTGGTGATGGAAATTGGCCAAGGGGAGTTTGTCCAGCAAAGTCTGATGCCTAATGCCACGGCTGTAGTGTAGCTGGTGCCTGGGCTGGCCAGAAACCCTGGGACTGTGCGAATTGGCCGGCGTCCAGAAATACAATCCCAAGAATCATTTCAACTCTCTGCCAAAGCAGCAAGGATACTAATGCACTCAGGAAATGAAACCCACCACAGGAGAAGAAACCCAAAGGGCGACTTTGATGATTTTCGGACCTGGTTTTATCCACATGTCGGGCCATCCTACTTGGAACTCCTGCCTTGATTCATTAAGACTTATCCAAGGACACAAGGGAGCCAGCTGAGCCCAGAGAAAGAGCACAGCCTTTAGAGCCATACTGAACAAGAGTGTTGACTCTTGAGAGGAGGAGTAAGGGGGTGGGGGGCCAACCTCTTGTATTAGTAAAGCATCCTCTCTTGTCAGGTGATGCCCCTTGTGGGACAGGCATCTGGGGCCTGCCTCTCGGGTGGGGTCCTTGGAAGTCCCAGATCCTGACATGACAGATGTGCTCCATTCAGGACGACCTCCCATTCCCCTAGACGTTTAATCTGCCCCCTCATGGTTTACTCTCCATGCTCTTACCACTAAGGGCCTCTCTCCTGTCTAGGGCTGGGCATCAGCAAGCAGCAGGAGAGCTCATGACCTACTGACAGCTTGCACATCTTTTTTCCTTACCAAAACAGTGAGAGTGTAGGGAAGCTACTTGTCGCTCTTTTGCTCTGCCATCAATCTCCCATATCTTTCCTCCTTCTCCATAGACATGAGTATAGACCAGAGAGTCTGCTGCATGAGCATTGTCCAAAAGGAAGTTAGGTGTTAATCTCCCATCCTCACTGGAACCCAATCCTTCTCAAGTGCTTCTTGTAGAGTCACTCCCCCGGCTTCTGGGGCCCCCTTGACAGTTTTCCAAAGAATTTCTCTAGTCCTTACCTAGATGGGCCAGTGGCAGGTAGGAACAATGGTGCTCGATGGCCTGTTCTACCACTTAATAAATCCCATGAAAATAGCAGTTTCTCCACTCCCTTTATATTTTTTTTAACTTTTTTATTTTGAAATAATTTTGGACTTCAAGTTGCAAAAATAGTAGGAAGAAGCTTCACCCAGCTCCCTGTAATGTTGACATCTTATCTAACCATGGTACAATGATCAAAACCAAGAAATGGGGGCGCCTGGGTGGCTCAGTCAGTTGAGCATCCAACTTTGGCTCAGGTCATGATCTTACGGTCTGTGAGTTTGAACCCCGTGTTGGGCTCGGTGCTGACAGTTCAGAGCCTGCAGCTGCTTCAGATTCTGTGTCTCCCTCTCTCTCTCTGCCCCTCCCTTGCTCACACACACTCTCTCTCTCTCTCTCTCTCTCTCAAAAATAAATAAACATTGGGGCGCCTGGGTGGCTCAGTCGATTAAGCATCCGACCTCAGCTCAGGTCACGATCTCACGGTCCGTGAGTTCGAGCCCCACGTCGGGCTCTGGGCTGATGATGGCCCAGAACCTGGAGCCTGCTTCCGATTCTGTGTCTCCCTCTCTCTCTGACCCTCCCCCGTTCATGCTCTGCCTCTCTCTCTGTCTCAAAAATAAATAAACGTTAAAAAAATTTTTTTTTAATAAATAAATAAATAAATAAATAAATAAACATTAATACTTTTTTTAATTTAATTAAAAAAAACAAGAAATGAATAATGGTTCCATAACATTTACCAAACTCTAGACCTTATTTCAGTATTACCCACATTTCCTTTTGCTACTGCTCAATTTTGCTGATTTAGGCTCTCACATTCAGTTGTGTCTCCGTCTCCTCCCATCTGTGAAAAATCCCACAATCTTCCTTTATCTTTTCTGACTTTAACACTGACCTCCGCTGGTCAGTTGCTTCATAGAATGCCTCCCAGTCTGGGTTTGTCTGACATCTCGTCATGATTAGATTGAAGCTATGCGCTTTGGGCAAGAATACCATAGCAATGACGGCCCTTCTTAGGGCATCATATCAGAGATTCCACGATGTTGATATGTCATTACCAATGACATTAATTTCATCACTTGGTGGCAACTTCCTTTAAAATACGAAGTGTGTGGCTTTACCATAGTCCTTAACTTTGTGGCATTAGCCAAAGTTTCATAAAACAAAGAAACTCCATTCAGTTTCCAATTACACAAGCTGTGTGATTTTGGACATATAATCTAGTGTTTCTCGGGACGACGTTTTCCTCACCTGGAAAAGGAAAACAATAACAACCACCTTTCAAGATGGCTGGAAAGATTAGTGACCATATAAGCAAAGTATTTGGCAGGTTGCCCAGCAGACCCTCAAAAGAGGTGGGTGGGGGGATGGGCTAGATGGGTGATGGGTATTAAGAAGGGCACTTGTTGGGATGAGCACTGGCTGTTGTATGTAAGTGATGAATCTCTGAATTCTACTTCTGAAACCAATATTGCATTGTATATTCAGTAATTAAAATTTAAGTAAAAATAATAAATGATGCCATGTATATAAAAAAAATTTTAGAAAGACACTAATGAATTATAATTACACAGCAGATAACAATTACATGAAATAAATGAAAATCACCCACAAAGAATGAATTCTTGTTTAAAGCATATTATGTACTATTTATGAAAAAGGCTGAATACTTGAACTGGGATGAAAGAAAATTTGAAATAAAGTTCCTTAATTTTAGATTAAAAAAAAAAAGAAGATCCCTCTAAAAACTTGTTGGGCAATTTACACACCTTTACAAAACACGATGTGTGTAATCATCACTTATTTACAGAGAAGACGGGAGCAAGCTTTATCACTTGATTCTCCTCTGTAGATCTCTGATGACTCAGCACCTCCCACAAACACTTTGCTGTGGTCCTCCCCAGATCACCCCAGACCACTTTTTTTTTTTAATTTTTTTAAATGTTGATTTACTTTTGAGAGAGACAGACAGAGAGAGAGAGAGAGCAAGTGGGGGAGGGGGAGAGAGAGAGGGAAACACAGAATCCTTAGCAGGCTCCAAGCTAACCCCAGGCCACTTTTTGATGTCATCAGTAATGATCCTTAACTGCTGGGCCATACGCAAAGGCAGGATCACATGGCAGTTAGACATACGGTCCCCAGAGTCAGAAAGTTCTTGGTTCACATCCGAGCTGGGCACGCTGCTTAGATTCTCTTTGCCTCAGTAGCCTCCTCTCCACCCACAGGGTTGTTGTAAGGGTTAAAGGAACAGTAATAGCTCTCAGCATGGTGCCCACCATGTAGTAAGCATGCAAATAGTTATATAATTATCTCTAACTCCCATTTACTCATTCAACAAATATTCCTGAGGCACCCACCATGCGTCAAGCACTATTGAAGACTCTGGCAATAGCCCCTGAAGAAGGCAACATATGTCCCTGACCTCATTGAGTTTAGGTTAAAATGACAAAAAAAAAAAAGAAAGAAAGAAAGAAAGAAAGAGACAAAAAAAACTTTACATAGACAAAAATAAGGAAATAAGTAGTGTCCTATCACATTTCTTAAGCAATGTGTTGGGTAAATGAACTTACCAACACTCCCCCAAACAAGTCTGCATCCTTATACCTGGCTGTTCCCTCCACATGGAATACCGTCTGCCCCATCTTCCTCCGTTAAAGTCCTCCCCTTCTTCAAGGCCTGCCTCAGCTTCCCTTGATTTCCTTTATTGTTCCTGATTCTTCAATTATACATGATTACTGCCTTGTGGGACCCACCTCCTCCCCCACCCCATTAAGAGTGTCCCAGGGTCTGCTCTGCAATGCTTATTATGTATGCACACATTAACCACCCCCCATCCGCCTCTGGTACAGCCATAACTTCCGTTTGGCAACACGGATCTATTTTTTGTTACCTGGTTTGTGTTCCACCTTCTTCACCAGATTGTAAATGGGTTCCCTGTGGGCAGAGACCACATCTGCCTAATATACTTGCTGAGGCCCTCTTATTGAAATCAGGGCCTGACATGAGTAAGTGTTCAAGTGTTTGTTGATGGAACAAATACATCAATAAATGGCCATGTCTTAACCCTCTTGCTGAATCGTGACTCTTAGAAGGGAGTGGGTACGCCTTACTCGTTTAATACTTATTGAAATGAATTGAGACATAGCAATACTGGATATATTTGCTCCACTAATTATTTCGCTTGTGCTTTTGATCTCTCCATTTCACCATCTTTAAAACACATCTTCCTCTCTCTCTCTCCTTAGAGAGTTTTTGCTACATTGCAAGAGTCATGTGAAGGTAAGAAGAAGGAATACCTGCGGCACCTAGGTGGCTCAATCAGTAAAGCATCAGACTCTTCATTTTGGCTCAAGTCGTGATCTCACGGTTCGTGAGTTCGAGCTCCATGTGGGGCTCTGCACTGACAGCGTAGAGCCTGCTTGGGATTCTCTGTCTCCCTCTCTCTCTGTCCCTCCTCTACTCGTGTGAGAACACACGCGTGCACTCTCTCTCTCAAAATAAATAGGCAAACACGTTTTTAAAAAGAATGAATACATGCAAGGCATTTGGATTGCCTTGACAATGAAGTGCTTCAAAAATCACAGGGATTGCTTTTTGTTGCTGATGCATACTTATACAAAACCCATCTGTCCCTATCCTATTATTGTTGATGATTTAATAAGGGATTATTACTAATTTTACTGGAAAGGAAACTCTGAAGACCACATTTTTCTCTCTAGTAGTCATTTAGGCTGCCAGGAAAAGAAAATAAAAAGTGCCAAGTTGTGGCTTTGAGAGTTCATCCCTTCCTTACAATGCCCTTCTCTTCTCTCCCCCTTAACATCACTTTCCATTCTCAAAAGCCAGTTAATGGGGGGTGGGAGGGAGGGGAAAGTGGGTGAGGGGCATTGAGGAGGGCACCTGTAGGGATGAGCACTGGGTGTTGTATGGAAACCAATTTGACAATAAATTTCATATAAAAAAATAAATAAATGAATAAACCCAAAAAACATTTTTTTAATCCAGTTAAAAAAAAAAAAAAAAAGACCATAAATCTTACGTCCCCAGCCTGAAGTGCACATCTTGAGAAACAGATTGGAAAATCTTTCTGGGAAAAGTTGACTGAAATTTTAAACCAATACGTCATATTGTTTGTGTCATTCACAGAAAAACGTTATACAGCTATTCTACATAAAGGACAACCTCAAGTTTTTATACTGCGTGCACATGGTGTGAGGGTTGGGATGGTTCTTCTATAGTGACAAAACGTAATCTTTTTATTTCTTGGTTCATAACCATCTAGATCTAAAAGTTGACCAATTAAGACACTCAAATGTACCATAAGGAATAAAGCATCCATATTTTTACAAACCATACATCCCAAACTTGTTTTGGAATGGGAATGGAAATCAGCTCTTATTAGACACTCAGTATGCTGGGCTGGAAGAAAAATAATTTTGTGGAAAATGTCTGTGCTAACCTCAACGACATAGAACGCTTAGGTCTCTCTTGCCTCCGCACCCCAACCACACTGGTTTTCTTTCAGTTCCTTGAACAAGTCAAATTCCCTCCTGCCTAACAGCCAACTGTTTTGGGTCTTTGTTAAGAATCCCCTTTATTCAATCCTTTATCTGGCTGGGTTAGTTTCAACTAATTCTTCAGGTGCTGGCATAAAAGATGCTCCTCATAAAAGTCTATTGTGACATCTTCTGTCTTGTCCAAGATAGACCCAAGCATACATGCAGACTAGGTTAGAAAGCCCTGATAGTCTCCTTCACAAATCCAAATTCTTTGCTGCATAGTGTTTGCCTCCATTGTAATGGTTTTGTTGTTTATGGGTGTCTACCCCAAGACATTTTCCTCCCTAGACCATAAAAGTAGGGATCTTTTTAATCTGGATCATCACTTAGTACAGTACCACACTGTAGAGACACAATAATTAATTGAGTGAATTCATTATTGGATTGAATTAATGAACGGGTTTGCTAGGAGGGTCTGGGAAAACCTAGGTAAGGAGAGCCTAAGAAGCAGGTCAAACCTGAAGATGGAAAGACTCAGGGTTGCTCAAGAGAATGTGGTCTGAAAATAAAGATCTAAATTATAGTCAAGGTCGTGACCAAGAGTGCCTCATCAAGTGTGAGGAGCAAAAGGAAGTCAGGGAATGAAAGCCTCAGATGAGTAAGGAAGAGGATAGGAGTGGCTTCAGGTGCAGTTCATGCAATGGGTCAAGGTTAGTGGTTTAGAACTTAAACTGTGAAAATTTGAGAGACTTTGAGACCCCGCTTTATATGACCCAGAGGCCAGACCTATAGTTGAAAGGGAGAGTGAGGCCTCATACCAGCCTATATTAGCTATGTGAACTTGACCCAAGTACTGCATCTCTTTGAGACTCAATAACTTCACCGCCAAATGGGGATATGAATACCTGCTTCTACAACAGGATCGTGTATGTGTAAAAGAACATCACGTATAGGAAGTTTCATGTCATAGTTCTTCCACAGTCTTCTACTCAAAAATGAGCTCTGCCTCTCTCCGGGTTTTTCTCAAGATATGTGTTGCAGTTGTATTGCTGTTAAATGTGTCTGCCTTATGTGCCCGCTATAGACCAGAAGCTTCTTGAAGGGAAGAAACTTGTCTTACTCGCCACAATTCTGTTGGATTCCTGGTAGCACACAGGTTGGGTGGGGAGACAGAAATGCTAGCCATTCAGGGGTCTCATGCATGAATGAAGACCACAGAATTATCAATCAGCTCTAAGGCTGTATGTGGCCTTTCTACAAACATCCATTGCTTGGAAGCTAAACTTCACATAGGAAACACTCGATAAATATTGAATGAATGGATGAATGAATGAATGAACTTGCCTTTGGTTATGCATAGCAATAAAAAAAAAAGAAATTTAACTTTGTCTTCTAGACTTTGAATGTCTCTGCCAACAACTAAATCTCTTCCAGGGAGGGCAGATGGCGGCCTGTACAATGAACAATTTAATCTTTAGAAAATGGAACAACTTTGCCAACAAACTCCATTTTTCTCCACGAACACATTGTCAATAACATGTGCTCTCAAATATGTGGTGAAATTGATGACTGGGCCCTGATTTATGGAAACAACAACAAATTAAATGATTACCTTTCTCTTTCCTAGCTCGAGGTCCTTCCGACCAGCCATGAATTTTTTTCCCTGTGTTCTAATAATAGAGGAGGTCTAATTAAAATTCCTGGCTGTCTGATTGTGTATGTGGAGTAGAAGAAAGAAAAGACAGTGTCCAGGGTATCTTAATTTAAAACCACAAGGGGAAAAGCCACTTATGTGATAATAAAGATTAATTTAGGGAACCCTCCTCGCATAAAAGCAGATATTGAGAGAATCTTTCATACAAACACTTCTGTGGCCACTTATTTAGCTCCTTGTAGAAATTTTTCTTGGTTTTGGAAGAACTTGAGGTTCGGGATTTGGATGAGAATAGACCAGAGTTGGGGAGGTGTACTCAGAGAAATTATATTCTCCAGAGAGTAGCCATATTGGATATTTGAGACTGCTCTTCATTCACTATTCCTGAATCACTCCCGGCTCAGGAAAAGTCCCCATCCTAAGATTCATTCTAGCACGGTGGTTCTGAACTTATATTGGGATCAAGAACTTTTTTGAGAACCTTATGAGAGCTACAGATCCTCTCTTCAGACAAAATAAATAAACAAGTGTGTGTTTACAAATGCACACACACACACACAGAAAAGCAAAATTTTGCTTTTAATAATACCATCTTTTGTCTACGCTATAAACTTGAAAGCCTTGAGTAACAATTGCTACTCAAGATTCCAGGCATCACCAACCTTCTTGTAATGTTCATCTAAGGTTAAGAATCATTTCATGTAAGGAGCCCTGGGTTCCTTAGACTATGAAAATTTGTCATTGTTTCAGGCTGTGAACTTCTTTGGCCAACTGGTGAAGCCCATGGAGCCCTTCTCAAAACTAATGCTTTTAAAGGCGTAAAGTAAATTATCTAGGGTTTAAGAAAAAAAAGTCACAGAAGTACAGTTATCAAATACTAAAGAAACCAATGTGTCACAGAGTAGTAAATGAATTTCTTTATGTCCATTACATAGTATGACCGGCACTAAGGCTAATGACCACTGTGATTTCAAAGTCATAAGTGTACATGATACTGCAAGATATTTTCAACAACTGTAATACAACATAAAAATATCTGTGCTGTTTCGGTGAAAATATTGGTGGTCAAAATCACGATGTGACTACTACTATTGTGATTTGGTGTCCTCCATAAATGAAGGAAATACTGGATTTCAGCTAGAGGTCAGTAAAATGGAAGATGTAATTTTCTTTCCCACACAAGTTCATGTATCCCCCAAATTCTATGCCTGGGTGTCAGGTGACGTTTTCCTTCAGAGTGTGGACATGATCCCATACATGTTTCGTTGTCTTATTTTCCCACTGTTGCTTACTGAAACATCGCCTAAGTAAAAGGGCATCGATGGGAATGTGGCATACATTTGATTGGCTTGACTCTGAAGCTATAAATCAAACACCTGCCATGCCGATGGTGCGGAGGCAGCTATGAGCAAAAGAAGAAAGGTCTGTTGAAAATGTGTTTAAGTAGAACATGAACCGCAAGAAGGCAAGGACCAAACCATCTGGTTCCAAGTTGAACGTCCAGTACCTAGCCCAGTTTCGGGCACAGAAAAATCTCTCAACACATATTCATCCAATTAAGGATACATACCAGAAATCAGCAAAGAGTAACATAGGCCTTTCTGGAGTGTTTAATCCAAGGAGCCAGCATTCCATGGACATCTCCGTCTAGAGACTTTTTGAGAGAAAGGGACCCACTGTTAAGTAGAGGGAAGTCACATCCACAGGCACTCAAAAAGAGCTATTTCCAAAAAGAACAAGTGATGAGAAACTTCTTCTGTACAGGCCAGATAGTAAATATTCTAGACTTCGCGGACTCTACAATCTGTCACAACTGCTCAGCTCTGCCCTTGTAGCATGAAGGCAGCCATAAGTTATACGTAAACAAATGTGTGTGTCTGTGTGCCAATAAAACTTTATCAATGGACTCTGAAATGGGAATTTTATGTAATTTTGATGTGTCATGAAATAGTGTCTTTCTTTTGATCTATTTCAGGCCTTTAAAAATGTAAAAATCATTCTTAGCTCGTAGACCATCTAAAGACAGACAACAGATGGGACTTGCCCCAAAGACCAGAGAGTGGGGGCTGTGGCTTTGGTTTTACTCTTGGTTGTTGGTGGGTTGGTTTTGCTCATCTGGGCTGAATCTCCACCTGGGCTGGCTTTGTTATGTTTCCTCTGATGGCCAAGCCCTGTCTCATCTTTGGGGATTTGCGTCCGCGAACGCTCCACCTGGGCATCGTAGGCCCCCAGCTCCCCACACCATGGATGGCCCTTTCTCCTCTCTCAGGTCTGAATTCAAATGTCACCTCCTACAGAGGCTTCTTGGGTCCCTTCGCAGAGTGGCCTTACTGCCATTCACACCAACAGATGCTCACTTTTTTTAAGCTTATTTCTTCTGAGAGGGAGAGAGAAAGTGCAAGTGGGGAGGGGCAGAGAGAGAGAGAGAGAGAGAGAGAGAGAGAATCCCAAGCAGACTCTATCCTGTCAGCGGAGAGCCCAATGTGGGGCTGGAGCTCACAAACAGCACTGGCCTGACTTCCTGTGGTCTCGTACCCCATCTCCTCTCCCTCCGCAGTTCAGACCCCCTGAAGGCAAAGGTCCTGTCTGGTGTGTTCCCTGCTCTGTTCCTTGTATTGAGAAGGTACCCAGTGCCCGGCACCAAACACATGGTGCCCCGATATTTGTTGAAAGAATATTGTCAAGGGGCGCCTCGGTGGCTCAGTCATACAATTGTGTCGTGGGGGAACACAATTCAGTTCATAACACTGGCTTCCGCATAGCCTATCAGTGAAGCTTTCCTACTATTACTTTAACATCAATGGCTGCTTCTCACCACTACCATCCTGCCCCTGCCCCTGCCCCTGGCCTCCGAGGGTGCAGCTTGTGGGTACAGGACCCTCCAAACAAGCTTTCCATTCACTTTCTTGACACAAAAGTGAGAGGTCCACCCCAACCGCTTTCATTTACAGCTATGCTTGAAAGGAGCGAAAGCTTCCTCGTGGATTTTATAAGTGAGACATTTAGCATCCCCATCATTGCTTCTCAACAGCTGACCCCGGGAGGGAGGAAAGCCTTGAACTCTTTCAAGGGAGGGCACCCAGTTCGGTGTTTTTCCAGTGTGCAAACAGGATCACAGGTCAGGCTCTGAGGAGGCCTCTAAGAAGCAGAGAGGTTAGTGGTGATGGTGCAGGGGGAGGGGACAGGGGAGGGGTAAGAAGAGGGAGGTTCATCACTTCATGAACCGGCTGACCCTTTTGTAGAACGGTACCGCTGATCGTACCCACCTCGCTTTGGGTGTGGGGGCCTGTCTGTCCCCCACCAGCCTCACGGGGCACCTGACACCAGGTGACTCCTCATTATCTGGTAACAGCAGTCTTTGTAACTACTGAAGAGCAAACAGACCCCAGGGTCTTGATGGTCTCGTATGAATTCTTTGTTGGTATGGAAATTTAGTTGCTTACTCTCTGGAGAAGTAACTAGACCATCTTGGTGGGGACTTGTCAGTAATGGCCGCTACGTTTATAAGCAATAGTGGGTTACAAGTCTAAGTGCGTCGTGGGTTTTTTTCATATTTGTATGTGTCATGAAGGAATTTAACCCACATGAAAATGCAGATTTTGCAGTCGGGAGGGGAAAGAGGCGGGGGGGGGGGGCAGAAAAAGAGAGACGGAAGCAAGGAATGTTGTAGTCGAATTGTACAAGTCATGTATTCTACTGAGTCTCTGCAGGAAGGGGAATTGATTAAATGGCAGTAATCAATAAATCAATCAATCCTACATGACAGCAGTGGCTCTTAACCTCAACGGCCCATTAGAACCCCCCGGGGAGCTTTTAAAAATCCCCATGCCCAGTTCCATGCCCTCAACCAATTCAGGCAGAACCTCTGAGACTGAACCTAGGCATGAGTATTTCAGAGCTCCCAGGTGACTCCCAGGTGGAGTAAGGCCCGAGAGGAGAAAGTTCCAGAGGCACCAGGCACAGATGATTCTGGTCCACTTACCAGCTGTGAACGCGGGCAAGCTTCTTAAAACCTCTGAGCCTCAGTTTCCTCATCCGTCTTGAGGATGAAATTAGACGTCATTGGTTCAACACTTGGGCTCCAGGTCAAGAACACCCTTGGTTGAAAGATAGCAGGCGTTCCTTCATACTGTCGTCATCCAATGCATGTGAAGTCTGGGCCTCCAGGTGGCCGTCTGCAAAATGGCGGGGGCAGAGAGGATCCCTGAGGTCAATCACTTCCATTTCCGTGATTCCACAAAGGTAGAGCAATGGGAAAGGTAGGAAGAAAAACTCCTGTTTTTTTCACTGATGGACACCCAGGAACCAGGCACTGGGTTGGCACTTGGGAGACTTGTCGAGCAAAATCGCCACCATTCCTGCCCTCCGAAAGGCTAGAAGAAAAGACAAAAGCATTAAACCACTACTCACACAAACATTATTGATGGCGAATTGGAGCTAGAGAGAGAAAAAAAAAACTCTGGATTTTTTTTTTTCTGGGATAAGAAAAGGTCTAGATTCTGCGAAGAGGAAAGGTCTTTCTGAGGACATGATATTGAAGCCAGTGGATGAGCGATCAAGTGGGAAGCAGAAATTATCCAGGCAGGGTCCTGGGAGACGCCTTCTAGGTAAGGCGTACAGCAGGTGCAAAAACTGTGAGGTGGGAAGGGGCTTGACGTTTCCGAAGAGGTTTTGTTTGAAACACAAACGAATGAATAAAAAATCTTTTTTTCTTAGAACATCTCAAGGGACTCGAACGTTCCATACTATCCTTTGGGAAACATTCACAGAGTCCAATGAGACTGGATGAGAGATCCAGACAAATTTTGATTTCACTCCAGCTTCTCTAGGAAATGGTTGTGTGGGTGGACCTATGGAATTAACCTCCTGAACCTCTGGTTCTTCACTTGTCATGAGGAAATAATTCATCTTTCCCAAATCTTTTGTGACGATTGATAATCACCGGTAGTAATCAAATTGGTAAAGGGACCAGTTAATTTTATGAAGCAACGGGCTACGTGGGTGACAGAGAAACCTGGGTTCACATCCCATGCTATCACTCCCCAGGCACAAGATCTTGGTCCCATCACTTAAAGCTCTGTCTCTCAGTTTCCCGACCTCTGAAATGGGTTCATTGAGAGCTACATTTGGAGGTTTTTATAAGAATTACACAAAATGACAGCAGTCAAGCTGCAGGCAAAGAGTGGGTACCCAATGAATGAAACGATCATTAAAAAGAAGGGGCACTCAACATAATTTAAGAAAATAATAACTTCTTTTTACTGTGTAACACATACCATGTAATAATACAATTTCATATTTGTTAAATTGTATTTTAGTTAGGAGTGAATGAAATAATGTATGTCTTGTAAAGCACTTAACACATTATCATTATACAATACAATACGTTTGTGATGTTGGATATTAAGAGGAAAGGGTTTTGTGGAATTAAAAACGGGTGGGGGGGCACTCTTTTTGGAAAGTGGGAGAGTTTACTGAATTATCTAAACATGGGTTCCAACCCACTAATCCCCTTTTCCAATGTAGACGACACTAGCAACAGTGTTGCTGTGGGCTTAGACACATAATCACAGGAGAAAAAAAAAAAAATCTGCCCTGTTGATTTGTCATACTTGGAGGGCACGCTGTTCTTCCTAAACGCCAACAACTCACATTTAGGCAGCCGTGAAGTCCCCTAGCTGTGTCCATGCAGTGAATCTCGCCGGGTTGTAAGTTAGTTGTAATAAATAACGTTTGGCTCTGCACTCCACTTAGAGAAGATAGGTTCCATTGTGAATCATGTCGTTGGCCGTTTGGACTTTAAGCTGTCCGGGTTGTTTATGGTGGTGTTTGCCAGCATCTAGACCTCTTTCAAACAATTTAAGTGCCCTTTTGGAGTATATGAATGTGGCTCAATAAAAATGGGTACAGGGAAATTGCTTGCTTTCTCTCTTCCCTGGCCGTGCACCAAAATCAACCATATATGAGAATTGTCAAATGTGAGCTCCATAATTGCCAAACATGAGATTGTAATTAACATAGAAACCACCAAGGACATTTTCCCTTCCATTGTCAGCATGTTGTGCTGATCTTCGCCATCCTTCTAATTTATTTCTTGAGAGTACGACAACAGCTGGACAGTTTTTCAGTCCTTATTTTTCATTATATAGCCTTACTGAGCAGTGTGCCCTTAAAAGATTCTAGTTAGTTCCTTTGACAGCAATAAATATTGGCTAGCGAACAGGCTTTGAAGCCAGACAGACCTAAGTCCAAGTGCTGGCTCTACTATTTGCTGCCTATCGGAAATGGGTTAAATCGCTTAACCAATCTCAGCCTCTATTTTCTCATCATTAAATAGGGACAATGCGATCTATCAGTAAAGTGCAGAGCTCATCATGAGCACCGGATGGTAGGTATTATGACCGCTTTCTACCTTCTTCTTAATAACCACATCAAATGTTTGCAAATGCTATTTCTTCCTTTCTTTTTATAAAAGGGGAAAACTTTTCTGAGTTCCACATCTGAATTGACAACTGATATCTTTTCAAGCTTTAAAGCATGAACTAAAAAGCCTGTCTTCTACTTAGTTTTTTAAGTTTCCAAGACCCAGTGATTATTTATATCTAACACATAAGCAAAATTTTATGTATGGATTTTCTTAATTGATTCTACGTCTTATTCCATAGCCCTTTTGGGGTGCTATATTGTATGCAAGGAAATAAAGTCATAAAAGAAAATCACTTGTTTTTAGTATCAAATTTATTGTCAAATTGGTTTCCATACAACACCCAGTGCTCATCCCAAAAGGTGCCCTCCTCAATACCCATCACCCACCCTCCCCTCCCTCCCACACCCCATCAGCCTTCAGTTTGTTCTCAGTTTTTAAGAGTCTCTTATGCTTTGGCTCTCTCCCACTCCAACCTCTTTTTTTTTTTTCCCTTCCCCTCCCCATGGTCTTCTGTTAAGTTTCTCAGGGTCCACATAAGAGTGAAAACATATGGTATCTGTCTTTCTCTGTATGACTTATTTCACTTAGCATGATACTCTCCAGTTCCATCCACGTTGCTACAAAAGGCCAGATTTCATTCTTTCTCATTGCCAAGTAGTATTCCATTGTGTATATAAACCACAATTTCTTTATCCATTCTTCAGTTGGTGGACATGTAGGCTCTTTCCATAATTTGGCTATTGGTGCTATAAACATTGTTGTACAAGTGCCCCTATGCATCAGCACTCCTGTATCCCTTGGGTCAATTCCTAGCAGTGCTATTGCTGGGTCATAGGGTAGATCTATTTGTGATTTTTTGAGGAACCTCCACACTGTTTTCCAGAGCAGCTGCACCAGTTTGCATTCCCACCAACAGTGCAAGAGGGTTCCCGTTTCTCCACATCCTCTCCAGCATCTAGAGTCTCCTGATTTGTTCGTTTTAGCCACTCTGACCGGCGTGAGGTGGTATCTCAGTGTGGTTTTGATTTGTATTTCCCTGATGAGGAGTGACTTTGAGCATCTTTTCATGTGCCTGTTGGCCATATGGATGTCTTCTTTAGAGAAGTGTCTATTCATGATTTCTGCCCATTTCTTCACTGGATTACTTGTTTTTTGGGTATGGAGTTTGGTAAATTCTTTATCGATTTTGGATACTAACCCTTTATCCGATATGTCATTTGCAAATATCTTTTCCCATTCCGTTGGTTGCCTTTTGGGTTTGTTGATTGTTTCCTTTGCAGTGCAGAAGCTTTTTATCTTCGTGAGGTCCCAATAGTTCATTTTTGCTTTTAATTCCCTTGCCTTTGGAGATGTGTCAAGTAAGAAATTGCTGTGGCTGAGGTCAGAGAGGTTTTTTCCTGCTTTCTCCTCTAGAGTTTTGATGGTTTCCTGTCTCACATTCAGGTCCTGTATCCATTTTGAGTTTATTTTTATGAATGGTGTAAGAAAATGGTCTAGTTTCATTCTTCTGCATGTTGCTGTCCAGTTCTCCCAGCACCATTTGTTAAAGAGACTGTCTTTGTCAAAGATTAGTTGGCCGTACTTTTATGGGTCCAATTCTGGAGTCTCTATTCTATTCCATTGGTCTATGTGTCTGTTTTTGTGCCAATACCATGCTGTCTTGATGATTACAGCTTTGTAGAAGAGGCTCAAGTCTGGGATAAGAAAATCACTTTTCATTTTATTTTTTTTATTTTTTATTTTTTTTTTAGAGAGAGTGCGAGCAGGGGTGAGAGGCAGAAGGAGTGAGAGAGAGAGAGAATCCTAAGCAGGCTCCTTGCTTAGTGCAGAGCCCGACTACTCGGGGATCGATCCCATGACCCTGGGATCATGACCTGAGCTAAAATCAAGAGTTAGACACTCAACCGACTGAGCCTCCCAGGTGCCTCAGAAAATCACTTTTTTATACTTTTTTTTTAAGTTTATTATTATTTTGAGAGAGAGAGAGAGAGAGAGAGAGAGAGCACATGTGGGAGAGTCAGAGATGGAGGGAGATACAGAATCTGAAGCAGGCTCCAGGCTCCAAGCTGCCAGCACAGAGTCTGACTCGGGGCCCAAATTCACAGACCATGCAATCATGACCTGAGCCGAAATCGGACACTTAACCAACTGAGTCACCCAGGTGCCCCCCAAAAATTGCTCTTTTCAATCTATATTCTTATTGTGTACCAGGCACCATGTGTGGAAGGTACTGTTACTAACCTCATTTTGCAGATGTGGAAATTTAGATTCAGAGACGATGGGTCATTTCCCCCAACATCACACAGCTAATGAATGACAGAGCCAAGCTATTAACAAATACACCAAAGGAAAATGGAGAGTGAATACAAAAAGAAGTTAATGAGTATAGACTGGAGCCCTAAGAGGCTACATAGTTGTTAAAGTGGGGCTACCAAACGGACATTGAGCTTCCTAGTAGTGAAAGCAAAAATGGAAACATGATCCATCCCAAGATTCATCTTTTCCATAAAGAAAATGTATATACCAGAATTTAAGAATAAGCAAAATCTTTCCTGATGCTGACTGTCCGGCAGAAATCTCATGCATAACTTCTGTGATAGACTGCAACAGAGATAGTAGGAGGTTCCCACGGTAAAAAACCAAATATTTAAAACTGAAACCATTCCTTTCTGCAAAAATATGTTTTACTTAACACAGGGTTCCATGTCTTTCGTCGATAATTATCCGATCTGAGCTTTGTCAAAGCATCATACTGAGAAGAGATACGTGTTAAAATGCTAGTTGGGGAAGGGAGCGGAGGATGCTTTTCTCTGCCTTATCATTTTTATTTAGATTGACGTACCTTTGGTTATAATTAGGGATAACTGTACAGCAGTTAAGATTCCATAATCCCATTATTAGTTGTCAGGAGATTTTCACAGGGCAAACCCCCATGCCGTTCCATTCACTCCTGTCTCTTAACTACTTGGGTAGTCTTGAAGTTGAAGAGTGAGCTTTAAGGAGAAGATTTTCTTCTGTCACTGAAATCTTCTAGCACGTAAGGAAGGACACAAATGATACCTAGTGACGGCGTCCGCGCCACTCTCTGGAGGCCCCGCGTCTTCTTGCCTGACATTTTTGTTGTTGCTGTTGTTGTGGTCCAAGATGTCACCCTGTGTCTGCCAGTTTCATTCCACAGCCATTCCAAATGCAGTGGTGAAGAGATTTGAAACCATTTCGAGGGATGCCCATTAAGTAGGCCAAAGGGGAAATTGTTTGTAAAATTATTTCCAATACATCCACTCGGTAAGACACTCAGAAGTCGATGGTATAGGGTGGAGGTCAGCTTAGAAAGTGTCTGCTCTGGCACTGATAAAAACAAAGGGGGGCGGGGGGAAGAGGGGTGCCTGGGTGGCTCAATCGGTTAAGCATCCGACTCTTGATTTCGGCTCAGGTCATGATCTCATGGTTCCTGAGTTCAAGCCCCGCATCGGGCTCCGTGCTGAGAATGTGGAGGCTGCGTGGGATTCTCTATCTCTCTCTCCCTCTCTGTCTGTCCCTCCCCTGCTCTCTCTCACGCTCTCTCTCTCTCTCTCTCTCAAAATAAATAAATAAACTTAAAAAAAATGGGCGCCTGGGTGGCTCAGTCAGTTAAGGGTCCGACTTCAGCTCAGGTCATGATCTCACAGTTCATGGGTTCGAGCCCCACATCAGGCTCTGCACGGACAGCTGAGAGCCAGGAGCCTGTTTCAGATTCTGTGTGTGTGTGTGTGCGTGTGTGTGTGTGTGTGTGTGTGTCTGCCCCTCCCTCACTTGTGCATGCTCTCTCTCTCTCTCTCTTTCTCAAAAATAAATAAACATTAAAAAAAACCCCACAGAAAAACTCGCCTTTAGGAGCTGTGGGCAGTTGGCTGACTGGTTTGTGTCATGGAGCATATATCATACATTTGAGACACATGGTTGATTTATCACAAGTTGTGCTTTAGAAGAGGAAGTTCAAAAGTTGAGATTTTCCAGTGTGTCCAATGTGACCTATGTGTCATCTGGATTTAGACCTTCCAAGGAGAGGACAACCAAGAGCCAAGATCAATAATACTTCTGAGTCCTATTCATCAAGGGTCTAATCAAACACCCCCTTGACAAAGAATCTGTGGTCTCGGGTCCGATGTCAGGAACAATTTGTTTGGCGGTTAAGAGTAAAAGCTCTGAAATCCAGAGAAGACATATTCCAGTTGAATATCGTAATATCCATTCCCATTTATTGTCAGGTCACCTTGGGCAAGTCACTTCAGTCACCTAAACAGTAACTTTTTCCCCTATGATACTGGACACCCCCTCCCCGGACTACTGACGTGATTAACGGAAATAATGCGTAAGTGGCGGGCCAAGATCAATAGTCACTCCCCACCTGTTACTTTTATAGAACTTTTAATTTTCTTATTGACTCAACCCCTTTGAGATTTGTTATAAGAAAGATAAAGTCCCAGAGGGCCTGGGTGGCTCAGGTGGGTAAGCGTCTGACGCTTACTTGTGGCTCAGGTCATGATCTCACAACCCGTGAGTTCGAGCTCTGAGCCAGGCTCCATCCTGACAGCGCGGAGCCTGCTTGGGATTCTCTGTCTCCCTCTTTCTCTGCCCCTCCCCTCCCCCCGCCCCTCCTCCATGCGCTCTCTCTCTGTCTCTCTCAAAATAAATAAATAAGTAAATAAATACACATTAAAAAAAGAAGAAAGATAAGATAAGGTCCCTCTCATCACTCGGAAAGTCAACCACCTCATTCTGTCTGGCTTATTCTGTGGCCCCCTCTTTTCAAGAGCAATTCACCTCAGTGTCTGAAAGAAATCAAGAAGAGGCACAAACACATCAGCTAATACTTCAAAATATCACCCACCTGCTTACACGGGGCTGTGTCTGGCGTATGAAAAGCATTCAGTACATTTAAGCAATTACTTTCTTGGTTCTAAAAACTGAAATTGGTCCGCCAAAGTTTAAGGGTTTCTGCACACAGAGATTTCTCTTAGGAAAAATTAGGTGAAGCATGAATGATGAAATTCAGCAATGTAGGCGAGCCAATTTGGATTTTCAAGTTGTGAAATCAATTTGAAAAAATATTAACTGCAGGTTTCTCCCAGGATGACATGGTTGGGAATCACACGTTTCCGTAACCCCTTTCCTTTCTTATCACAGCCTTTTTTTTAATAATGGACCTTATATATTTCCAGCTTTTATAGTTCACTTTTTTTTTTTTCATTTTTAACCAAACAGTTTTAAGAAGCCCTGAATTCAGAGTCAGATATTCTAATTCCATCACTAATCATTATAGGAGCAAATTATTTAAACTCCCACGGCCTCAATATTTTTATCTTTGGGGCTACTACTATTTATCCAATGTATTTCAGAAAAGCGTAGATAGATAGATATAGATAGATAGATAGATACAATGTATATAAGATACATCATGTAGAATTTGAAAAGATGTAAATTGTTTCAAAATGGCAAAACAATTTATTGTTTGAACTTAAAAGTACCAAGTAGATGGCAAAGTCTCCTCCTGTCCATTTGTTTCCTGGGACTAATTGTTCTAATCTCTTCTCTTTTTTCTTTACATGCTCTAAGTTGTCTCTTTCATAGAAGCAGAGATAGGATTCCAGGTGAACCTATTGTTCTCTTTTGTATTATCTTAGTCTTAAATACTTGAAAATTCTTCTTTCATGGGGTCTTTAGGACTTCATTCGCTCAGCGAGTATTTGTCAAGTACCTCCTTTGTGTCAGACATTGGCTTATCTGCTTGGGAAACTATTATGATCTAAAACACAGTCCAGGGGCACCTGAGTGACTCAGGTGGTTAAGCACCCGACTTTGGCTCAGGTCATCATCTCACAATCTGTGAGTTCAAGCCCCACGTTGGGCTCTGTGCTGACAGCTCGGAGCCTGGAACCTGCTTCGGGTTCTGTGTCTCCCTCTCTCTCTGCCCCTCCCCTGCTCACGCTCTCTGTCTCTCTCTCAAAAAGAAATGAACATTTTAAAAAGCTAATAAATAAATAAACTTTAAAAAAAAAAAAGGAAAGGAAAACAGGGTTTTTCCTAAGTGCAGTGGAGATCACCCAAGGACTCTCAGCTGGGAGCAAACAGGGAGTGACTGCTTCGATCTATTTAAGGTTTTCCTAAGCTGACTTTGCCATACGGAAAATGATCGGCAGGACCCAGAGAGGGGCAAGGCGGCCCAGTGACAGGGCACTACGGTCCCCTGGAGACGAGGCGCACGGGCTGGAACTGGGGTGTTGGGGAAGGGCATGGAAATAGATCCTGGCAAGGAATCATTGGAAGAGGTGCCCGGAATCAGCCGACTTTCTGGCCCAAGCAACTGAGCGGTTTGAACTTCCATTTCCCGTGAGAAGAAACCCAGGAGGAGGACCGGGCGGGGGCCGGGGAACTCGAGTTCCCTGCTTTTGCGAAAGTTGCCTCCGACGTAACTTGTGAGATGTGCCCGGAGACGCGTCGAGGAGCCAGTTGGATGTGTGCATCTGGAACACAGATACTCCATGTTACAAACCAGATGCCGCTGTCTACACAGGGCTCATGTAGCGCAGGGGGGGCCTCACCCTTCGCACACCCAGCGTGGACATTTCCCAGTAAACTTTTTAGGATTTCCCCTTTACTATCCAGAAAGGAAATTCATAGGTCAGATGACCAGCCTAGACACATAATTTTGACAAGGATTGGTCTGATGCAGTGACCATATGATGAGAAACCAAAGGAAAATGTTCGGGCCCTAAAGCTGACCAGATCAGGTCTTCTCGAGTGGAAATAGGTTCACTCGGTATCCTGTTAAACGCAGATTCTGAGTTCAGCAGGGCTGGGGACCTGTGTTCTGCATTTCTTTTTTTATTAGTGTTTATTTATTTGTGAGAGTGGGGGAGGGGCAGAGAGAGAGGGAGACACAGACTCCAAGCAGGCTCCAGGCTCCAAGCTGTCAGCACAGAGCCCAGCGTGGGGCTCGAACCCACGAACTGCGAGATCATGGCTTGAGCCAAGTCGCTCAGCCGACTGAACCACCCGGGCCCCCCAGTGTTCTGCGTTTCTAACAAACTCCCAGGTAAGTCAGGGCTGCTGTTCTGTGGGCCATCCTCAGGGACGAGGTCCTCAAAGGGTGGTGAGATAGTCCATTGCGTGCTCCTAAGTGCAGACTCCCTGTGAACATGGCAGTAACAAGTGCAAGGTCAGTTCGGGGCTGTGGAATGGGCGTCTCAAATACCCCAGTGGCAACGTCAGAGGTGACTTAATTTTTTTAAACGGCAAATAACTCCCGTGAAAATTCCAAAGAAAACAAGCCAGTTTCTCTTTGTTGGCAAGCCAGCTTTATTTCTGGACAACGCAGTGTCTCTGAAACTGTGCACAAAAGACTTTGTGTTTATATGTGAAATGGAATTCGGTTCTAGGCTCAAAGAATTACAAAACATTTGCCACTATGTCAGTGGTTCTGAACCGCTGTGTTAGATAATGTTGCTCTCTGCCTCGGGGACATTTGGCAACGTCCAGGGATATTTTGGGCTGTCACAGCTCAAAGGTGAGGGGACTGCTCCTGGAATCTGGTGGGTAACGGTCAGAGATAATGCTAAAAACCCTACAAAGCAAGGGACAGTCTTCCACAACAAAGAATTATCCAGCCCAGAGGCACCTGGGTGGCTCAGTCGGTTGAGCGTTCGACTTCAGCTCGGGTCATGATCTCATGGTTCTTGAGTTTGAGCCCAGCATCGGGTTCTGCACTGACAGCTCAGAGTCTGGAACCCGCTTTGGATTCTGTGTCCCCCTCTTTCTCTGCTCCTCCCCCGCTTGTGCCCTCTCTCTTTCTGTCTCTCTCTCTAAAATAAATATTTCAAGTACATAAATAAATATTGAAAAGAAAGGATTTTCTAGCCCAAAATATCAACAGTGCAAGGTTGAGAAACCTCACTCTACAGAGAGATTTTCAAAAATGGTGCAGGATGAGGGAGTCCATCACCTTGGCAGAAGCTGTCCCACACATTGCAAGATGCCTAGCATTCCCAGCCCCTAACCATGAAACGCTGGTGCTGTGCCCAGCGTTGTTGCAACCACGAGAGTCACCCCAGGGACAACAGTGCCCCTCGGAGAAGAACGGGACAAACTAGAGAGAGAGGCAGGCCTGAGCGAGGCCGTGGAAAGGAAGGCCAACCAAAATGATCTGCCAGAGGGATTAAAAATCGTAGCATGGCCAAATTAAAGTAGATATAATTCTACCCATCTGTTGGTGGCTGTGTAATTAATACAAAAATAATTACATCTCTTCGCCTGGCTCTCCCTCACAAACTCTCCTTAATGAACACTGCCAATGACTTTTTAGATATGTAATTAAAAATTTTATTTATTTCTGTTTTATTTTTATAGTAGTAGCTTCACGTATTGGGGGGGGGGGAGCCCACGCAGCCGCAAAGCGTGCCCTCAACAACCAGCGGAAACGCAAGCGAAATTATTCTACACACCTCATTCTGAACAGTGAGAAGTAAAACCAGTAGCTCTCATTCCCTGCATTTTCCAGTGTTGATTTTCTGGCCGGGTCTCGTCTTTAGACCTACAGAAAACTAAAGTGCTTCTTCTTCTAAGATAAGAAATCGTAAGAAAAGATACATCGTCCCAAAGTGGCCCGAGATTCAGTTCTCTTCTTTACCATTCTCTTTTAGGACAGGAACACTGACCTTCCAGAAGAATCCATCACTTCAGTCCATCGTGGTGGAATGGAAGATCTGTGGGGTAGAAATAACATCAGTGTCAGGTTTAAATAGAAGACGCTCGTATCTAGAATTCAACTCAGTAGCTAACTGTACAGATAAACTCTTGGAGAAATGCCTCTGAATTATTAATAATGTTAGTGTTTAACACTTTACGACATTACCACATCACCCCAGACCGTATGGTTTAAGAGCCCAGACAACCCTGAACCTGAGTATCTTTTCTCCCACCTACCAGCCAGGTGACCGCAGGCCGAACGGTTTCACCTCTCTAAATTTCCATCTCACAGGCTGTTAAGTGTAGACACGTATTCCCTCCCACATTGCAGCATCATGACGCTGACGTGTGGGGAGGCACGGGCTTAGCGTGGGTAGCATAGAAGGAACGCAGGGAATGTCAAGTTATCATACTGAGGCCCCCAAAGAGACAAGGGACCTGAGCAAAGAACCACAGAGAGTCAATAATGAGGTCAGGACTGAGATCCTAGGAGCTGAGCGACTTCTTTGCTTTTACACAAGCTATGTCATGAAGCTATTTTCCAGGAAAATCACACTCAAGCCTATCTGTGAGAGTTTTGTGGGGAAGAAAAGAGTCATCAAACAAATCTGGGCGGCACTGGGTTAACTAAAGACATATTGTGTTTCGTTGGGTTGAGTTTTGGTGGCAGGACTTCTCAGAACCTTTAATGTGCTAATGTGTATTATGAATTTCCAAGAAGGGGGTCTATAATATAATATAAGAACTTTTTCCTTCTCCTTGCTCCCCTTCCCAGAGCAAACTCTGCCCTAAGAGAAACCCAGCCAGAGAAGTCGGGGTGTTGATCAAATCTCGAGCAGATTCGAGGAAGTGCCAAGTGAAACAAGGCTCTCTAAAACCAGTGTCACGTTTATGTCATGTCAGGGAGGAGAGACGGGGGCGTCGAATAGAGTGCGTGTGAACCCTCCACCCGAGGCTTCATCCTGCCTCACAGTGGAAGGCACTTTCACCCCTTAAGATCGGCTGTCTCTTCCTCTTTCTTTGATCCATCATCACTCTCCTCTGACCGCGTGACCATCCTCCTCAAGTCTCCGGATCTGCCAGGGGGGTCCAACCACGTCAGAAGGAAGACTACTTGGTCTCTGAGATGCAAACAAAGTGTCAAAGGGAAAGGACTCCCTCCACTGACCGTGACCATTTGTAATCTAGATGGGGGCATGCGGGGGGGCGGTGAACTGACCATAGAAGCTTCCAAATGAAAGACCCAAATTTAAAGCCATCCTCTGCTTGTTATTAGCTGCGTGACTTTGGACAAGTCACGAGCCTCCTTGAGACCTTTCTCTCTGGTTTTTAAAATGGGATGATTTCAAGTGTTAGTGGTAATATGGGTAAAGTATCCGGCATTTGGTAGGTATATAGTAACTATATATACTATAAGTATATATACCAAGGAATCGCTTATAACGCCCGTTGTGGTTATTTTGTGGATAATTTCTTTACACACATCAAATGCCAACAATTTTCAACTTGTCTTTATTCTTCTACTAGAAACTTGGAGGTTTTCCTTTCCCAAAAAAATACTTGTATCTAAGTCCAAGGTGTTTTTCCTCACTGAAATGGGCAAACCACTAAATAATAAGATGTAGACAAGGAGTGCCATCCACATTGGGCTAATGGAAATTATATGCATTCTTACAGTAATCCAAATAGCACATATCTGAAAAAAAAAAATTCTCCCAGTTAATCTCCTGTAGCAAAGCACACTTTTAAGTCACACTTCCCCAACCACAACAATGTTCCTATCTCTTGACTCGGGAACTTCACCTTTGGCAATTTAAACCTATGAATATATCCCAGCAGACTGCAAGGCTTTAAACACAAAGATGTTTATCACAGCGTTACCTACTATTGAATACCAACTGGAAGCAAATGCAACGTCCAACCTCATGAGAGTGTTTTAGTAAATCCCAATAATATAGGTGACAGAACTCGTGTAGCTATTTACAACGAGGCCTCCAAGTTGTGGAAGCTGATGGAAATCAGAGAAGAACATTACATAGCGGGTACTTACGACTGTGAACACTTAACCAAAATGCATGGAGAAAGAAAAGGAAATACAGCCAAATGTGAACAGGAGCCTTGTCTGGATGGTGGGGCCATAGATGAATTTTTTTTTTCTTTTTCAGAATGCTTTATAGCGGGAAAGTCATACACTATAGGTTTCAATTTTGGAAAGACACGCTAAACATAAAATTCACCATCCTAACCGTTTTCAGGCACGCAGTTCAGTGGCATTACGTACATTCACATTGTTGTGCACTCCTGTTCACCTCCAGAACTGGTTTCATCTTGCAAGGTTGAAACTCTACACATTAGACAATGATTGCCCAGCCCCCAGCCCCTGGCCACAACCAGTCCTGTTTTGTGTTTCTTTAAGTTGGACTATTCTAGGTACCTCCTGGAAGGGAAGTCATACAGCGTCTTACGACTGCCTTCTTTTCTCTTAACACAATGTCCTCGAGGTTCATCCATGTTGTCAGAACGCATCAGAATTTCCTTCCCTTTTAAGACCCAATAATGTCCCATTGTACGTATATGGACCACATTTTGTTTATCATTCGTCCGTCAGTGGATATTTGGGTGGCTTCCTCCTTCTGGCTGTTGTGAATAATGCTGTTATGAACATGAATGTATAAATATCTCTTCCATACATTGTACGTTAGAGGTGTTTCCCCCTAAACTGCCACCGCTGAGCTATTCCTCAGAAAATAATGTATCGTTTTCTGTTGTTCTGACTCCCATTACAGGACAAATGCCTTAGTTTCAACTTTCCAGCCTGGATCGCCTCACACTGAATCCGTCTACCACCTGCTTCTGACATTGAACTCCTCCTGACACCCTGCTCTGAGAAGACCGCCAAAAAAAAAAAAAAATTATATATATATATATATATATATATATATATATCACCCCAGCCATCCCTCTTCATTCTTACTAACAATTTGGTAATGAAGTATTGATTTCCACTTCTCTGCTTATGGACGATATTAGATTTTCATTGATAAACTGCAATGAGGCAGTCTCCTCTCCACGGTCCCCTTTCCACTGTCACGAGAAAACCAAGTGCCACTGAAGAAAAATAATGACTGAGAACACTGATGTGCTTATTTCGTCGGTCTGAAACACTTGGCAGGAAAGGGCGGGGAGGGGGAGGGGGGTAGCAGTCTTCATAGTTCAACGTCCAAGCGAGCTGCACGAGATGCAGACCCTTGGCCGCTTACTTTTCACCGTAATGTCCATTTCCTATTTATAACCCCTCTGGGAACGTTTGTCTAAAGGAAATGTTTCTGTTCAGAGCAACAATTACGGTTGCACCTGGATTGCCCAGTCCTGCCCCTGCACCGGGGAGCCATGAATCACCGCCAAGTGGAAGAATTATTAAGTTAGACCAGACTTGGAGCCAAGAAAACCTCCGAACAATGTTCATCTTCTGTGAAAGTTGTTCCAACAGTTGGGCTTAACCGTGTTGCTGCCAAAGACTCTTTCCCAAGCAGAGGCGGGCATCCTTTTCCCATCGTGTCTTCGTCGGCTACAAAAACACGGTTTCAAGTGCACGCACGAGACCTGCAGGCTGGCAGCGCTGGGGAAGTTGGTGAAATGCAGGATCTGGACGAAAGCAAGAAGGTGAGATGGCTGCAGGGTGGAAAGTGCAGCAGCTCGTCCTTCCTGGTGATCTCTTTCCGCAGAACCTGTTGTTTATGGACTTGGAAACACAGCTGAGCCCGAACGGCAACAGAAAGCATGAAATAAGGTGTCCATTTTAAATGTGTTCCTGCAACTTTTTTCATTAAAACTTTGAGGGCCCAGTTTTAATTTGCGGAATATTCCCGTTAATAATGAGATCTAATTAAGACATCCATTAAAAGCCCGTTAAAGTTAATTTAACGTAAAAATTCCAATAGAGCTGTATTAGATTTTCTCCATTAAATTAACGTTATGGATTTTTAACGGATGTCTTAATTATACATTATTATTAACGGGAATACTGTATTACACAGATTAAAATCAGGTCCTAAGTCAACTTGGAAAAGCTAAGAGCATGTTTTAATATTAAAAGTCTTGCATACCTAGTGCACAGTCTGGAAATTCAGGGGTAGGTCTGTTTACTCTAGTTGAGCATTTTCTATACCACTGAAAGCAATCTATAAATAGAAAAACCTATCACTGCATTTAAACAATGAATCTCCTTATTCTCAAAGGACAAATGAAGTCTGGATTGTGTTATAAACTGCTACTCAGCTATAGGCGAAATATTTAAGCTATTCTAGGTACAACGCTAGGAACTAGATGATTCTGAAACAAACAAACAAAAACCAATTCCCTTCTTGTTGTTGTTGCTTTAATTACCAAGGTTATCACACACAAGAAAAGCTCAACACCAACAAAACGAAACCAAATGTCCTCTTCACCATTTCTCCTGGAAGCCGCCTGTTGAAATTGCTTTGGAAATTTTGACATGATCCCTAAATTCAACATGGGGATTTAAAAAAAAAAAAAAAAAACTTCTTATTTACCTCCTAGGGAAAGTGTTGCCCTTATGCCACATCTAATAGCAAATTGCTTTTTTTATGGCATGCATAACCTAGATGGGAAAAAATATGGCGCTTCGGGGAAGGAGGGAAAAAGTAAATGAAGTTCCAGGAATGTCATTCGGAAGTAATGAGGCATGGACAGAAAATATACCCCTCACATCATCGGATTGAGATGGCAGTCGAAATAGCTTCATTGGAGTGTCAGTACTCATCCATCAATCAATCACCCACAAGAAAAAATAGCAAACGGGGCGGCTTTTATGGGATTTACTCATGGGCATAGGGAATAGCGGCTCAAATGTAGTTCTGACATGAAAAGCAAGGTGCTGATATTATTTTTTATGATGGGAGGATCATAAAGTGAATTGAGAACAGCGAGGTCTGTCTTTGCTCGACCTATTCAACCAGAAATGAATGGAGCTCAACTGGAAAGGAACAGTCTTCGCATGGGTTAAGATCGAAGGGTGGGCTCTACTGAGCACTGTCCTTCGACAACAAAATTCTATTAAAGGAAAATCGGTGCATTAGCACTGGGGCTCCTGAAGCTGTTAAAAATCGCCTGCTCCAACCCAGGGTTATTGGATCAAGTTACGTAATCCAGATCCCGCTGCTACCCCTTCAGAAGCAGATTCTTGAGCTCTTGTTCCAACGAGGGGGTGGGGGGGGGGGGACAATAGAACTCTCAACTCCGTGGAAATTGTTTCCCTTCTAAGAAAGAAAAAATAAATCATCTGCTTCGACATCTAATTTATATGGTTTCGTTAGCGCAATTTCTCGGGGGGGGGGGGCGGTGGTGGGGAGGCGAGAGACAAAAATATTGATAAATTTGGTAAGATTCATGAATTGTCACTTGGTAACTGTAAATGTCACTGCTGAGGGACAGCTGCCAACGTTCTCCTTAGGAAACAAGATCTGGGCTCTCGCTGTGAGATAAACACAGCTCTCAGGATATTTCTAGAGACCAGGCCTGTCTTTCATTTGGCAAGCCCTGTGAGGCTTCTAGAAACTTCTTTCTGGAGGGAAACACTACCATGAGCTCAGAAGAATGTTTGTAACTGTTTTCAGACCACTCTCTTCCTCTCTCTGAATAAACACAGTGCTGATATAATGGAACTTTAGAACTGGAAAGACACATGACGTGCAAATATGCGAATTACACTCGAGTATCTCCATTCCGACACTAACCCCGGGGATCAGTGAGGGTGAGAACCTGCCTTTCCTTCCCCATCCCTCCTTCTAGCTAAGACCACCAACCAGCTGCAAACTGAAATGTCCACTGGAAAAGAGTGTGTATAAATCCTTGAGTTTTATGTATTTGGCCCCATTTCATAGTTCAGCAAATTCACCAAATCTACACCATGTTACAAAGCACCGGGGGCACAAGGCAGATTGGGAAGCACAGTTGTTTCGGCAAATTCATTCCACAAGTTTTAGGGAGCACCTGCCGTGTGCACACTATTCGAGGTGCTATGGAATACGGCAGTTAACAACTCACACAACGTCCTAGTCTCCCTGTGCTTATCACGGCTTCTGACAGGGGGAGCTGATACCAGACGCCTCGAAGAGGAGCTCGGAGAGGGTCCAACCCCTCTGTCATTTGTGTTTTAGTCCTGGTTTTCAAAACAACAATATTTCAGAAGGGGGCATTCTCCTTCTGAAAAGCACACAGAAAGGAAATCGCTTAAAAATAGGTCAAGGCCTAAATGTAGAATATAATCACAGAATATATTGGATAGCCCAGACAGTCCCCACAGAATTTCTCTAAGGTCACAAGTAGATTTCTGAAAACTCACCACCCGCCCCCGCCGCCCCCCCCCCCCCGCCCCACCCTGCCCCGCCACAATGTGCTTGCTTGGTTGAGTTTTGCATCAGTAACGTCCCAGGCACAAGCCGCCGAACTGAGTTGAAATGCAGAAAACAAACTAATGAAATGACATCTTTGGAAAGCATTTATGTAACTCTGGGTAAGCAGTGAGGAGATGTACATATACATGAATTCACTGTTATTTTTCCAGGGTCTACAGACAGTGACACAGTAAAAGTCTATGATTTTCTGAAACTTTTCACACTAAATCCAAAGATTACGAGGCCCTCAAAGGGGCATGCATTCTGTTTTTCCATCTGTCACCTCACCGGTTATCTGACTGTGTTCCAATCTTTTTCACTGGGTTTCATTTTTTAACCTTGTTAAATGTTTTTGTCTAAAAAAAAAATTAAAAGTGTCATTTTCACATTATCCTCTACTCTCTACAGGCATAAAAGTGTGTGGATGAAAGCTATAGTGATAATGATCGTGATGAAATCACTAAATTCTACTCCCGAAACCAATACCACACTATATGTTAACTTGAATTTCAACTAAAAAAATAAATACATAGGGGCGCCCGGGGGGGCTCGGTCGGTTAAGCGTCCGGCTTCGGCTCAGGTCATGATCTCACGGTTCATGAGTTCGAGCCCCGCGTCGGGCTCTGTGCCGACAGCTCGGAGCCTGGAGCCTGCTTCGGATTCTGTGTCTCCCTCTCTCTCTGCCCCTTCCCTGTTCGGGCTCTGTCTTTCTCTCTCTCAAAAAAAAAAAATAAACATTAAAAAAATGTTATTAAATAAATATAAAATAAATAAGTAAATAAGAAATCTCGAAGGCTTTAAACACACACGTACACATGCCATTCTAAAGAGTAATAAAGTGGTATCTGTTTGGCACAAGCATTAGGCCAGGAAGAAAAAAAAAATCACAACTGAACTTTCGGTTTATTTTTTTCCCCGGTGAGATGTTAAAATGCTAATTTCATTTTCTCCCTTCCTATATGTGGCACTTTCTCAAAATATCCATGAAATGCTTTTAGACAAAGATTGAGCAGGAGAACGAGATACAAATTTCCATCCCCCCAGACAGAGATACATGTTTCCATTGTAGGGAAGGATTAAACATTTTGAAACTTGTGAATCATCTTTAGAATTTCTACAGGGGAATTTTACCTCTTCATCCAAAGTAAAAGCCACTTATCTCCTTTGGTTTCCTGTGACAGATTCAGAGGCATACGCAGATATACAATTTCCAGGCTCTGGTTAATCTTCTTCCAATAGTTACGAACAATGGGCTAACGGGCGTGGGTGTTTCTCCAAAAATTATTCATGCGCAAGGCAGCCCAAGGCTTCAGGGAAAACCAGAAATGTTTTATGGATTAGAATAGGACTGTTTTAAAATGCTAGTACCAGGTGGAATGCTATTTCTGCAACAGGGCTCTGTCCATTTCCTTTGGAAAAATATATTCCAAGTAAAATGGCTCTTCCAAGGAAAGGCACCTTGATCTGCAACCTTTCAGCACACAAATGAGTTTACCAATAGCCATATGATAATCATTAAGGCCTTTTAACAAACGATCTGTTTGAAAAAGACAGATTAAATCCTCGCAGCCCTTTCTACAATGTTTATTTGCTTAAAAGCGCTTCCGGAAGTACAAATAATAACTCTTTTGCGAAAACCCCCAAGAGAAGTTGAAAATCTCGAACAAATGCGTTACTTAAAAAAAGAAAAAAACCTACCCCTCCCTTTCAACCCCTCCAGAAAATGAATTTCAGCGTGTTCGCTGAATTATCTGGAACCTGAAACCTGTGTTTGGGTATCCGTCCCCAGGCAGAGGCTTATAGTTACAGAACTTGCACAATCATACGATTATGTCGCAAACGTGGAGACTTTGTACAGGAACATTTTCACTTTTTAAATGACCCGTATAACATTCAGGAATTAGAAATGTGTTCGTATATTTTTGAAATACACAAAGTTCAACCGGTTTGCGGAGAAGGAAAAACCGTTCCCGTCCTGTACTGGGGCTAAATATGACAGGAACATTCCGGTTTTGCAATACAATATTTTGGCTTCGAGCACAGCAGATTCAGAACGCGGTGTAAGTCCAGCAAAGCTGACACACGAAACAATTCGCGTTTGGCTCAGGGTTCTTAAATGTCACGATATCTCGAGACCCGCTATCCTTTTTGGTCTCTAATATACTCATATCGGCCTGATGTCTCCTGACTTCGATTCCTAAAAGCCAGGCACCGTCAGCATGAATCATAAACTTCCAACCCCCTTAAAGTTCCAGAAGGTAGTGGATCCGTACAGTCTTTGTAATGGTCAACCAGCTCTTACACTGCGGAACCCAGATCGCTTTTTAAGGAATTTGGTATCAACCATGGTCCCAACACATTTGCCCTGTTGTGTGAATTCTAGGTTGTTTTTGTTTTGTTTTGTTTTGTGTTTGTGTTTTTGTTTTGGGGGTTTTTGGGGGGCTGGGGGGGGTTTTGTTTTTGGTTTTTTTTAGAAAAGGCAGTGGGACTCTAAAGCAGAGTGAGTTGGGAGAATCACATTCATCCTTGCTCTGAAGGAAAGTGTTTATTTGCCAGCGAGGAAAGGCAAACACGTTTTTATATTAGGAAAGCAGACTAGTCATTTTCAAAGAAAAATGACTACAACCATACCTGTAGAATGTTTCTGTGCAAATGCACTAATTTTCTAACGCCTGCATGCTGTATATAATACATTTGCCTGTATATTAGGAAGAAAAGCCAGGCTGTTTTCCCCATGTACAATGCAGCTTGGATGGCTGGGAACATAAGCCTTCCGTACATTTTTTATACTGTACATATTTGTATATACTAACTATATCTCCATGTATGAACACAGATTTTGTTATATTTGCCTGTTTCTGTTTCCTACCAAACTGGCCCACAATGGGGATTCTTTTGTACAGAAAAAAAAAAATATACATATATATGCTTGTAATTGTTTTCCTGGTCATTCTCTTTCAATAGCTAATGAAAGAATTAGATTGGACTTTACCAAGAAATTCTAAGACCCAAGTTTTTCTGTCTGCATGAGTCCCGTCCAACCGCTGGGTCTAGGGAGGAACCCGCGTCCTAATCCAGAGTTTTCCTTTCAAGGCATGCTTCACCCCTTGGGAAAACTACAAACTCATCCATGTAGAATTATCCTCTTTGTATTGTATCTACTAGTGCCTGAAAAATTTTTTAATGGCTTCTTAGAGGAAGAATTCATAATTGTCGAAATCTGAAACATTAGCTTAATTTTGTTTTTATGACCTCGCGATTTTTCTCCTTACTTATCCGGTTGTTGTTGTAACGGGGCCCCAGGCCGTTCCTGACATCGGCGTGTTCGTCTTCTGCATTAAGGATGTTTTTAAAATTACAGAGATTATTGAGCCAACAGGCTGTTTTAATCAAAACCATGTTTCACTTGTTTTTGATGATTATAAATTGTCCTTGCAATATGAAAAAAAAAAAAAAAGTTTTCTGCTAGGAAAATTATACCACCCTGTGGCCAAACAGATTCATCACAGATAGGCAGGAATCCGTGCCCACTTCTCCAGGATCTCGAAAATGCTTCCCTTGGCTGGCCCTTGGCTGACTACTCCCCATCATCCTGAATGCTAGGACTCAATGCAGTCACTACTTGCAAATTTCCAAAGGCTTGGCCAAGTTGTCACTGCCCAAAGACAAACAACCCAGCTGGAAATGATGGCTTTCCAGCTTGGAAAAAAAAAAACAATGCAGGGATTTTCAGCAAAGGTGCTCCTGCCTTTGTCCCTTGGTGCCACCCTCCTGTCCTCTCTCCTAATTATAAACAATCTGGTCCTGATATCACATATAACTTAAACCAGGTCAAAAGGAACATTCAGATCAGCCCCTCGCTGAATAAAAATGACTTCGTTCGGGTGCACTTAAGATGTATGTCTGTGTACGATGCTGCGGCATTGAAATTATCTCTACGAGGAGAGATTTTTTTAATACAGTTTTACCACTAGAAATAAATTCTGATGGTGGAGATGAAGAAAACCCTTAAATTATGTCGCAAAAGCCATTATTTTTTACATCTCAAGAGTTGGGGTTTTTTTTTGAAGAAAATCATTCTACTTTGAGAACTGTAATTAAAGCCCTAAATAATAGATGCTACTTTTTTTAGCTATTCTGAAAAAAATAATGACGCCCTCGCCAAGGCTATATGGAGCCCCTCATTTCCATCAGAAAGGTTTCTATAAGCGTATTATTTACATTTTTACACATGATCACTCTTTCCTTTGGGAGAAAAAGGATGTCTTTTTTTTTTTTTTTTTCCCCCACTCAGCAGTGGAAAATAGACTGTTTCCCATCTGAAACCTTACCGTAATTTGCATCAGGAAACCCAATGGCCAACGTTGAGTACTTGGGTGTGTTCCATTATGATTTTGCTGGAGGCTGTCCCTCATTCTAATGCTGCGGATATTGAACCACCTTTGTGACACCCAGCTGATACGGTAGAACACACAGACATGCCTCTCACCACCATTAGCTTTTGGCAAATGGCTCCGTTTCCATCAATGCCGACTTCCGCTTTGGCCAAGTGAGACATGAAAAGTAAAAGAGAGAAGAAGAGAAAGAAAGAAAAAAAAAAAAAAAAACCACGCAGATGCACTTAAAACATGAAAAGAATTATTTATATGATAAAAATATATTTAGATTTTCAAAGCACAAGACTGAATAGAAGTGCTCTTTTTATGCTCTGTGAAGATGTTACTGTTAAATGTCTTTCTACATCAGGCTTAATAAATCTGTAATGACATTTGATGGATTGATTTCTGCCTATGTGTGTTTTTTAAAGATGGCAAGAGAGGAGAGAGGCAAAGGAGAGGGAAAGGAGGCAGTGGAGGAGCGGCACTGACCCCCGGGGAGGCCAAGCGAGGAAATCATTGGGCCTCTCTCTTGCTTACACCTACTGACCTGCTTCCAACATCTGCCCTCATCCCCAACAGATTTTGGTTTTTATTTTTTTTTTTTCACAAATGCCAGCACCCTTGCTTGGTTTCTCGGCTGCCTTCGCATGCTCTCAAATCCGGTCAGCTTGTGCCTGTGTAATTTATGATGTAATCTCCACGGAGGCAGTGGGTGGCTGTCTCACAAATTCAAGGATGAAGGCAGAAGGCAGACATGATTGAGATGGCCCGGCCTTCTCTACCTCAGAGCGATAGCCCTGCTTAACACTCAGTTTCCCTATGTCCTCCCTCCATTTCCTTTAATGTCCTGGGAGAATTGGAACATGTTTCACACACGAGCTGCCCAAGCAGATGCTGATGCCCCACCAGAAATGATTTGCTGCCTGTGCACAGCCAGCTCGTGGCCTCCGTATCGTGTGGCTACATGAGACTCGTGCTCATTAAATTATGATGACTATCCTATCACCTGTTAGCTCCCCTTCATTGCCATGGCCCCATGTCTGAGCCGTAAACTATGAGAGCCCAGCGAGAGAAGCAAGACAGGTGGGGAGAGGGGAAGCAGCGAAGGCAGGGTGTCAGGATAAGCAGTCTGGAGCAAACCAAAGGGTTCTTGGTCTTCCTTCACCCAGTGACTATTTACTGGGCACCTATTAGGTGCTACATCCGAGGGTTACACCGATAGTCGTGATGATGGTCACGAGAGCAGAGTCTAGAGTCAAATGGTGTTAGGAATCCGGGCTCTGTTATCTATGTGTTATCTCTGTGATCTAAGGCCGGATCAACAGAAGAACAGAACATTATGACAGGATGCGGGTGGGGACGCCAGGGGCTCAGGGGTGGCCCCCAACCAAGCTGAGAAGTCATGGAGGGTTCCTGAAGAAGTGACACTGAACATAAAGGTAATTTCTCAAGGAGCATTAGAAGAACCAAAAGTACACAAGGATACATCCCTGAACTTCTCCCTTCCTCCATCCAATCCATGCACAGGTCCTACTGTTTCTAACTTCAAAATACAACTCAAGTCTTGTTCACTTTGCAATCATCCTAGATTTCTGTGTTGGCCTTCTAACTGGTCCTTAAGCCCTCTGTCCTCAAATCTGCACTCTACCCTGCAGCTGGAGTGATCTCTTAATAAAGTAAAACAGACCCCGCCATTCTGCTCCTCAAGACCAAAGACGGGCACGCCTTTTCTTTGCAGGGTCAGATAGTAAATAGGTTTGGCTTGGTGAGCCCTGTGGCCCCTGACCCGACAACCCAACTCAGTTACCGTGGTGAAACGCAGCCATAGACGATAATTAGCCAAATGGGCATAGCTGTGTTCCCATAAAACTTTATTTACAAAAACAGGCAACAGGCTGGATTTGGCCCATGGGCTATAGTTCTCTGACCCCCGCCCAAGACCCTCCAACACCCAGGATTTCCTACGGAAATAGGCCTCAAGACGAAACGCGAGGAGAGTTTTCATGGGAGATGAATCCAAGAGACGCCAAGAGGGGAGTGGGGAAGGGAAACGGGAGATGAAAAGATGTCAATAAGATAAAGGGGCCTTAAGAACAATGACCCCCCTGAGCAATGGTGCGAATCCCGCTGGGAACTCTGGGAGCCAGGGCAGAACATCTCCTCAGTGACTCTGCCTACGGAGATGGGAACTGGGATATTTATGCACCACCTTAGCTCAGTTATTAGTGCAGGGCCGCTGCAGGGTAAGGGGAGGGGGCAGGGGGCCTCAACTCCCCAGAACTTCCAACCAGCCCAAAGGTTGGAAAAGGTAGGCTTCAGTGGCCAAAGACCACCCCAAGGCACAGAGTCACGTGGGTGGAGTTGGAAATCGAGATGAATGGCAGGCAGGGAAGGACCGATGCCCAGGGACACGGGCAGGCTCCTGTCACAGCCCATCTCACTCAGAATAAAATCCAAACTCCTCCCCAGACCCGCCCGATCCGTCTCCTGCCGGCTCCCCGACCCCGTCTTCCCCCTTGTGCGCCCAGCTCCCGCTACACTACCTTCCAACGGTGCCTAAAAGACACCACACTGTGTCCTTACATCCCCAGTGTATCAGCGTTGATACTGAATCCTCTGAAAGGTGCTCCCTGAGCCCCCATCGGGAACACTCTCTTTTTACTCGGGAGCCCCAATCACGTACTCCTGTTGTGTTCATTTGCATGATGTCAGTTTCCCCCACAGGCCACACGTGAGGGCAGAAATCAGCGTGTGTCTTGTTCACATATTCCCAGTCCCGGGTGTGGCCCAGTCCCACACACGGTGGGTGTCCAAAAAATATTTCTTAAATAAATAAATGCTGTTTTTCTGGAGATCTGGGGACTCCCCAGTCACTATCTCTGAAATGCTGCCTCCCTTGCCCCTGTCCACTCATTGCCTGAACCTTCCAAGATCTACCCCTTTCATTCTACCCCCAGGGCAGCGAAGCATTTCTTAAGGACTTTTTGGCCTCAAAGACTGTCATCTGCTAGATCTTGGAACATGCTGTTGAGCTATCCCACCCTGCTGGACTGCCAGGGGCCTCAATGAGTTTCACTTGACTTATCTGGAATGGTCTCCATGAGGAGCAAGGAAAGGAGGAAGTCAGGAGTGCAAGTGAGTGTGCTTGCTCTAAAGCCAGTGGACTCAAGGCAGAACCTCACTGGTCCAAGTGCAGAAGCCAGACACAGGCAAGTCCTGAAAAAGGCAAGACACAGCTCCCAAGGTAAGAGGGGTCAGGCTGGACGAACTGAGGTCCTTCGACAGTCCCAAATGTATCCAATGTGTCATACATCTTGCTCAGTGCATATCTGAATGCATACTCAACAAACTGGCCATTTGAAACCACCACGGTCCCAGGGCGCCTGGCTGGCTCAGTCAGTAGAGCATGTGATTCTTGACCTAGGGGTTGTGAGGTCAAACCCCATGTTGGGTGTAGAGATTACTTAAAAATAAAATCTTGAATAATAAAATAAAATAATGAAAATTTTGACAAAATGAAAACAATATAGCCCCATTGATTTTATTAAGTGCGTGTATTGCCTTTTCAAAATTAAAGAACAAATGAAGATAATAGAGTAGGAAAACTAAAAGATGAAGGAATGTACCTATTAGGCATGAAAATATACTGTAAAGCTGTAATAATTTTTAAATGCCTACTGGCACAACGGTGAACAAACAACTCAGTGAAAAACAAAATAATTCCCAGAAATATATTAAACATTTAAATAAGAATTCAGCACATTATAAGAGTAGAATTTTTAATTTGTAAAGAAAAAAAGTGCATTAGGGGCGCATGGGTGGTTCAGTCGATTGGGCACCCAACTTTGGCTCAGGTCATGATCTCTGGTTCATAGGTTCGAGCCCCACATCAGGCTCTGTGCTGACAGCTCAGGGCCTGGAGCCTGCTTCGGATTCTGCGTCTCCCCCTCTCTCTCTGCCCCTCCCCTGCTCATGCTCTGTCTCTCTCTCTCTCTCTCTCTCTCAAAAATAAATAAATATTTTTTAAAAGTGAATTAACAACAAATAAAATGGTGTACAATTGGCAAATTTCTCAGGAAAACAACTAAGTTAAATATCTCATATTTATTAAATTATATTTCCGATGAATTAAAGAATTAAACCTAGAAGTGAAATCCCAAAACCAGAGAAAAATATAGGTCAATACTTACCTGATATCAGGCAGGGAAGTTATTTCCAGGTACAAATGCTAAATAAGAAATTATAAGGGTGCCTGGGTGGCTCAGTCGGATGAGCATCCGAGTTCAGCTCAGGTCATGATCTCACAGTTCGTGAGTTCGAGCCCCGTGTCAGGCTCTGTGCTGACAGCTCAGAGCCTGGAGCTTTCTTCAGATTCTGTGTCTCCCTCTCTCTCTGCCCCTCCCCTGCTCGTGCTCTGTCTCTGTCTCTCAAAAAGAAATAAACATTAAAGAAAAAAAAATTTAGAAATTATAGAAACTAAAATTCTAGGAGCAAGAAAAAAAAACACCATATATACAATGAAAAGTCACAAATGGGGGGGGGGAATTATTTGAATTAATACATGGTTAGTTGTTTTAGCATAATTAATGATGTAAAGAGTGTTTATATGTCTCTAAGAAAATAAATAAATATCCATATAGAAAAATTTTGGCAAAATTCACGAGCCAATAGGATGCAAATAAAGAAATATAAATTTTCAATGAACACTTAATACAATATCAAGTAACAGTAATAACCAAAGAGACATATATTAAAACAAGGAGAAATCATTTGCACTTAGTCAGCTGACAAAAATAAAACATAATGTCTCCATTATTGGAGAGAGCTCAAGGAAAAGACATTCACGCACATTGCTGCTGGGAGCAAAATGAATAAGAACTTTCTGGAAAATGATTCAGCAGTATTTGTCAATTTCTCTAAAAATGTGCATGCCCTTGGGTTAATTACTCTTCTAGAGAGTTTTCCTCTGAAAATCAGTGAAGATATACAGAGATTTATTTAATAAAAATGTCCAATCATAACACTGGCTATAATTGTGGAAAATTGGAAAGAACCTAAGTGTTCTGAGGTGGAATTAAATGAATTATGGTACACCTATGTGGTAGAGAAACACACAATCACAAAAATTTGTTTTAAAAAAGCAGCCACAGGCTGATTCAGGATGTAAAGCTTGGAAGTCAACACTCTGTCCTACCAACAAGCAAAAAGCTAAACAGACCGAAAACATCAACAATTCTGCTTGGATCCATAAGAGAATAGAAGACACAGGGCAAACCTCTACCCCCAAGATTGAAGGAACAGACACAAATACAGGGAGTAGAGGTTTAACAGAGAGGAGACTCGGGTCAGAAACCACCATGGGAACCACTGTGGGGACAGGACAACTAAACTGTAATAAGAAGTTTCTGGAGGCTCAGTGCAGACAACTCTGACACTTAAAAACCCTAGGAGGACCCAGCCATGGAGGGGCCCTCACAATGTTGTGAGATTTACCTCCAGGAGCTCGACCAGATTCCCACAGTAAGTATCAGAGAAAAGTCTTGAGCTTTCTGCAGAGGAAAGGAACAAAAAGCACCATTTAAAAATACACCACGTGATGCCTGGGTGGCTCAGTTGGTTGAGTGTCGGACCTCGGCTCAGGTCATGATCTCAGGGTTGGTGAATTCAAGCCCCACGTCAGGCCTGCAGCTGTCAGTGCAGAGCCCGCTTCAGATCCTCTGTCCCCCTCTCTCGGACCCACCCCCACTTGTGCTCTCTCCCTCTGAAAAATAAATAAACATTTGCAAAAATAATTAAAATAATAAAAAATAAAAATACACCGGGGCACTCTGTTCTTCTTAACAACTCCTGCCCTCAAGACAGACTAGTTAACCAGAGTCTAACCTGCTGGGGTATTCTCAGAACCTAACTGACCTGAGGAAGAGAAACACCCAACCCCAAGCTGCCCAAGCCTTCCTACCCCACCTAAGGTGGGGGAATGGGGGCAGACTGAGAAATTCTTGTGAAGTTCACAGCCCAGAGGCACAGGCTCACCAAAACACTGACACCTAATAGTACAACTGTAGACCAGTCCCCTCTCCCCACACCTCGCCACCACATTACTAATGCCCTATTTACAGTAGGTCCTTTCACCCAGTACATCATGTCTGGCTATTAAGGAAAAATGATAAGCATCTCAAAAGGCAAAAAAAAAAAAAATGCAGTTTGAATAGACCATCAGAACCAGATATAGCAAGGATATCAAAATTACCAGACCATGATTAATATGCTAAGGGATATAGACACCGTGCAGGAATACATGGGCGATATAAGGAGAGAGATGGGAATTCTAAGAAAGAACTATGTTACAGATTAAAAAAAAAAAAAAGGCAAAACACTGTAATGGAAATGAATAGTGTCTTTGGTGGGCATATTAGTAGACTCAACATGGCTGAGGACAGAATCTCTGAGCTGGAGAACATACCAATAGAATCCTCAAAAACTGAAAAGCAAAGAAACAAAGACTGAAAAAAGGAAAACAAAACAGAGTATCTATGGTCTGTGAGTCAACCACCAAGAGCACAACACACATGTAATGGGAATACAAGAAGAAGAAAGAGAGAAAAGAAGAGAGAAAATATTTGAAACTGTCATGACCGAGAATTTCCTCTAATTAATGTCAGACACCAAATTACAGATCCAGGAAGTCTACGAAACAGGATAAATGCCAAAAAACAAAAACAGAGCAAACAAAAACTAGGTAGATTATCTTCAAACTACAGAAAAGCAAATATAAAAAAAATAATGAAAGAAGCTGGAGGAAAAAAAGACTTTACCTCAAAGTGAGCAAAGAATTGCTTCCAACTTCCCTTCAAAAACCATGCAGTCAAGAAGAGTGGAATATTTAAAGTGTTGAGACAAAAAAACAAGAAACAAAACACCACCAACTTAGAATTCTGTACCATGATAAATTATCCTTCAGAGTGAAGGAGGAATAAAAATTTCCTCGGACAAACAAAACTTGAAGGAATTCTTTGCAAGAAATGTTGAAAGAAGTTCTTTAGCGAAAAGGAAAATAATCTAGGTCAGAAACTCAGACCCACATAAAGAAGGGAAGAATATCAAAGAGAGAATAAGTGAAGGTAAAATTAAAACTTTTATTTTTCCGATTCTTAATGATTTAGCAGATAAGTTTATTCAAAATAATAATATTCAAAATATATTTGGTTCTGTATGCTTATATGCATATCACACACACACACACACACACACACACACACGTGTGTTTGTATATGAGAAAAATGAATGATAACAATGATCAAGGGATGAAAGGGAGGAATCATAGCTATCTCGTTATTATAAGATATTCACACCACTCATGAAGTGGGATAGTGTTACTTGAAAGTGGATTTGGATTATTTGCAAATATATATTGCAAACTCTAGGGCAATCATTTTGAAAAGTAAAGAATAATGACTGATGTGCTGAGAAAGTTGAGAAAATGGAGTCATACAAAATACTCAGTTAAGCCCACAAAAGACAGAAAAGAGTAAAATATGAAAATTGGGAAAATAGAACCAATAGAAAACAGTAACAAATATGGTGACTATTAATCCAACATTATCAACAATCATTTTGCATGACAATGGTCTAAATACACCAATTAAAAGACATTGTCAGAGTGAATTAAAAAACATGACCCAGCTCTATGTTGTTTGTAAGAAACCCACTTTAAATATAAAGACATCTATAGATTAAAAAGAAGTGGGTGGAGGGGCTCCTGGGTGGCTCAGTCCATCTAGCGTCTGACTCTTGATTTCAGCAAGTCAGACTCTGTGCTGAGCATGGAACCTGCTTAAGATTCTTTCTGTCTCTCCCTCTGTTGTCTCTCTCTCTTTCAAAAATAAAAATTAAAAAAGAAAAAGAAGTGGATGGAGAAAAATATACCATGCTAACATTAATCAAAAGAAATCGAGAGTAGTTGTAATAATTTCAAACAGAGCAGACTGTAAAGTAAAGAAAGTTATAAAGGATAAAGAAGGGATAATGATAAAAGGATTAAATTCTCTAAGAACACAACAATTCTTAACATATATGCACCACACAACAGAGCATCAAACTTCATGAGATAAAACTGATAGAAATGCAAGGAGAAATAGATTAATAGATGAATCCACCTTTATAGCTGGAAACTTCAACACTCTCTCTCTCTTAGAAATGGAAAGATCAAGCAGACAGAAAATTAGTAAGAATTTGCTATAGGCAAACTCAACAACACCATCAATCAACTGAACACAGTTGACCTTTATAGACTACTTCATCCAACAATAGCAGAATATATATTTTTCTCAAACTCACACAGAACATTAGCCAAGATAGACACACTCTGGAAGATAAAATATATTTTACCAAATTTAAAAGCATAGAAATCATGCAATGTCTGCTTTAGAAATTAAATAGAATTGAGCAAGAAATCAGTAACAGAAAGACTGCTAGAAAATCCCAAAATATGTGCAGATTAAACGACACACTTCTAAAAAACACATAGGTCAAAAAACAAATCTCAGGAGAAATTTTAAAACACTTTGGACTAAATAAAAATGAAAACACAACTTATCAAAATTTGTGGGATGCAGTGAAAGCAGTGCTTAGAGGGAATTAATAGCATTGAATGAATAATTTAGAAAAGAAGAAAAATCTAAAATCAATAACCTAAGTTACCAATTTAGAAAACTGGAAAAAAATAAATTAAATGAAGTAAGCAGAAGAAGTAGTAAGAATTAAAGCAGAAATGAGTGAAATTAAAAGCAGAAAATCAACAGAGAAAATCAATGAAACCAAAAGCCGAAAAGATCAATAATATTGATAAGCCTCTAGCTTATCAAGGAAAAAAAAAGACACAAATTACTTATATCAGAATAAAAGGGAAAACATCACTACAGATCCCATGGACATAAAAAGGATAATAAAGTAATACAATGAACAACTGTATGCCCACAAATTTGATAACCTAAGCGAAATGGACCAATTTTTTGAAAGACACAATCTGCCAAGATTCACACAAGAATAGATTATCTAAATAGACCTCTATTTATTACAGAAATTGAATCAATAATTAATAAACTGCCAGAACAGAAAGTATGAGGCCCTGATGGATTGACTGGTGAATTCTACCAAATATTTAAGGAAGAAATCATACCAATTCTCTACAATCTCATTCAAAGAATAGAAGCAGAGAAAATCCAACATTATCATTCTATGAGGCCACATTACCCTAACACTGATACTAGACAGAGACATTACAAGAAAAGAAAACTATAGGTCAATATCTCTCACAAACATATATGTAAAAATCCTCAGTAAAATATTAGCAGATCAAGTTCAAAAACACGTAAAATGAATTGGACACCATGACCAAATGGGATTTATCCTGGGTATGGGAGGCTGGTTCAACATTCAAAAATTAATTAATGTCAACAAGCTAAAACAGAAAAATCACATGTTCATACCAACGGATGCAGAGAAAGCTCTTGACAAAATCTAACACCCATTCATGATAAATACTCTCAGTAAACTAGGAACAGAAGGGAATTTTCTCAATTTGATAAAGACTATCTACAAAAACTTGCAGCTGACATCATACTTAGTGGTGACAAACTTGAAGCTTTCCCTCTAAGAGCAGGTACAAAGCAAGGATGTCCCCTCTCATGACCTCTCGTCAACGTCATTCTGAAAGTCCTTGCTAATGCAATAAGAGAAGAAACAGAAATAAAAAATGTATACAGATTGTGAAGGAAGACATCAAACTATAATTGTTTACAGATGACATGATTGTCTACGTAGAAAACCTGAAAGAATTGACAAAAAAAAAAACTCCTGGACTAAGTGACTGTAGCAAGGTTGGAGGATCCAAGGTTAACAAGCAAAAGTTAATGACTTTCCCAGACACCAACACCAAACAAGGGGAATTTGAAATTAGAAACACAATACCACCTACACTAGCACCCCCCAAAAATGAAATACTTAGGTGCATAAAACAAAATATGCACAAGATCTACTTGAGGAAAACTATGAAATGCTCATTATCCTGAAACAAATATTTCACTGTAATGTTAACTAAAATTTAAATTAAATAAATAAATACACAAATAAATAAAATGAAATCAAAGAAAAACTAAATAAACGGAGAGATGTTCCATATTTATGGATGGGAAAACTCAATATTTTAAGATGTCACTTCTTCCCAACTTGGTCTATAGAATCAAGGCAATCCCAGTCAAAATCCCACCAAGTTAGTTTATAGATACTGACAAACTGATTCTAAAGTTTCTGTCGAGGGCAAAAGACCCAGAACAGTAACACAATACTAAGGGAGAGCAAAGTTGGAGGACTGAGGCTATGTAATTTCAAGACTTGCTCTAAAGCCACAGTAATCAAGACGGTGTGAAAGAACAGACAAATACATTAATAGAACAGAAGAGAGAGCCCAGAAATACAGCCCTGTACATATAGTGAACTGATCTTTGACAATGAAGAAAAGGCAATGCAATGAACAAAGACAGTCTCTTCAATAAGAGAACCACCAAAAGTCCACATGCAAAAAAGTGAATCTAGACAGAAGGTACACGCTTCCTAAAAACTAGCCAAGATGGATCATATGCCTACACGTAAAATGCAAAATTATAAAATTCCTAGAAAGCATTGTAGGGGGAAAATCTAAATGACCTTGGGTATGGTGGTGACTTTTCAGAGACAACATCAAAGACATGATCCATGATAGAAATAATTGATAAGCTGGACTTCACTACAGTTACAAACTGGACTTCACTAAAATTAAAAACTACTCTACAGAAGACAATATCAAGAGAACTAGAAGACGAGTCACAATCTGGGAGAAAGTATTTGCAAAGGATTGTTGCTCAAAATATACAAGAACTCTTAAAATTCAGCAATAAGAAAGCAAATAACCCAATTTTTTAAAATGGGCCAAAGACCTTAACATACACTTAACCAAAGACGGTATACTGATGGCAAGTTATCAGGGAATTGCAAATTTAAACAACAATGAGACATCGCTACACACTATTAGAATAGCCAGAACATTGACAACACTATAGAACGTTCTGGAACGTTGACAACAACGATGCTGGCGAGGGTGTGGGGCAACAGAAACTCTCCTACGTTGCTGGTGGGAATGCAAAACCGTAGAGCCATCTTGGAAGACAGTGTGACAGTTTCTTACAAAACTAAACATACTCCACACCGTACAATCGAGCAGTCATGCTTCTTGGTATTTACCCAAAAGAGCTGAACACTTTTGTCCACACAAAAACCTCTACATGGATGTTTACAACAGCTTTATTCATGGTTACCAAAACATGAAGGCAACCAAGATGTCCTTCAGTAGGCAAGTGGAAACTGTGGTCCATCCGGACAATTGAATATTACTCAGCACGAGAAAGAAACAAGCTAGCAAGCCATGAAAGGGTATGGAGGAATCTTAAATGCATATTACTAAGTGAAAGGAGCTAATATGACAAGGCTACAGGCACCCTTTCAAGTTGGCGACATGGGTTTCACTCCATTTTGTCTCTCGGGCCCCCCAAAAGCAAAAATATTTACTACCTGGCCTTTCCCAAAAAGTATTTGTTGACCCTCGTCACACTGTCACTAGATTATAGATTCCTGAGGGCAGATTCACCATTGTATCCGCAACTTCTTTTTTTTTTTTTTTTTAATTTTTTTTTTCAACATTTATTTATTTTTGGGACAGAGAGAGACAGAGCATGAACGGGGGAGGGGCAGAGAGAGAGGGAGACACAGAATCGGAAGCAGGCTCCAGGCTCCGAGCCATCAGCCCAGAGCCTGACGCGGGGCTCGAACTCACGGACCGCGAGATCGTGACCTGGCTGAAGTCGGACGCTTAACCGACTGCGCCACCCAGGCGCCCCAGTATCCGCAACTTCTAAGACAGCCTATCATGGCTTACACATCACAGCTGTCCGGGACGATATTTGTGGAGAGAATCAATGAATGCGTGAATGAGTCCTAGCTAATACCCTAACATATACTATGTATTGATGCTGACCTAGTGAGTAAAAGGTAATGCTGAGAAGCGTCCCAATCCTCCAACAACCCCGGGAGGTACCGACTCATACCCCATTTTACAGCTGAGAAGACCCAAGTTGCCCCAAGCACGGACCCCTTGACAAGGTGGACCTGGAATTCAGATCCAAGTTTGTGATATGGGAAGGCCACACTCTTGTAGGCTCCTAGCGTGAGCTTTGGCAAATGGCAGGCCCTATAAAATGATGGTTTGTTACCATAAAGTAATCATTGGGCCTAAGTTCTGTGATGTGAGCAGAAAGTGTCCCAGGACTTCCAAGAGCCAGCGGTGAAGTCTGGAGAGCTGTGGGATGAGTAACAGAGGAGAGACACTTCTCCACCAAAGCAAGTGTGACAGGCAAAAATCTTTGAAATATGAACTGATGTCTCATCTGCCCCTGAGTTATCCAGTCCCCCCTTTGGTCTGCTTCCCAGTTTCCAGAACTAAGCTCCTCGTGCCCCGAAGGAAATGGAAAGAATTTGAGAAAACACAAGATGTTCTAAGATGTTTCTTGTGCCCTCAGCAACGCCTGCCCGCCCCCATCCCTTGATTGATTGCCTTTAATGACTCCCTATGGCCCTGGAATCAGTCCATTGGCCTCAGCTGGCCTGAGACCCCGCCTGGGCTGGCTCCTGCCATTCCGGGACACTCGCTTCCTCTGGCACGTTCAAACGGGGGGCCCTTCAATTTCAGCCCCCTCCAGGCACTGTCTGGCCTCAGCATCTCTGCACATGCTCTCACCCTACCTTCTTCCCTGACCTCCAGTCTAGGAAAAGTCCTGCTCTCTGGTTGCACCTGCGATGTGTGCACCTGTGACAACGTATACTGCCTGCTGGCCTGCCACCACGCCGGATGGTAGGGCTCGTGCCCAGCGCCATGGCCCGTGGCCATGGCGCTGGGGGCACCCGGTGAAGGTGCGTTTGGCACAAATAACAAAGGCCCTGTCATGGTCTCCTTCCATGTGCTTTTGGATTTACTCTTCGCTGCACGATAGGGAGGAAAATTGTGCCGTGCCTAGGGTAGAGACGAAGACACAGGGACACAGCAGGGCTGAACACCATCTTCGAGGCCACATGGCACGGTGAAGGGAACCTGAGACCCTAGCCTGATTTCATATCCTGAACTCCTGTGGTATTTCACACGGCCGCCTCAGCTTGCGTCTGTGTCTTTTCCCTCCTCCTTCTGCACCTTTGTTCTTCCGTCCACACCCAACCTGCAGGCATTAGGTGGAGAGAGAAGACATATGATATGATATATGATATGCATAATAGTATATTGATATATTATATGTGATAATATATAGCATATATTGTATTAATAATCCTATATTATCTCTAACATGTGGTCTCTGCAACACACATTAATACTTAACCATTTCTGAGCACTTACTCCGTATCAGGTAGCTGACAGAAATCACCTTTCTTAATCTTTACCGTCGCCCTAAAGTCAGCATTCTCAACAGGGTGATACCGCTCCTGAGCGGGCCAACATGGATTCGCGGGGAGTGAAAAATCTTAGCTAGTACAACGCCTTGTGCTCCTCCAAAGCACCACAGTATATAATAAAGAGATATCCTGCGCATCTGTGGCATTAGAATTTCACGGGGAGGGAGATGATGCAGGAGGAAAAAGTCCAAAGAAACTTCTTCAAGGGGGCAATTTAAAAAAAAACACCACCCTACACTGTAAATGTCCTCGTTAACACCCCCCCCCCGAGTGCAGCCCCAGAGAGGTGAGCCCACTCCCCCAAAGTCACACAGCTAGCAATTTGTGGAGCAAAAATGCAAACCCAAGTCTAACGCCGAAAGCCAAGCCCCCCGGGTTGACCTTCGAAAGCCATCTCCGGACACTAGGTCCGCGGTGGCGGCAGGAAGGTTGCGGGAAGTGTGGTCCTCCGACTGCTGGCCACAGCGGCACGTGGGGGCTTGTCAGAAATACAGAATCTCGGTCCTGTCCCCAGGTCGGCTGTGTGAGGACCTACCACGTGCCCAGGCGACAGTCTGCATGCTCCCATGTTAAAGGAGCTGGGATTCCCGTGGTCACCAGTGAATGACCCTCAGCTACCTCGAATCGCAAAGAGACAAAGGCACCTACAATTGTCCCTCACCGCGGGTCCCCGGGGCCCAGTCAGAAACTCCCTTGCCAGACTAATTACACTTCAGGGTGTCCCGTGACTTGCTTTCAGGGTTCCCTGAAAAAGAAAGAAAAATGAAGTTCTCTTTCAGGTTTTCCGGGTAGATGATGTCAACTATTTACAGAGCACACACCCTTCTGGAGGCTTCCATTCTCTGCCCGCGGATCAGGGCGCCGTCAATCACGCCCGGACGACAGGGCCCGTCAGCCCTTCTCAACGGACGCTACCTGTCACGTCGGCTCAACGATGCACGCCTGCAATGCTGGGGACACAGGGAGAGCGAGAGTTCTGAAGGCAGGCCCGTGGCAGGAGGGGCTCCAGGGTCGCACGGGACCCACCTTTGGGGAACGGGACAGCTCGAGGCTGTCCGTTCGGTGAGGTTGCAGACAGAAGGTGGGAGAGAGGGCTTCAGGGCCCAGGGGACCAGAGCTCCCTCATCGACCGCGTTTCAAAAACCCGAGCGCGCATCAGAACCACCTGCAAGGGCTTGTCGAACCACAGGCGGCTGGCCCTGCCCTGGGGTCCAGCGGTTTCCGGGGTTCGGCGGGGCCCGACCCAGAGCATCTTCCCAACCACTGGGGGGATACGGCTGTTCTCAGGCCCGCACTCGGAGAACCGGGTCTGGGCTTCTGCTACCTTTTGTGCGAGCCTTGCACCAGCAGCCCTGACGTCACCCAGAAGCTTGCTCAAAATGCAGAACCGTGGAACCCCAGCCACTGAACAGAATCCACGTTTCAGCAAGATCCGTGGTGGGTAACGACGCACTTTCACTGCGGGGAGACGCTGGTCTGGACCCAATTACACATCAGAATGCTCTGGAGCAGCCAGTAAATGCAGATTCTTGGGGGCAGCTCTGGGCCTAAAGAATCGGGATACTTGAGGGGTGTGAGCAAGGAAATAATGTTTTTTTTTTTGTTTTTTAATTTTTTTAACGTTTATTTACTTTTGGGACAGAGAGAGACAGAGCATGAACGGGGGAGGGGCAGAGAGAGAGGGAGACAGAGAATCGGAAGCAGGCTCCAGGCTCCGAGCCATCAGCCCAGAGCCCAACGCGGGGCTCGAACTCACGGACCGCGAGATCGTGACCTGAGCTGAAGTCGGAGGCTTAACCGACTGCGCCACCCAGGCGCCCCGGAAATAATGTTTTTTTTAAGCTTATTTATTTTTTGAGAGAGAGAGCAGGAGAGGAGAGGGGCAGAGAGAGAGGGGGACAGAGGATCCAAAGCACGTTCCAGGCTGACAGCAGAGTGCCCGATGCGGAGCTCGAACCCACAAATCGCGAGATCGTGACCGGAGCAGAAGTCAGACTGAGCCACCCAGGCGCCCCAAGGAAATAGTATTTTTAAGGAAGGACTCAAGAGAAAGCTCAGGAAGTCAGCACGACTGGTCTAACCAGCACTCTCCAAACTATTGGGGTGATGCAACACGTGCCTATCAACCCAATGCCATCATTTAGCTATGTAGAAACAATACACATCTTATTATGCTAATTCACTGTGACATTACAAAGCATCACAAAATACTTAAAGCATTTTATATATACATATACACACACACACACATATATATACATACACATATATACCTATATATTTACTTATATGTAATATCAGTATGTTTCTACCCACCGCCATAAAGCTCTTTTTTTTTCTTTTTTTTTAATTTTCTTTTTTATTTTTTTAAATTTACATCCAAATTAGTTAGCATCTAGTGCAACAATGATTTCGGGAGTAGATTCCTTAGTGCCCCTGACCCATTTAGCCCATCCCCCCTCCCACAACCCCTCCCGTAACCCTCAGTTTGTTCTCCGTATTTATGAGTCTCTTCCGTTTTGTCCCCCTCCCTGTTTTTAGATTATTTTTGTTTCCCTTCCCTTATGTTCATCTGTTTTGTCTCTTAAAGTCCTCATATGAGTGAAGTCATATGATTTTTGTCTTTCTCTGACTAATTTCACTTAGCATAATACCCTCCAGTTCCATCCACGTAGTTGAAAATGGCAAAATTTCATTCTTTTTGATTGCCGATTAACACTCCATTGTATATATAGACCACATCTTCTTTATCCATTCATCCATCAATGGACATTTGGGCTCTTTCCATACTTTGGCTATTGTTGATCGTGCTGCTATAAACATGGGGGTGCATGTGTCCCTTCGAAACAGCACACCTGTATCCCGTGGATAAATGCCTAGTAGTGCCATTGCTGGGTCGTAGGGTAGTTCTATTGTTAATCTTTGAGGAACCTCCATACTGTTTTCCAGAGCGGCTGCACAGCTCGCATTTCCACACCGCCATTAAGCTCTTGCCCACCCCTCACTGGAGACCATCAGGAGCCACAGCTGAATGTTCCCAGGGAGACTCAATCACTTTGCTTAAACCCCTTCATTTAATCTTTACAACAATTACACAGTTGGAATCATTGTCCCATTTTACAGATGAGAAAGCTGAGGTCCAGACAGGGGAAGAAAGCAGCCCGCAGTCACCAGACTGGCCGGTGGCTGCGTCAGTGTTGGAGCGTATGTCTGACTGGGTTGTCGGAGCCCTTCTCCGCGACCCTGTCAGCCTGGGGTCTCCACATACAGGGGTTCCACACAAGGGACCTCCCAAGACGAAGGTCCAGTCAGTCGGGGCTCTGAGGCTCTCACTGCTGCTCCTACTAAATCCTCGGTCCTGTGACAATTTTTAGGGGCACAAAGATCATTGAGGCTTGATCTCTGCCCTTGAGGATTTCATCTACATATAAATAGGTCATTTCGATATCATCGCATAATGTGTTTTAAGTACTAAGGCCGAGGTACGTGGGGTGGGCCAGTCGAGAGCAGGGGCAATGAGGAGCCTCGGGTGTCCCTCTGCTTTCTCCATCATGACTGCCACCTCCTCCTCTCACTTTGACTCCCGAGGGGTTGCATCATTTCTCCTCTTATCACCTTCCGGTGACCAAGCAGCCAGGGGGATCCTTTGAAAACAAAGGATCAGATCACGTCGCCTGTGCTCAAAACCCTCCAGTGGCTCCCTCTTCACTGAAAGTAAAATCCCAAGATGTCACCACAGGCTACTTGAGCCCACGCTCAGTATATACATCACCTCCCACCTCTGTTCTCTGACCACTCCTGGCTCCTTGCCCCTCTTTCCTCACACCCAAGTCATCCCACCACGGGGCCTTTGCACTGACGATTCCTTCTGCCCAGAACACTCTTTCCCCAGGTGTGACTTGTTTCCACACTTTATTTATGTCTCTGCTTTTTTTAATTTTTAATGTTTATTATTTTCGAGAGAAAGACAGAGAGAGAGTGACAGAGAGCAAGCAGCGGAGGGGCAGAGGAGGACACAGAATCCAAAGCAGGTTCCGGGCTCCGAGCTGTCAGCCCAGAGCCCGACGCAGGGCTTGAACCCACTAACCGAGAGATATCATGACCTGAGCTGAAGTCAGACACTTAACCGACTGAGCCACCCAGTAGCGTCCTGCTTAACTCCTCCCCCTCTATTCTCGTAAAATTTTCCTTCACAGGACACATCACCACCTGCTATGATTTTATAGAGTTATTTGTTTACATCAGTGGTCTGTAACTGGGCAATTTTGACCCCCAGGAGACACCGTGAGATGTTGTTATCGTCAGGACTGGGGGGGTCCCTACTGGCATCTGATGAGTAGAGGCCAGGGATGTTGCTAAATGTCCCACAGTGCACAGGACAGCCCTACAACAGAGAATGACCCAGCCTCAAATGTCAACAGTGCTGAGGCTAAGGACCACAGTTTACATGTTGACTGTCTACATGTTGTTAAAGACAGTGCTTGCCACGCAGTAGATGCTCAGGATGTATTTGTTGTATGGATGAGTGAGTGGGTGAGTGGATGGGATGGATGGATGGATGGATGGATGGATGGATGGGATGGATGGATGGATGAATGGACAAATGAACAGCAGCTCAGTCTAAGAGCTCAAAAAAGTAATAACTCATCCCTCACCTCCTCACCTCCAACTTCTATCCATCCTTCAGATCTCAGTTTTTATGAGCCTTCTTTGATTCACTCCCATGCACACACACACACACACACACAACACACAACACAGTGAGCTTCTCCTGGACGTGCCTCTGACAGCCCTTCCACTTTCCTTAGCAGCATTGATCCAGAAGGTGATAATTATTTGTTTGGTTGTCTGCCCCATGCTGCCTCCTTCACTCAACTATAAATTCAGTAAGAGAGCTGTGTCTGCCTGGTCACCAATTAATCCCCAAAGTGCCTGGCAGAGTAACCACTCCCTACATTTATTGAATAAATGAAGATAATTTAGGGAAAAGAGCTTTGAAATATGGCAATAAATATATCCATTCTACAAATGAATTTGTGGATTAGTCATTAAAATATTAATTTGTTCAGCTCGAGATATAGAAATAGTAGAAGATATTTTCCCTGCCCACATCCTCTGAAAGCAGCCTGGGCCTCAGTGTCTCTTTTCCCCAGAGAAGAATGAATAAGCCCTTGTTTTCAAATAGAAGATGCTAGAAGGATCTTGATTGTCCAGAGAGAGAACCTTCAAGGGGTGGGGGAGGAAAGCAAGGTACCAATGGCCCAGTCCTAGGAACCAAGGGATGGAAAGCCAATGGAGAACTGCATCAATCTGTCATCTCCCCCAACCTTCCCGAAGGGGCTGATCATCTAGTGAAAGTGCTGATGTGGAAACTTCTAGTTTTCTACAGCTGGATGAAGGGTGCTGTGGCTTGGCCACTTTAGCAAAAAGATCCCATGTTCAGACTTGGAAAAGGCAAGGCACCAGGCTTTGAGGGAATAAAGAGCCTTTGGCCAGCAAGTATCTCAGTTTTGATCACAATGCAATCAAGACCAGAGGCCCATTTCCATGGTTTTCTAGAACCTTGAAGCTTTGCTTAAGTCGAAGGTGGGGGGAAAAAAATCCCCTCCAAGTAGGACAGAGTAGAAACATCCCAAGTGAGAAAGCAACAACATCCAACAGAAATATAATGCAAGCCACATACGCATAAGGTTAAATTTTCTAGTAGCCACGTTTAACAAGTAAACAGGTGAAATTAAATTGAATAATATATTCCACTTAACCCAATATATCCAAAATACCATTTCAACATGGAATCAGTATCAAAAATGCATTGAAAAGTATTTTCCATTCTTTTCTCCTCATTCTAGGTCTACAAAGTCCAATAAGTGTTGTGTACTCCCAGCAGATCTCGGTTTAGACGAGCTACGCTTCAAGTGCTCAGTAACCACCTGTGGCTGGTGACTCCTGAATCTGACAGCTCAGTTCTATTGGGTGGGAATTTGTAATATACCTTGGGGTCTTTGTTTCATATGAGGTAGCATCCATTTTCCCCTTTCTACTAGTGATTGCGCCCAAATTTGGGGGGGGGGGGTGGCTAACTCTTCAAATTAGTTATCTACTGCTGGTTGTTAGGTCGAATTGTGTCCCCCAACCCCCCAAAAAAGATTTGTTGGAGCCCTAAGCCCCAGTACTTGTGAATGCAATCTTACTTGGAAATAGGGTCTTTGCAGATGTAATCAATTTAAGATGAGGGTGGGCCTTGATCCAACGTGACTTATACCCTTATTTTTTATAAAGGGTAATTTGGACAGAGACACAGACATGGACGCACCAAGGAAAGATGATGTAAAGAGACACAGGGGAGATGGCCATCTATAAGCCAAGGAATGCCTGAGGCTACCAGAAGCTAGGAGATGGGCCAGGACCAGATCTTTCCCTAGAGGCTTCAGGGCGAGCATGGATGTGCTGACATCTTGATTTTGGACTTCTGGCCTCTGGCTCCCTGAGAAAATAACTTCCTGACACTCTGAACCACCCAGTCTGTAGGACTTTGTTATGGCCGCCCTACAAAACTAACATCCCACATAACAAATGGTCCCAAAATTTAGCAACTTGAAACAACAAACACGTATGATCTCACAGTTTCAGTGGGGCAGGAATCCAGGCGTGGCTGAGCCGGGTCCTCTGGCTGACGGCCTCTCACAGACTGCAACCAAGGTGTCGGCCACAGCTGTGGGCTCATCTCAAGGTTCCAACGGGTCAGGATCCACTTCTAAGTGAAATCAGTGGTGGGGGCAGGATCGGTTCCTCATGGGCTGTGGCACTGAGGGCCTCAGTTCCTCATTGGCTATTGGCTGGAGGCCTCTGTCAGTTCACCACCACGTGTGATTCTCTTTAGGGTAGCTCACACACGATCGTTGTTTCGATGCAGCCAGCAGGCAAGAAAACAAGAGAGTGCCACAAGACGGAAGCCAGTCTTCTACAACAAATACGAAAGTGATTTCCCCTCACTTTTGCCTCATTCTCTTCATCAGAAATGAGCCATTAGGTCCAGCCACACTCAGGGGGAAGGGATCACACAAAGACATGAACACTGGGAAAAAGGGGCCATCTCAGAGGCTTCCTGCCACACCATTTCAGACTTCGCCAAGGGGTAGGCAGGGGTGAGGGCTGCTCACACTCTTTCTCATCCAAGAGAGACTTGATTCACCCCTACGTCCCCAGAGCTGACCCATTTCCTGTCCTCCCCCAGCCCAGTGCTTCCCCTGGTGGTTTGTCAGTTACCCTGTGTATTTCAAAACTGAAGAGTCGATTTTGTTTCTTGCTTCCATCAAACTCTGATAAAGGGTGGGACAAATTTTCTTTGTTCGAAAAATAATAAATTATAACCCTTGAACCCAAGTATTATAAAGCAAATGCCCACCTGCTCAATGGATGGGTGGATGGATGGATTTAAATTTCTGTGTGACACGCCCACCAATCCTAATCTTTTTCATCTGCCCAAGAACTCTTGATATCAAGGTCATGATATCATTAAGCTTTCTTTTTCAGTAACACTTCTTGGTTTTTCTTTACTTAAAGCAGAATAGCAAAAATAGTGGATGTGTGTTTGTGAAAGTGTGTGTGTGTGTGTGTGTGTGTGTGTGCGTGCGCGCGCGCACATGCGCATGTGTGTCTTCGTTCACATTTATTGGCTTTCTTAGGTATTCTGAAAATTAACCAGGCCTGCTAAGGGACACTAGTAAATATTTGGTCATAAAGTATCTTCAGAGAACAATTTTCTGAGTTAACCACACCCGATAAAATCCCCTTGTGTCACTGAAAGTCTTGTCTGGCTGTCAGGCAATGAGATCGTTTTATTGAAAAGACTCATGATGTAGTGAACAAAAGCTTAGGAAATAAACTCTAATCCCCAAAGGAACAGTCGATACAACTCTACTCACACTGAAATATTCAATTTATGGCCTATATTGAATCCTATGTCTATAATTTACTGCCCTAACTACAAAAGAGTTCTTTTAATACAAACCAATTTCAATATATTTTACTATTTTCCTTGCCTCTGTTAAAGCAGAAATAACAAATTCTGCTGAAAGAGCAGAAGAACTAATGCAATAAAGATTCCCAGGGATGCATCCTACAATCCCCTACTTTTCATCAGACTCTAACTGGGTACCTAAGATTGTGTTTGGGCATTCCTATTTGTACCTGGCTTCCCAGGTAGGTCTGATATACACCCAGGACGAGAGCTCTTAGGAAACAACAATGCATTTATTCAGTAAATATTTATAGGGTACCTACTATGTGCAAGAATCCTTCCGGGTTCTGGGCACACGGCAGTAAGCAAACTAGACAATAAGGTCCCTCTCTTTGAGTAGATGGCATCTTGGAAGGGAGAGAGAAAATAAACAAGCAAAATATACACTATGAAGAATGCTCAGGAGTCAGAAAAGTCCTCACGAAGGTGATATTGGGGCAAATATCTGAAGGAAGTGAAAGAAGGGAGTAGCTCATAGATCTGGAGAAAAAATAACCAGGAGGGGTTTGGAGCAGAGGAATTGACCATCTGTCTCATATTTTTAAAGGATCCTTCTGGCTGTATTTAGAATTGACGCTGGGCGTACCAGGGAAAGGGGGATATTAGGTAGATAGTAATTGCAGCGAACCTAGTGAGAGGTGATGGGGGTGGACCAGGGTAGTAACTGAGGATGTAGGACGAGATGATTGAATTTTTTAATACATTTGAAAGTTAGGACAATAAGATTGCTCTTCCATTTGATTTGGATTATGAAATTGTTAGCACTCTGGACTGTGATTTGGATTATGAAATTAAGACAGGCTTTAAGGATGACTTCAAGGTTTTATCATGAGGGACAAGAATCATGATGCTATCATTTTCTGAATAGAGAAGACGGGGGGAGAATTACATTCGCAGAATGAAGGTTTGGAGTTCAGCTCTGGACATGTCAATGGTGCATATGCTGCATATGTCAACGGTCCAATGCTGCATAATCAATTTCCCCAAAAGTTTGTATCTTAAAACAACAAATATTTATTATCTTACAGTTTCTGTGAGTCAGGAACTTGGAGCAGCATAGCTGGATGGCTGTGGTTCATGGTCTTTCATGAGGTGGCAGTCAAGATATCAGCTGGGGCTGCAGTCTTATGTGAAGGCTTGCCTGGGGCTGGAGGGTCCACTTTCAAGATGGCGCCCTCACACTGCCATTGGCAGGTGGCCTCAGTTCCTCACCATGTGGGTCTCCCCATAGGACTTGTTGAGTGTTCTCACATCACGGCAGCCACCTTTCCCCACAGTGAGTGATCTGAAAGAGGCAGGCAGAAGTCACAATGCCTTTTATGACCTAGTCATGGAACTCAAACACTGTCGTTCCCATAATAATCTATTAGAAGCAAGTCATTAATTCAACCCACACTCAAGGAGAGGGAAAGTAAGCTTCACTCCTTGAAGGATGTTGTGTCAAAGAACTTGTGAACCTTTTTTTAAACCCTCCACATGCCTATCAGACATTCCATTGGAGTTATTACATATTAGTTGAATATACAGATTTGGAGCTCAATGGAGAATCTGCAAGGGAGACAGAGCCCAAGAGTGGGTACCATATGGCCATCACCGGCATTATGATATTCTTATGCCATAGTGGGTATGAACACAAGCTTTAGTATTAAATGTGAATTCAAATTCCAAGTCATACACTCACTAGCCCTTTGATCTTCATTATCACGCACAAACCTCATGAGGTCCCACTTTTTTTTTCTTTATAAAATGGGGATAATAACAATTACCTAGTCTTACCCCCACGGAGCTTTGGTTCACCCAGAAACCTGAAAGCTAGGTAAGTTGGTTTCCCAAAGAAAATACAAATTGTGGTACCAGCAGAAAGAGGAAGGAGACTAGACACGCAAAACCAACAAAGGCCCCTACAGACCTTTTAGGAAGACCAATGCCAACCGATCCCCAGAAAATATGTTCAGATGTTGATATGTAAAACCCTTCTCTGTTCCAAGAAATGGTCAATAAAGTCCTCAATACCTATTAAATGATTGGTGTGAGTGGATTTCTGTCGTTTAAATTGTTTTTAATGTTTATTTATTTTTGAGAGAGAGACAGAGCATGAGCGGGGCAGGGGCAGAGAGAGAGAGAGAGAGAGAGAGAGAGACAGAATCCAAAGTAGGCTCCAGGTTCTAAGCTGTCAGCACAGAGTCCAATGCAGGGCTCGAACCCACGCACCATGAGATCATGACCTGAGCAGAAGTCGGAAGCTTAATCAACTGAGCCACCCAAGCGCCCTGAGTTTCTGTAGTGGAAGATGAAGGCAGGACAGAGTTTCAGGGAGGCAGGGAGGAGAAAGAGACAGTACAAGAGACAGAAACAAGAGACCAAGAGAAAGTAACCCCTAAATTCCCTAAATCCCCACAGGAATTAGAGGAAATCTTTGGGAAAGCTTTGGAACTGCTCTGGTTCAACGAATGAGGACTTCAAGGCATTCTTCACCTCGATATCACAGGGCAAGAGGTTCTCTAGCTGATCATACTTTTTAAACTGTATCCAGCACCACACCCAACAGAGTTTAGAAAAACTCACCTGAATTATGAACGCCCCCCCGCCCCGCACCAAACTTCCAAACTTCCGATGGCAAGTGGGAAACGGAAGAGACAGTGAGAGCGATCATCAACTCCAAGAAAACAAAGAAGCTAAGGGGATGAGAGGTGGACGAACCCCAGTTTTAGAAGAGCTTAAGATCACTACATTTGTAGACAGAGAGCTACTCTGAAGGAAGCTTATTCATTTTTATAATGATTTTACGAATGTCTGAGCATTTTTGATGAAATCCTTCAGATCTATAAAAAGGTATTGGAGAATAACAAAGCAAACACCTGTGTTCTTACCACCCGGTTTAAAAAAATGGGGGGAGGGAACTTTACTTGGTTAACAATACTTGTAGAGTGATTTGGGTCTTTTAACCATGGGTATGCATGTCTGTGATAAACACAAAAAAAATGAAAGCTGGGATTAAAAACTCAAACTAATTGCAGACTGAGCCACAGAAGGAATTTTAGCAGTAAGATGACAGTGGCTATATCTTCTGTGCTCATAACGAACTATGGCTTTGAGCAGCTGTTTTTCTTTAATGAAGAAATAATTACATCCAAAGTGCTTTTACAGGAGACTCCTGTGAGCCCTCCCCTCTCTGATCATATTTCGCTCCTTCTTTCCCAAGATAACCACTATCCCGAATGTGATGTGTGCCTGTGAATATCTTTATATTTTTATCCCTGTATGATATATAGTGTTGTTTTCTGTGTTCCTTAAACTTCATACCAACGGTATCATTCTGTACTTATCTCTCTGCAACTCGCTTTTCACTCGATGTTGGTTTTTGAGCTGTGTCCGTGCTGCAAAGCACAATCCCAGCTCCCTCCGATCGGGGCAAAAGTTCTCCTGATCGATTGAGTCACTCTGCTCCTCATCGATTGATTCAGACCTTCTGTCTGTTACAGTGTTTGGCAAAGAGATACTCTTGAAGTTGACTCCTGGTCCATGGGTGTAAGTTTTTCTAGGGATCCACTGGGGAAAGAACAGCAGAGTCATGGAGCGTGCCCATGAAAACCCCCTTTACCCGAGGGCTTTTCTCATACACGGAACAAAATGTCATCAAATTTTTGACCAGAGACGCCTAATCCCTGCAGTCTCCCCATCCTCTCCCTCAGTCGGGAATGTCTTCCCTTTCTTGGCACCATTGACACCCTGCTCTTTCTAGAAAATTCTGGCACCCACAGTTCTCCTCAGTCTTCCTCCCTCTTGATTCCTCTGTGGTGTTCGGCCCTGTTGACTCAGGGTCGGGTAGGGACAGACACTCAGCAATTGAAGACACGTTTTCTCACTCACGGGACCAGCATTGTCCAAGAGAAATACAACGTGAGCCACACATGTACTTTGCAATTTCTAGTAGCCACACTGAAAGAAACAAGAGCCAGGTCTTAATAATATATTTTGTTTAATTCAATGTATCCAAAAAAATGATTTTTAACCTATAATAGAAACATTATAAAATATATTCCACAGAGTCTTTTTTTTTTTAATAAATCATCCAAATCCGCTGTGTGCCTTACGCATACGGCACATCTCGGCACGGATAAGCCATGTTTCAAATGCTTGAGAGCTTTACGCGGCTAGTCACTGCCACGGGGAAACATGGTCATCCAGACTTTGTTTCCCAAAGCGTGGTAGATCCCAGGTGATTTCTACACCCATCCGAGTCTAAAAGGTGGCTTGGGTAGTTCTTGGAGACCGAAAGATCTAGGACCACCCCCCACCCCCAGCCCCGCTCCATGGCCTTCTTCTTCAATCATTCATTCACCAAACGTTTGTTAACCCCCAACTCTGCCGAGCACCAGGCTGGGTCCTGAGGATAAACTGGAGGGGGGTCCATATATGGCCCATGCCCTCAAGGAAATTACTATCTGTTCAAAGTTATACAGAAAACCAACGTGCCCTGGTATAAGCAAAAATGCAAATTATGGAATTATGATTAAGAACATGGAGTCTGGAATCAGGCGGCTGTTCTCAGGCAAGTTTCTGTATCTCTCTGCTCCTTCGGCTCTAAAAATGAGAAAACGGTTGTGTTGGGCACTGCTGGGTCCTTACCCGGCACCATGTCCCTTTCTTCCCCACTAACAGACTTTGTTTCTGTGCTCATCTCTCTCCTGCATGGCCTAGGTGACCAGGGAAGACCAGCTTTCAGTGCATGACATTACCCTGGCCAATGTGCCCACTGTGTCACATGCTTATCCCCAAACCAGATGGCCAGAGGGATAGAGGGTACCAGTGGCCAAGCCCTGAGTTCCAGACTCATTCCCAGATTCAGGGGTAGAGTGAATTCCACCCAGAGCCCACGGAGGTAGACGGGGGGAAGCCCTCAGAAGGAAAAAATCAAGGGATTATTCCCAAAAAGAGAAATGATAGCCTGACCATCAAAATACACCTCCTAATGTACAACTCCTCCTTCTTGGCCGGGAACAGCGAGACCCTAGAGGGGAACTAGATTTTCTTGAGAACCTACAGTGTGCCAGGTGTCACATGTAACCACATACATTATACGCTGTCCACATCACCACCACATACATTATCACCAGGTGTCCCTTGTCACACAAGGTAAACAATTTCATTTTCAAGTAACAGAAAAGAAAACCAAGGCAGGAGAAGTGGAGTAATCCGCTTGAAATCACATGTGTAGGAAGCGGCAGGCGAGGACACCACCCAGAGAGAGTGGCTCCAAGCTTGTGACCACCCCTGCATGAGATGTAATTTCACCCTCCCCCCCCCTCCGCTGCTGCCCCCCTCTCGCTATCCTGGGCTCTCAATGCCAGACCTCTGTTTTCACGGCTCATTCCTTACAGAATGAACGCCAACAGGTGTCAGTCTCGCTAAAAGGTAGAGCACTCAGCAGGCGTCTCTTTAAGGAACCCATGTCTGCATCTCTCCCTCGTCCTTGGCAAATCACCCCCGCTTGAGTCTAGAGAATTCTGTAAACTAATGGGGAACAGCATGAGCCCTGGGCCTGACAGATTCAGGTCCCAGCTCTTCCAGATGACTACAGATGTGACCTCAGGACAGTTTCTCGACCTCTCAGTGCCTCAGCTTCCTTCTCTGTCAAATGGGTCAAATCAGAGGGCCTTTCTCATAGGGTTGGGAGGCGAAAACGGGGGCATCAGCCAGTTGGCAGACACAGTGAAATGAGTTATGGCTGTGAGCCTTTTAAGATTATTCCACTGAAGGGACGCCTGGGTGGTTCCGTCAGTTGAGCATCCGACTTCGGCTCAGGTCATGATCTCGCGGTCCGTGAGTTCGAGCCCCGCGTCGGGCTCTGTGCGGACAGCTCGGAGCCTGGAGCCTGCTTCCGATTCTGTGTGTCCTTTTCTTTCTGCCCCTCCCCTGCTCATGCTCTGTCTCTCTCTGTCTCAAAAATAAATAAGCCTTAAAAAAATTTTTTTAATGCAAATATATAGATGCAGGGAATGAGGCTGTTTACATCTGCAAAAACTTTGCACCTCTATGTAAAGCATGGGAAACATCTTGAAAGATACATTAAGGATTCTCTCCGAGGAGAGAGGAAGAGGGCAGGGGATGAAAGGGTGGCCTGCCATTCTGCATGATTTGAATAGCTTCCGTGACCCTGTTGATGTTTTCTTGGAAAAATTGTGTAAGCCATGAGATGAGATACGGCTCAGTAAAAAGAAAGACCACCGTGCAGGGATGATTCATGGTCTTCCTGACAGCCCATCTCCCTGAAAAAAATGCACATTTTGCACATCTGTACAAAACCACGTTCAGGGCATCCACAGAGTCACTAGAAACTGTCCATGAGACCTAGTGACCCCTGGCTTAAAACACTTGCAAGGGAGAGACGGAGTGTGGGAGATCAATGGTGCCACGAGTCCTTGGCCACTCCTCCCACGGTGAGGTAGGATCTGAGCCCACTCCCCCGGAATCTGAGCCAGCCTTAGTGATTTGCTTGGCCAGTAGAATGCAACAGAAGGGGTGTTCTGGGACTTTGGGGGCTAGTCATAAGAGGCCCCACCTGCAGCTCTACCCGAGCCCCTTGAGACCCTCTTCCAGGGGAATCCAGCCTCCACGGAAGGACTCTGACTCCCTGATGTCACCATACGGCAGAGGCCTTGTGTCGTAGACAATCCCAGTTGAGCCCAGTGGCACAGCCATCCTTGCCAAGGCACCAGACATTGAGTGAAACCACGTTGTACCTTGAAGACCAGCCCATCCACCGGCCTTCGGATGATCTTGGTTGACACCATGAAGAGCAATGGTGAGCCCTGGCTAAACTCCTGACCCACAAAATCAACAGATATATACTGGTCGTGGCTTTAAGCTACTGAGCTTGGGGATAGTTTGTTACTTGTCAATAATTAGAACAAGAAGGGAATGTGCTCCTGTGATCTGGGGTGAAGGTGGGGATCCCACCCATCCCAGGACCCTGGAAGAGGTTCTCTCTTCAGACGTGGTGCATTAGGTGTGTCCTAACCTTTGATTGGAGAAACTTCCACCCTTCCTTCCTTCCTTCCTTCCTTCCTTCCTCCCTCCCTCCCTCCCTCCCTCCCTTCCTTCCCACTTCCTTCCTTCATTCTTTTCCTTCTTCTTCCTTCCTTCCTTCTTCCTCCTTCCTTCCTTCCTTCCCTCTTCCTTCTTCCTTCCTTCCTCCCTCCCTTCCTTCCCTCTTCCTTCCTTCCTTCTTTTCCTTCCTTCTTCCTTCCTACCTTCCTTCCTCTTCCTTCCTTCCTCTTCCTTCCTTCCTTCCTTCCTTCCTTCTTTCCTTCCTTCCTTCCTTCTTCCTCCTTCCTTCCTTCCTCCCTCCCTCCCTTCTTTCCCTCTTCCTTCCTTCCTTCCTTCTTTTCCTTCCTTCTTCCTTCCTTCCTTCCCTCTTTCCCCAAATTTTAATTGAGCACTTCCTAAATTGGTTCAAGTCATGGTCCAGACTCGGGAAACACAGATCAGTTAGCTAAGGTCCCTATTCTCCAGGGATTCCAAGTAGGAGATGGATAGACACACAAATAATTATCTTTTGAAATCATAGATATAGAAACCATGGTTGTTTTATGATGGTAATAATAAAATCCTTTGCATTAATTGGCTTTATATGGATAAACTCAATCCATCCCCTGAGATGGGTTCCACTCCTATTTCTACTCATCTAATGAACCACTTGAAGCACACAGACACTGCGAGATGCATCCAAAATCATGTGAACAAGAAGTCACAGTCAGAATATGAACCCAAGCTGTCTGGTTCCAAAGCCACCAGAGATGTTAGGGAGAAGAACAGACTGTGGGGCCCCCAAGGAGAAACGAGATACCCTCGAGGCAATGCTGACCACTCAGGTCCAGGCCAAGGTGTTTTGCCTGAAACACCTAGGTCCGAAATGGAAGAGATGGTAAGGAGCAATCAGGTTCAAGACGGCTGTGGACAGTCATCCTGACGGGGTTGGCTGATGGCTGCATTTGGGGTAAGAGAGGACAGAGGTCAAACAGGGAGCACGATCCTATGGGAAAGTCAAGGGTTGGGTTTGGGCTGCGATAATTTGGAACGCCGGAAATCCCGGGTGCATTCTGGTGGCCCGTGGCGAAGGAGTCCACTTTCTCGAAGGAAGAGATTTCACTCTTGAAAAAATAACCTGCTCGAATTCATAGAAACAGAAAGTAAACCAGTGGTTGCTCGGGGCTGGGGGGACTGGGAGGGGAGAGTAGATTCGGTGAGGACGGGGTTTCAGTTTGGGAAGACAAGACGTTCTAGAGTTGGAGGGTGGTGATGGGGGCAGAATGGTGGGAATGGACTTAATGTCGCAGAGTTGAAATGGCAAAGACGGTCAGTTTTACACTGTGTCTGTTTAATCACAGTAAACAACAAAATAACCTGGAGTTTTGGATTCTCTTGAAAAGTTGGATGATCTGGCGAGTCTGTGGTTCTCCTCCAGGCCCGCCCCCCTGAGCCCACTCAGGTTTGGGGCTCCTCAGAAGCCCCCGTCCAGCCTTCCAGAGAACATTCCTCTTTCTGACGATCCCCTTTGCTTCCTGCCGTCCCCGGGGCCCAGGAGGGGTTAGTGCAAGGAGTCAGGCCGAGAAGGACGGCCAGGCTGGGACCTCGCCCTACTAGTCCATCACTAATTATGATGATTGGTGTTGCCCAGTGATTAGCCAGCTGTGCTGCCAGCATTAAACGGTCATTTATCAAAGCCTGAAACTCCTTCTTCGATGGAAAAGCGCGGCCCTCGCCCTGCACTCGGGCAAACAGAGGCCGCTCAAACCGCCCTTGTCAGCGTGGAGGCCAGGGTTCCAGCCTGCTCGGCCCCTGATGCGTGCAGAAAGGGGCGAGAGCAAAGCACGGATCACGGCCAGGAGACAAGTCTGCGTGTCACAGGCGTGTGTGTGTGTGTGTGTGTGTGCGCGCGCGCACGTGTGTGTGCGCTCGCATGCACGAGCGTGCCTGCATGAAAGATGCTTAGAATTCAGAGCCACATTCCCGAGCAGCGTGTCCCTCCCACAAACACCCCAGCAGCCCTGGTCTCCGTCCGGGGACTGAATGAAGAGGAGCTTTCTTTTTCCCTCTTTTTATTTTTACTTATTTGTTTGTTTGAGCTTCGGAGGGCTGTGACTACAAATTACCACAAACTAAGCGGCTTAAAACGGCAGATTCCTCCTCCCCCGGGCCCGGAGGCTGTGAGTCCCAACGGCGGGTGTCAGCAGGGCCGAGCTCCCTCCTGGGGCCTCAGGGAAGGATTCTTCCTGCCTCTCCCAGCTTCTGGCTGCTCTGTGCCCCTTGGCTCATGGCCTTGTCCTTGCAATCTTGGCCTCTGGGTGCACTTGGCCATCACCCTGTGTCTGCTGGGTTCCTCTTTCTGTCTCACTGGCCTCGGGGCCCACCCTGAGCCAGGATGATCTCATCTTGGGGTCCTCACCTTAACTACATCTGCAAAGACTCTTATTCCAAAAAACAAGGTCACATTCTGGGGTTCCAGACGGACAAATCTTTTGGGAGGATACAATGCAAGCCACACGTCCTCAAATATCAGACCTTGATCCTAAAGGCCCCTGGGCCCCTGGAAGAGGTCATCTCGGCCCTCCTGGGGCTCCTGCCCATCTCAAGGCTCAAACGGCCCGGGGCCTTCGGCACAGGTGTGGGGTGAGGGTAGAGCATCGGTCCTCAGCCATCAGTCAACCCAGAAAAAGGCCCTTGTCTGTACAGGGCCTCCACCGTCACTATGCCGCAGAGGGACGTGCTTACTGGAACAGCACATCACACGCCTTCAGGGGCATCATCCTCCGTGGTCAGGGGTCCTTCAGGGCTGCGTCGGTGGGCAGGTCACTTAGATTCAAGACCCCGCTCGCACACTTCCTAGCTGGGCAACTTTGGGTACGTACTTAACCTCTGTGCACCCAGTTTCCTCGTCTAAGATACAGAAATAATAGCGCTGCCTCACAGAATTTTCGTGAGCCCCGAGTGCCTGGCACAGAACAGGTGCTCCGTGCCTGCTTGTATCATCATCCTCATCCTCGTTATTATCGGAGCCACGGGGGCCAGGGCACATCAGCCAGAAGCTTGCAAAGGTACCGCTTTTATCCGAGGTCTCTTTTAAATTTTGAACCAATATTTTCATAAGGGAGAGTTCCCATAAAAATCCCGATTTCAAGCTTTTTTGTGACAATTTTTTTAAATTGTTTTCATGTTTATTTATTTATTTTGAGAGAGAGAGAGGGGGAGCCAGGAGGGGCAGAGAGAGAGGAAGACAGAATCCCAAGCAGGCTCCCCACTGTCGGCACAGAGCCCAATGCGGGGCTCGAACCCTCGAACCGCGAGATCGTGACCCAAGCCGAAGTCGGACGCTTCACCGACAGAGCGCCCCAGGCGCCCCAAGATTTCGGGCTTTTCTAAAAAAAACTCCGGAGACTTGGCAACTTTGGGGTCGCATCCCCACCTGGCACCCGTTGGCTGTAGGTAAGTAGCCACTGTTCTCTTTAAATGTGTCGAGGGCCCCAGGCCCCCCTCCCGGGTTCACAGGTACACACATCCTCTCGCGCTCCTGAGCCACCCTGGGGCCCCCCGGCCCTGGCAACACTGGAGCTTGCCGTCCCCTCATCTCCCCAGACGCAGCTGATGCCAGATGGGTTGTGTGGCATTGCCGGGGCCACCCAGCTTGCCGCAGTGGAACTGGAGCCCCGGCCTCCTGGCTGCCAGCTTCCTTGTTGCCCCTGAGACATTTGTAAATGTGGGATGACCCCGCTCGACGCTGTCGGATGACAGAAATGGAAGAGAATGTGGCAGCCTTCTCTTCCGGTCTCACGTTCAGGCTGGCTGTTTCCAAATGATGGAAGTTGGTCCAAAGGAGGGGTTCTGGAATTGTTTGTGTGTGGCAGAGACCCCCCGGGGCAGTCTGGTGAATCCCGCAAAACCCTGCTCGGAAGAACGTCGAAAGCCACATAAAATAAAATCCATAGGATTACAAGCAAAGTCAATTGCTTTTAAAATGAAATCACTGAAACGTCTATAAAAAACAAATTTGAGATGCCGGAACACAGGTGCTTCTGGATGAACGCACTGAGTAACAAGAGTGAGAGCGGAGTTTAATACCTGCCGTAATCCCAACATCAATGACGAGTGAATAATATTTCCGGATATCCACAACTGCCGGGATGTGATAGCAAAGTATCTGTGGCTTCCACGGCTGGCAAAACTTTGGGTATTGCTACTACTATGCGGTAATCAAGAAATTGCTACATTAGAAGTAAATTTGGGGGTTGCCCGGGTGGCTCAGTCGGTGAAGCGTCCGACTTCGGCTCAGGTCATGATCTCACGGTTCGTCGGTTCGAGCCCCGCGTCGGGCTCTGTGCGGACAGCTCGGAGCCTGGAGCCCGCTTCGGATTCTGTGTCTCCCTCTCTCTCTGCCCCTCCCCGCTCGTGCTCTCTCTCTCTCCCTCTCAAAGCTAAATAATACACATTAAAAAATTTTTTTTAAAAGAAGTCAACTTGGTGAATGTAAATGTGTGAGACTTTTTCCTTTGCAAGTTCTCAGATCTGCTAAATTCTATCCCTGCAACGCCCAGGCTGAGAACCCCTCCCAGAGGATGGGCTGGGAGGTGATGGCACCTGTAACGGAGGGCTGAGGTCCGGCGAGCGAAGCACAGAGGGGCACCGCCCTGTGTTGATAGCATGTCTGCAGACTTGTGATGCTCCCTCATCAAGGGGCAGAAGCTGACCTCAGATGACAGGAGGAGAGAAGCAATGCACCTTCCCCCCCAAACCCCCAGACAGGACACACGGTGCATCTTGTACAATGCAGACGTCGGGGTGCCGACCCCCCGGGCGGTCGAAAATCCGAGTAAGCTAGAGAAGAGAAAATGTTATCAAGAAAATCATAAGGGAGGGACACCCGGGTGGCTCAGTTGGTTAAGCCTCTGCCTCTTGATTGCAGCTCAGGTCATGATGTCACGTACGGCGACACGGAGCCCCGCGTCGGGCTCCGTGCTGACGGCTCAGAGCCCGCTCGGCATTCTCTCTCTCCCTCTCTCTCTCTGCTCCTCCCCTGCTCACTCGCTCTCTCCCTCGCTCTCTCTCTCTCAAAATATATTTTTAAAAAATTGTTAGAAAACCAGAAGAACCTTCTGGAAAAGCAAGAGTCAATCTCTCATGTTTTTCCACCTCCACGAATAACCAAAACAAAATTACCTCAGAAGAGCCTGCCTTAACTGAGTGTTTACCATGTGCCAGGCCCCCTTCAACTGGAATTAATGCACTCATGAAATCCTTCCAACGGTGTGAAATTGGTACCATCGATACCCCATCTCTCCTGGGGGACCACGTCCTAGGTGAGCAAGTACAACTCATCAAGAAGATGGGCAACCGCCTGACTTACTTCCGCGGTCTGGCCGCCTCCAGGCGGGGCTGGGCCAGGATCTCTTTGAAAGGCTCACCCTTGAGCACAGCCAGGAGCCTCTGGAGCCCAGCAGCCTCCCCGGTGCCCCTCTGGCATCCCCCTGGTGCCCGAGTGTCTCCCGCAGCCAGTAGACAGCTTTCCAACCACCCCTTCGCCCTCTCCCGAGCCACGGAACAAACAGAAACAAGAAAGCTTTTTGCAGAAAACAAAAATCTCACAGATGAGGAGACCGTGGCTCAGACCATGTACTCAAAGCACAGGGTTGGAAGTTGAAAGCAGTGCCCACAGTCCCCACACCACAGTGAAACGCTGAGGACAGAGGTCAAGGTAGAGTGGCATAGACTTGGTTGAGCCCTCTTCTAAGACTCCTCTTCTTTGCTCTTTCAACGACCTAATATTTGGGTCTCAGGGCCTAAAGGAGTGAAACCCAATGCTATTCGGATGCCTACAATCCCATCCTGATCATTCCTCTCCTTAGCGTAACATTTCGATCTCTGCCAGCACATTTTGGGGATGCCGTGAATTATCATCGGTGGTTAATACCTCGGTGTAAATGAGTGTTTTGGTAAGGATGCTAACAGTCTTCCAGAGACTCATGTTCTCTCTTTGGAGTGCGGAGATATTGCGAAGTTGAACTGTCTTCTCTTTAAGGAAGGAGAACCGACCCTCTTTAGCACGGAGGGCCCGGCAAGCCCAAACTGATTCAGAGCTCCGCTGTTCGCCGAGCTAACTAGCAGTCCGGTGGCTTCCAGAAGTCCCCTTGCACGTGTTAATGGCGCAAGCCTTTGATTTGGATGAAGGAGGAGATTGCAGCATTTCATCAGTGGGGCTCTGTTTGTGTGTCCGCACGTGGGCGTGTGTTTGATGCATTTGCTTCGGTGGAACATCACCCCTGGGCGTGAGTTGGAGGGAAGAGGCAATCGAGGGTGGCATAGCGGTCATCTTTGGGACCAGCTTCAAGAGAGAAGCCACCAACCAGAGGACCTGATTCATGAGGAGCTTCTATGAGACTCTAAGCGTAAGCATCACTGCTTGGGCAGAGCTGAGGCTGGAAAGAAATGTTAGGCATCCATTTGAGGATGAAATGTAAAAGGTCACCTAAAACCTCAGTAATCAGGGGGAATGATATTCTAATGCATTTTTTTAAATTTTTTTTTAACATTTATTTATTTTTGAGACAGAGCATGAACGGGGGAGGGGCAGAGAGAGAGGGAGACACAGAATCGGAAGCAGGCTCCAGGCTCTGAGCCGTCAGCCCAGAGCCCGACGCAGGGCTTGAACTCACGGACCGCGAGATCGTGACCTGAGCTGAAGTCGGACACTTAACCAACTGAGCCACCCAGGCGTCCCTCTAAGGCATTTTTTAAAAGATCAAAATCAAGGGGGCGCCTGGGTGGCTCGGCCAGTTAAGCATCCAAGTTCAGCGCAGGTCATGGTCTCCCCGTTTGTGAGTCCGAATCCAGCATCAGGCTCTGTGCTGATGGCACAGAGCTTGCTTGGGATTCTCTCTCTCTCTCCCTCTCTCTTTGCACACCCCCCCCCTTGTTTGCATTTGCTTTCAAAAATAAAATAAGACATTTTTAAAAAATCAAAATTAGGGATGGCCTGGGTGACCCAGTCGGTTAAGCATCCTCCTCTTGATTTGGGCTCAGGTCATGATCTCAGGGTCAGGGGATCGAGCCCCATGATGGGCCCTGAACCAAGCATAGAACCTGTTTGAGATTCTCTCTCTCTTCTTCTGTTCCTCTCTTCCACCGGTGCTCCCTCTCTCTCTCTGTCTCTCTCTCTCTCTCTAAATTAAAAATAAAAATAAATAAATCAGACACTTCAGATTTTGAAGAAAAAAAATGTTAAGTAAAACAAAAAAAATTTTTTTTTAATTCATGTCCCGAAATAAAGCCATGGTGAAGATAATGCCAACATTTTGAATTAAGGACAGGATCAGAAGCTGAGACACAACATGGATAAATGAGCTGGGGAGAGAAACCTTCCAGAAGCTTCTTCAGGGAAGCTGCACCGCCCTGGCCCCTCAGGATGGGCAACCACTGGAACTTCGAGAGGCAGAACCTGCCACAGAGAGTGACATCTTCAAGGGCACCGTTGCAGCGGGCAGGCATCAGATGCTACAACCAGCAGGACGTGCCAGCTTTGCTCCTGAGCCCCACTAAGAACCACCCCAGGGGGCTGTGGGAAGCAGGGACATCCCACCCACCCTAATTACCGGCAAGAAGCCACTAGAAGAAACCACACATCACTGGAGCGTCGGCGAGAAAGGAAAGCCTAGAGGTGTTCCTTCATTCTATCAACGAAGATCGGTGCCCAGCGCGTCCGGGCTGCCGGCAGAGAGGCAGGGTGAGAGTGAACCCACATCAAGTGAATTGCCGATCGCGAGGTGTGTCTAGGGTGGAGGAACAGAGAAAGGGTTGAGGTCAAGAGCAGAGGCTTGAAGACAAGTAAGGTCTGGAGACCTAATGTCCACCATGATGGCTACCGTCAACAGTACTGTATTATGTGCCTGAAAGTTGCCAAGAGAGTAGATCTTCACTGTTCTCACCAAAAAGGAAATGGTTTCTAGGTGACACGGTGGAGGCATTAGCCGAGGCTAGGGTGGTAATCAGTTTGCAATACCTAAGTGTGTCAACTCAACACGGTTACACACCCGGAACTGCACACAGTGCTGTGTGTCAGTCATATCTCAATTAAGCCGGAAAAAAATGATAAAGGAGGTTGAAGAGGGGGAAAAGAGACCATGGGCTCAGTTGGCTCTGAGAGTTAAGCAAGCTTGTTAACACCAGGACCCTCCGCGCGTCCTCCCTTCCTGCTCTCTCCTGAACCCTCGCACCCACCCCTACCCCGAGCCAGTGTCTCCACTGCACTCTCAGCCTTGCTCAGCCCCACTGGGAGAACCCGTGACAAAAATGCTTCCGATGGCAACGGGTGGGAAACGAAGACAGAAGACCCAGCACTGTATATTCGGAATGATCTGGGTTGTATTAAAAGGATGCTCATCAAAAAAATACGAATAATGACCATCTGGAAGACAACGGCAGTGATCCATTATGGACTGCATGTGTGTGTATGGCCCCCTAAGACTCTTAGGTTGAAACCCTGCTCCCCAACAGGATTTTCGGAGGGAGGTAACTAGGTCGCGAGAGTGAAGCCTTCATAATGCAACCAGTTCCCTTGTGAGAAGAGACACGAGGGATGCCCGGGCGGCTCGGTCGGTTGAGCATGTGACTTCAGCCCAGGTCACGATCTCGAGGTTTCTGAGTTCAAGCCCCACGTTGGGCTCTCTGCTGTCAGCCCAGAGCCTGCTTCAGCTCCTCTGTCCCCCTCTCTCTGTCCCTCCCCCACTTGTGCTCTCTCAAAAATAAATAAATATTAAAAGACAGAGAGAGAGAGAGAGAGAGAGAGAGACGAGGACTTGTTTCCTCCCTCGGTTCTCTACCCTGCGAGGACACAGCAAGGAAATGGCCATACGCAAGCCAGAAAGCCCGTTCTCAGCAGATGCTCAACCGGCCAGCACCTTGATCTCGGACCTCCAGCCTCTGGAATTGTGAGAAATCCATCTGTGGTTTGAGTTCCTGTCCCCAGTATATTTCTTACAGCAGCCAGAGCTGACTAAATTAATCCCGGTCTTGGAATGGCAGGACCTCGAGGAATATGCCCCCTTCTCTCCACATTCAGATTTTCCCCAAAAGTAAAATGTAATTTTTTTCAAGAGGTCTTGATCAGCCCGGTCCCAGAAATGACCAAATAGAACGAGATACTTTTCTTTTCTTTTCCCATAAGAAAATCTATAGATATTTCCGTATGTATTAGATGAAGTCATATGGCCTTTTATTTTGACATCTTAAAATATATGTCCTGCCTCATTTCACAAAGGACTTAAAACAGAAATTTGAACATATTTTATGGAAAGGACTATTTTAACTGAGACTATGCTTGGTTACCGTAGTATTCCAGGAGTTTCTTCAAGAATTATATTTTCAGGGGAACACACAGACATTCTAAAGAGACGCTAGATTGCGGTGCCTGGGTGACTCAGTCGGTTAAGCATCCGACTCTTGATTTCGGCTCAGGTTAGGATCTCACGGTTTGTGGGTTCGGGCCCCGCGTCGGGCTCTGTGCCGACAGCTCGGAGCCTGGAGCCTGCTTCCGATTCTGTGTCTCTCTCTCTCTCTCTCTCTCTGCCCCTCCCCCGGTCATGCTCTGTCTCTCTCTTTTTCAAAAATAAATAGAGGCGCCTGGGTGGCTCAGTCGGTTAAGCGGCCGACTTCGGCTCAGGTCATGATCTCGAGGTCCGTGAGTTCGAGCCCGGCGTCGGGCCCTGTGCGGACAGCTCAGAGCCTGGAGCCTGTTTCAGATTCTGTGTCTCCCTCTCTCTGACCCTCCCCTGTTCATGCTCTGTCTCTCCCTGTCTCAAAAATAAATAAAACGTTAAAAAAAAATTAAAAAAAAAGAAAAAAGAAATAAACATGAAAAAATAATAATAAAATAAAACGATACTAGATCAGGGATCAGCAAACCTTTTCTGTGAAGGGCCAGACAGCAAATATTTTAGGCTCTGTGGGTTACACCATCCACATCACCAGCAGAAACGCTCTGCTGTTAATACGCAAAAGCAGCTGAGCTACCCCCTATAGAACTACAACTCTGGATTCCGGTGCGGGCTTGAGCCTGGGGTCCAGATACTTCCTTGCCGGCAGCTGGCCTGTGCAATGTGGGGTGCGTAACAGCCCGCCGGCCTCCATCCACTCGCCGGGGACAGCACACCTTCCCCTCACCTGCGACTACCCAAAGTCTCCAGACATTACCAGATGTCTCCTGAGGGGACAAAATTGCCCACATCTGAGAACTGGCGCTCTAGAGTCTAGCAGAATGTGAGCCGCATTTTTTGGCGGAAACAGTAAACGCGATCTTTTAACCGGATTTGAACAAATTTGGTGCTTTGGCCACGGCGTGATACATCTCACAAGTATTGCTGTTTCTGCTGGGCCACTGTGAAATCAAAATGTGCATCCGTTGTGCATATTTTCTGAGGGGTCATTAAATATTCTAGCCTTTGACCCATTAACCCCACCTCTGAAAAATCTAACCATAAAGAAATTTGAAATGTGAGAAACACTAAATGCACAAGGTTAAGATGCCCAACGTAGTATTTTCTAGAAACGACGAACTCTTGGAAACCTAAGGTAAGCGCTGTGGTCTGTGTGTGTGTGTGTGTGTCTGTGTGTGTGTGTGTCTGTGTGTGTTCCCCAAATTCCTGGGTTGAAACCTAATGGCCAGTGTGATGGCGTTAGGAGGTGGGGCCTCTGGGGGGTGATTAGGGGAGGAGGGGGGGACCTTTCTGCATAGGAACCGGCCTCATAAGCCCTCAGCACTCCCCTGCCCGGCCACCACGTGACGTCTGTTGCCCAGGAAAGGGAAGACCACCCTACCTTGCTAACACTGCCTGAGCTCCGCCCTCCAGCTTCCAGAACTGTGAGGAATAACTTTCTTTTGTTTATAAGCCACTGCGTCTGTGGCATTTGGTTACAGACTAAGAAAACGAAGCAGAGGATCACATTGTCAAACTACATGTTTCATTCATCAGTGGAAGATGTTACAACTTTCAAAAATCATGTCTACCGGGCGTCCACCCGGATGGCTCAGTCAGTTGAACATCTCACTTTGACTCAGGTCATGATCGCACCGTTCACGGGTTTGAGCCCCACATGGGGCTCTCTGCTGCTGGCACAGAGCCCGCTTCAGAGCCTCTGTCCCCCTCTCTCTCTGCCCTTCCCCCGCTCATGCACTTTCTCTCTCTTTCTCTCTCTCAGAAATGAAAAAAACCCTTTTTTTTAAGTGATGGCTATGGAGGATATTAGTAGCTGGGAAAATGCTTTATCGCATTCTATTAAGCCAGCTAAGGAAGACGCAAGTTTACTTACAGAGTTCAACCTCAAATCCTCCCCCATGTTGTTGTTCTTTTATAATTTTTTTAATGTTTATTTATTTTTGAGAGAGAGACAGAATGTGAGTGGGGAGGGGCAGAGAGAGGGAGACCCAGAATCCGAAGCAGGCTCCAGGCTCCGAGCTGTCCGCACAGAGCCCGACGCGGGGCTCAAACCCACGAACTGTGCGATCATGACCTGAGCTGAAGTCAGACGCTCAACTGACTGAGCCACCCAGGTGCCCTCCCCCCATTTTTGTTTTTAATAACAGTAAGAACATGCTCACACATTAGCTACCTTGGAACTGAAAGATGATGAGTGATTCTGTTTGTTGACGGCCAGCTGGGGGTGGCTGTGTTTTAATGATAAGAAAACCCACAGCTTTTGTTTCTAAAGCAACTTGAACAACCAAAGAGCAAAGCAGTGTAGCCCGATGGTTGGGGGTGGGGAGTGCCCAGAAGGGTGCGTTGCCAAGGTCTGGATTCAAATCTCAGGGCCAAAGCCTCCCTGGCTGCCTGCAGGTTACATCAACTCTTGCAGGACTGGTTTCCAAATGGGAAGTTTGCAAAGTTCCTATCTCAGAGGGGAGCTCTAAGAATCAAATGAGACAATGGGGGGAAGGAAGGGTGGGAATAGGGCCCATTGAATATGCCCCGGAGAGGTGAGCTCTTCTGTCTGGTGGGAGTGCCCAATGCCTTTAGGGAAATTGTCACGACTTCCTTGTCCTGTGTTTTCTTGAAATTTCTCTCCAACCAAAGGAATTCACACCTCTAGAATAATGCCTCCCAAGGTGGATCTGTGTTTCAGTCTTTTTTTTTTTTTTTAATGTTTATTTAGTTTTCAGAGAGAGAGAGAGAGAGAGAGAACACGCACTGAGGAGGGACAGGGAGAAGAGGGAGACCTAGAATCTGAAGCAGGCTCCGAACCATCAGCACAGAGCCTGATGCTGGGCTCCAACCCACAAACCGTGATATCATGACCCGAGCCGAAGTCAGATGCTTAACCGACTGAGCCACCTGGGCGCCCCATCTTTGTTCCAATCTTCATTTGTTTTTCAAGAGGATTTTTTTTTTTTTTTTGGTCAATTTAAAGGACTGTCCTCCTTTAGATGTTCGGTTCCATTTTTCCAACTGTCTTGCCCATAAAAATGATGGCAATAGGAAATGCCAACCGTATTTTTCTTAATACCCTTAACTGTCAAGATCGAGCCTTGATATCCATCCCTCTGATGACACCAGGGTTTTTTTCACTGTTATTGGTTAATGAATTCCGAAAATCTGAGAACCTCTGCCCCCCACCAAAATTAAAGGTCATCCTGGACACTTGCTTTCATCTGCTTTTGGAATAAGCGTGCCAGGCAATTGCCTGCCCTCTAAGGAAGACTGAGAACGTTCTTCCGCGGCTAAGTGATGCCCTTTCCTGGGGGGTCACCATCCGTCCGTGACAACATAAGCCCAGGGGGAGTCAACCCCGGGTCACCTCCTGAAGACTGTGCCAGGAGATCTTTCCCTCCCCTTAAATAGGTGCGAATCCTTGCCGTGATTTTCTGAGCTGGTGCCTGATCTGTTTTATATTTGTTTACCCAGAGTTCTACAGTTGCTGATTAATTTCCTAAAGTTGGCCTAGAAATGCGGCAGCCAGCTTCTCGGTTGGGGCGGCCGGCCTTTGTTCCCAAAGCACAGTAATTGCTATTCTTAGCTAAGACTGCCCCCGTGTGGGCAGAGGCTGCGTTACCATGGCCTGGGGGAAAACCTTTCCTTGGGCCCACGGTTTAAGGAGGTGACTACAAGGGGCGATTTGAATAAAACTACAGTTGGGTCTCTGCCTGACTCTGGGTTCTGAGGGCTCTAGAGTCTTCCAGAGGGAGAACGTAACCCAATTAAATAGAGACTGCTTTAGGATGGGAGTGTGAATCCAGGCTGTACTTCGGAGAGAACGCTCCCTCAGGCCTGTTTCTTAATCAATAAAATGGAACGGTGGGCCCCACACGTGATTTGTGAAATCAAGAGAGACAGGTTGAAAACAAAATACAGGCTGTGTTCCTTGGCATGAATAAGAGCTCAAAAAGCATTCATTACTATTCAATTTTTTTTTTAATTTTTTTTTTTAACGTTTATTTATCTTTGAGACAGAGAGAGACAGAGCATGAAAAGGGGAGGGTCAGAGAGAGAGAGACACAGAATCCGAAACAGGCTCCAGGCTTCCGAGCTGTCCGCACAGAGCCCGACGCGGGGCTCGAACTCAGACTGCGAGATCATGACCTGAGCGGAAGTCGGACGCTTAACCGACTGAGCCACCCAGGCACCCCTACTATTCAATTCTTATGCAGCCTCAGTTATATGCCCAGAATGTGTTATACCTAGAACAATTTTTCAAATGTGGTCATTAATAATGTACAAATTCATCAACTGACACAAAAGAAGTTTTGGTGGCTTTTGTCACTAAGGGCTACCAATACACTTATTTAGGGACCTGTGTGTCAGTCGGTGTTCCAAGCATTAGAGACTGAATAGTCACAAAGTGCAGTTAGGATCATTTAGATTAAAAATCGGGGAGGAGGGCCTGGGTGGTTCAGCTGATTACGCGTCCAACTCTTGGTTTCGGCTCAGATCATGATCTCAGTTTGTGAGATCAAGTTCCGCACGGGGCTCTGCGCTCACAGTGTGGAGCCTGCTTGGGATTCCCGCTCTTTCTCTCTCTGCTCCCTCCGCCCGCCCCCCAACCTCGCAAAATAAATAAATAAACTAGGAGGGTGGGTGATGGGCATTGAGGAGGGCACCTGTTGGGATGAGCCCTGGGTGTTGTATGGAAACCAATTTGACAATAAATTTTGTATTTAAAAATAAATAAATAGGGGCGCCTGGGTGGTGCAGTCGGTTAAGCGTCCGACTTCAGCCAGGTCACGATCTCGCGGTCAGTGAGTTCCAGCCCCGCATCAGACTCTGGGCTGATGGCTCGGAGCCTGGAGCCTGCTTCCGATTCTGTGTCTCCCTCTCTCTCTGCCCCTCCCCCGTTCATGCTCTGTCTCTCTCTGTCCCAAAACTAAATAAACGTTGAAAAAAAAAAATTTTTTTTAAATAAATAAATAAATAAATAAATGCAGTGTACGATGTAATAGCTTCTAGTGACTTCCTACCTCTATCAAGTTTCGAAACATTTTCATCACCGGAAAAAGGTGCCCATATCCTTTTGGCCCTCTCTCCCCCGTTCTCCCCTCCCTGAAGCCCCTGGCAGCCACAGGGCTGCTTTTTCTTTGTACAGATTGACCTCTTTGGGATGTTTCATAAAAACGGAATCCTCCAATATGTGGCCTCTTGCGTCTGGCTTCTTTTATTTACCATCACATTTTCAGGGTCCATCCATGTCCTGCCATGTATCAATATGGATAGATTTTTTTTTTAGGTTTATTTATTTTGAGAGAGAGAGAGAGACAGCATGAGTGGGGCGAGGGGCAGAAAGAGAGAGAGAGAGAGAGAGAGAGGGAATCTCAAGCAGGCTCCCAGCTGCCGATGCAGCGCCCAACATGGGGCTCAGACCCACGGACCTCAAGATCACGACCTGAGCCAAAACCAAGAGTCAACACTCAATTGACTGAGCCACCCAGGCACCCCGGATGGATATTTTAAAAGCACTTTCAGTGTGTGTGATACAGGGATGCAGAGAACTTGGGCCCTAGAGTCGAACACCCTACTCCCAATGCCAACTCAACAGTGTGCCCACTTTATAACCTTGAACACATTCCTTAGCCTCTCAGAGCCTCAGTTTCTTCATCTGACAAATAGAGGAATCTACGGTTTATCTGTCGTGAGTCAATAGTCAAGATTAAACAAGATAATGGTCGCATCACAACTGACACCGTGCCGGGCTCACAGCTAGGTCTTAAGTTTTAGCAAACACTTTTTTGTTCGTGTTTTGGCCATTGCGTTTTGTTATTAGTAATGTCATTTGGAGTCGTTGCTGCAAAAAAGAAAAACAAAACAAAACACAAAACACAAAACGGGGACTTTGGAGTTAGACCCACATTGAAATCTTGGGTCTGCCGCCCACAGGCTGGATCGCGTGGGCAAAGGTACATAGATTCTGGAATTCTCAGTCTCCCCATTCCCTGAAGACAGGGCCAGGCCTGGCCCTCCTCCTTAAACCCGCAATACTTCGCCTTGAAGCATTTTCTGGCATCCCAGCTTCCCTGGGTTTATTCCATGGCTCGTGACAATCACATGTGTAACAACATAAAAATACACATGTAACCTTGGTCACTTAAAAAGGGTGGTGCCTGCCTGTGAATGTCGTTATACACCCAATAATGATGTGATGGGGCGGCCCTTCACCTCTGTCGTGTGTGTCCCCAAAACCCATAGCCCTAGGCGAAGCAGGAGAAAACAGCACACAAGCCCAGATTGGGGGACATTCCACAATATATTGCCCTGTACTTTTTTTTAAGTTTATTTATTTATTTTGAGAGAGAGAGAGAGAGTGGGTGGGGGAGGACAGAGAAAGAGAGAGTCTCAAGAAGGCTTCATGCCATCAGGGCACAACTCGACGCAGGACTCGATCTCACAAACTGAGATCACGACCGGAGCTGACATCAAGAGTCAGACGTCCAACCGACTGAGCCACCCAGACGTCCCTTGACCACACTTCTTACCACTGTGAGAGTCACCAAAAAAAAATGACAATCAGGAACGGTCACCGACCAGAAGAGACTGGGGAGACGTGGCCAACTAAACGTAAAGTGGTGCCTGGACTGGATCTGGGAACAGAAGGAAGGACGTCAGTAAGAGAACGAGTATGTTCGGAGCAAAGAAATCGGCCGGTGTAACCTCCTAGTGTTGACAGACCAACATGGGTCCATAAGACGTCAGCATCAGGGGACCTGGGTGAAGGGTGTACAGGGGCTGTTTGTACTACCCTTATGACTTTTCTCTAAGCATAAAATGGTTCCCGAATCAAAAATTTATTTAAAAAAGAAAAACACAGTCTGCTCAGGCTGCTGTAACACAAATCCATGGACTGGGTGGTCCTGGAGGCTGGGAGGTCCCACGATCTGGGGGCTGACCATTCTGGTTCCTGGTGAGGATGCTCTTGCGGGCTCACCCATGGCCACCTTCTCGCTGTGTCCTCATGTGGCTGGGAGAGAGAGAGAGAGAGAGAGAGAGCTCATGCCTCTTCTTACAAGGGCACTCATCTATCGTAAGGGCTTGGTTCTTAAGACCTAATAACCTCCCAAAAGCCCCACCTCCTAACACCACCACTTTGGGGTCTAGGGGTTCAACATAGGGATCTGGGAGGCGGGGGGACAAAATTCAGTCCATAACAAACATACGTACGTGTGTGCAGATATGTCTCTGTACATATGCGTGTGTGTGAAAACCCCCTGTGAGCCGTGGGCGCTAGAAGAAGAGGCCTTCCTGATCCTGTCCATACTCCAAGTCCTAGTCTGTCGCCCACCCCTCCCGCTTTCCAAGAAACAAAGCCGAGTTCACTGAGAAAATCAAGTTACCAAATGATCATCTTGCCGAATTTACCAACTGTGTTCTGAACACCTTTAACAGCTCTTTAAAAACAGGAATCTCTCAACAGCTTTAACAGCAAAGTACCATTTTGTGACTGATTATGAAATGTAATTGTCTGAATATTAACTAACCGAAGCTTGAGATGCTCTCCGAGAAGCTGCGGGAAGAATCCTGAAAATGTAATAAAGTTGGTGAAATTGAAATCTACACAAATGACAAGATTTCCTTGGGAAGTATTCATCTTTTCGAACAAAATCCCAGCATTCTCCACATGATAGACCTGCTCGGGAGATCCACGGTCTTTCACGTTCTATTGAACAGTTAGTAGGACTTTTTTTCATGATGCAAAGTGTGGTTCTCGCTTATCGATTTCACCAATAGCCTATCAGCCTTATTTTTCTAAAAATGGACATTTAAAAAAAATGTTTATTTATTTTGAGAGAGAGAGCATGAGCCGGGGAGGGGCAGAGAGAGAGGGAGACACAGAATCGGAAGCAGACTCCAGGCTCCGAGCTGTCAGCACAGAGCCCGACGCGGGGCTCGAACCCACGAACCGCGAGATCGTGACCTGAGCCGAAGTCGGCCGCTTAACCGACTGAGCCACCCAGGCGTCCCCTGACTAACATTTTTTTATTAAAGTTTAATTTACAGATGGATCACAAACTCCATTCTTGCCCCCCTCCCCCAGGAGCTTATGGTTTGCTGGGGGCAGTGAAAGAAGCTGGTGATTTCAGCCCCGCAGGGTAAGAGCCAGGCAGGGAAGGGTGGGCACTCCAGGCAGTGGGTGCTGGAAACAAATGAAAGCGATACAGAAAGTAAGTGGGCCTCCTGGGGGACGTCTCTGAGGCGAAAGGGAACCCAGGCAGGGGGTCAGAGGTCACAGAGGGCCTGGAAAAGCCAAAGTGGCCTGCCCAGCAGCGCTGGCCGCTCAGCCCTCCTCACCCACGTTCTGGGGAGTCCGAATTTCCCCCTGAAGGACAGAGATTTGGTGGGAAGCGTGAGGCCTGGTGAGGCCAGGTTTCTGTGGAGGAAGAAAAGCCTCCCCCTGTAACTTCCTGTTCCATCCCGCTGGGGGCCCACCCCTCCCTTAGCCCCAGAAGGCGCCGTGCCTAGGTCTGTGAGCTCTGGGGGCCCATGACGATGTTTTCATTTTAATTTCTATTAAAATCAGAAAAGAAAGATGAGGGGCCCCTGGGTGGCTCCGTCGGTGGAGCGTCCAACTTCGGCTCAGGTCATGATCTCACGGTCCGTGAGTTCGAGCCCCACATCGGGCTCTGCCTGGAGCCTGCTTTGGATTCTGTGTCTCCCTCTCTCTGCCCTTCCCCTGCGCCTGCTCTCTCTTGTGCGCTCTCTCTCTCTCTCTCTCTCTCAAAATAATAAACATTAAAAAGATATTTTAAAAATAAAAATCAATGTTTTCTTTGGTTCCAAAGGTCTATCCAGTCTGGGACTACAGAGTAGCTGCGTGCGTCTCAAGGAGAGAAAACCCAAAGCCGTGACATGCTCTGACGCCCCAAAATTCCAGCCTAATCCCGACAACGGGTTGCCCAAATTTCTGTTTACCTGACGAGGAGACGCCACCATGTGGCAATGACGTCTCTGCCAACTTGGGCTCCCGCTGCGTGAAATAAGGTTCCTGGGGAAGAAATAATCTTCTGGGGGTCACGCACGTTCGGTACCCACGGCGGAACTCCATTCCCCACGTGTCTAATCCACAATTTTAGAAAATGCATAATTCAAACCTGCGTAAAACAGGACCTCGCCCAGCCAGCCGGGGTCCAGCCAGGCTGAGGCTACTTCTGAAAGTCCTTAAGCTCCTTACCTCCAGGTGTCATTTGTATTGTAGATGAAAGGGGGCCGTCGGGCTGGCTGTGATCTATGGTTATTTGTTTTATATTAAGGATCAACAAAAAGCAGTAAAGGAGTCATTAGAGGATTCCATTTTCCAATTCGCTACACTTGCCTGCTCACCTTCAAAACCGAGTCGATAATAATGAGGGAGAGTTAATACAAGTTCAACCAAAAGTTCAAGTACTGCCGTTGATGCTTTGACATCGCCTTTCCGCTTCTGGTCGATAAAACCATGGATCTTGTTCCGCAGTGTGGCAGCCCCGCGTGGTCCCTCCCATTGGCCACAAGATGACAGGCTCCCAGGGGGGAGGTTCAGAGGGACCAGCAGGTGCAAACAGCTCCTCGTGCGGGTCTCCGATTAGATGGCACTTCTGCCAGGAAGCCCTCCAGACCCTCCCCGTGGGGGTCAGGCTCACCAACAGATAGGGTCTTCCAGAAATGGAAATCAAGTTCGACGTGAGCAGCCTGTCACGTGTCTCTGCGGCACGGACGTCCAACCCCATTCGAAGGTGGGCTCATTGGATCAATGATTCAGTGACCGTGTCCCATCATGGGGAGACCCTGGGCTAGTTGCTGGGGATGCAGCTGCGACTAAGTCACACTAATGTGATTAATCATGTTAATCCTCTGCGCAAGCCCCCTAGTGGCTGGGAGTAAGAGCCAAAATTCTTCCATCCGGTCAGCAAGACTCCCTCTCCTCCCCTCCCCTCCCCTCCCCTATCCTCCCCTCCCCTATCCTCCCCTCCCTTCTCCTCCCCTCCCCTCCCCTCCCCTATCCTCCCCTCCCTTCTCCTCTCTTCCCCTCCCCTCCCCTCTCCTCTCCTCCCCTCCCCTCCCCTCACCTCTCCTCAGCCACTGGGTGAGCCAGCCACCTGCACCTTCTCACTGTCCTTGAGTAATGCAGGGCCTTTGCACCTGCCATTTCCTTTGCCTGCAGTGTTTCTCTCCACATAACCACGTGGCTCACACCCTCACCTCCTTCAGTCTTTGTCCAAATCTCATTTCCTGGGTGAGGACTTTTCTGCTATCCTATTTGAAATTAAATCCCCATCCCCAACCTGAGTTCTGACCCCTCTTTACCCATTAATTTTCTACTAGTTCTTATAAGCTCTGACATACTATATAATATACTTATTGATTACTCCATAACGCCAAAGAGTTTTGTCTTGTCACATGATAGGCCCTCAATAAATAAATGAGTGCATGGCTGAGCCTGACCTGCCCCCATGGACCTCATAGTCTTTTGGTTTTTAATTTTTTTTAATGTTTTATTTATTTTTGAGAGAGAGAGAGTCCAAGCAGGGAGGGGGCAGAGAAAGAGGGAGACACAGAATCGGGAGCAGGCTCCAGGCTCTGAGCTGTCAGCACAGAGCCCGACATGGGGCTCGAACCCACAAGCTATGAGATCATGACCTGGGCCGAAGTCAGGTGCTTAACCGACTGAGCCACCCAGGCACCCCTCCAGATTTCCTTTTCTTTTAGGACTTCACCCCTCGTCAGGCACCTATTCGCCTTACATCCTCCCTGCAAGCCAAAAGCCACAGACGCCTCCTTCCTGCCTGGGCTCTCTCTGAGAAGCCGGCATCTGAGGACACAGTGAGGACGACAATGACAACCAGAGTTTCTTTCTTTAAAAAAATAAAATAAAATAATTAAACTGAATTTTGGACATTACTGGAAATCGAATACCCAAACGGGAATGTTGTTCTGCTTCAGGGTTACAATCACTATGTGTGAGGAATAAACTGGTTAATGAAGGTAAAGGCTAGCTCATGGAATGTTGAACTATAAAAATTATAAATATTTCAATAAAACCACGATAGAGTCTCATATTTCCTGCATTTAATTTTAATTTTTTTTTTTTTTTACTTCAGAGAGAGAGAGAGAGAGAAAGCGAGGAGGGGAGAGAGGCAGAAGGAGAGAGAAAGACAATCCCAAGCAGGCTCCACACTCAGCAGGGTCTGATGTGGGGCTCGATCCCACAACCCTGGGAACATGACCTGAGCTGAAATCGAGAGTTGTCTTAGCTGACTGAGCCACCCAGGTTCCATCCGCCCCCCCACCCTGCAACATTTAAAATAACACAGATAAAATAAAATAAAATAAGATGAAATAAAATAAAATAAGATAAAATAAAATAAAATAAAATAATAAAATATCACAGATATTCTGTCTTTGAAAAATTGTCCCAAATAGTTGAATGTCAAAGCCGGTGGGACCGGGAGAGGAAGTTTGTTTACAACAGCGCCACCTGGTGGTGCAGTTTATTGAACACGTTCCAGCGTGAGCTAAAATGCCTGGGGTCCTCCCTTTAGTTAGTTCTACGGAAAAAATAGTCTTGAATTATTCAAACTTTTCCAGTATCGATCGTCTTTAAGAACGCACTTCTCACCTACAATTTGGCAGGAGGATATTGTGCTCATCACCTTCATCATAATTGGAGACCAGGTTCCAAATGTACCTGGTTCCAAATGTAACCAAATGTAATCCAAATGTAATCAAATCCCAGTGATGGCTTCAGCTAAATTCACAGAAATATCCACCTTTTACAAAACTCATGTGGGGCGCCTGGGTGGCTCAGTCGGCTGAGCATCTGACTCTTAACTTCGGCTCAGGTCATGATCTCCCGGTTTGTGAGTTCAAGCCCCACATTGGACTCTGCTTATGGCACGAAGCCTGCTTGGGATTCTCTCTCCCTCCTCTCTACCCCTCCCCCGCTTTCTCTCTCTCTCTCTCTCTCTCTCTCTCAAAAATAAATAAATACATAAATACATACATACATAAAATAAATAAAATAAAATAAAAATTATTTCAAAACTCATGTATAAACTGTAGCCAGCGACTTATCCATATGTTAAAAGCACAAACATAGCTCAACCCCTTTACCAGCCACAGGCAACTTACTCAACTTCTTTGGGCCTCAGTTTCCTTATCTGTCAAATGGTGAGGATAAACTGGCCACCTAAGATAATTCTCGTGAAGTCCCTTAGTGCTGTCTTTGGCACATAGTAAATGCTCAGTATTTATATATTAAGTTGAGGGGGGAAAGGAACAATATTCAGAAGGCTACAGGGAGGGATCTGGGGGGCTCAGTCGGTTAAGTGTCTGACTCTTGATTTTGGCCTGGATCACGATCTCAGTTTGTGGGATCAAGCCCAGCACCGGGCTCTGTGCTGACAGCACAGAGCCCGCTTGGAATTCTCTCTCTCTCCCTCTCTCTCTCTCTCTCTCTCTATCCCTCTGCCCCTCCCCTCCTCATGCTCTCTCTCTCTCAAAATAAATAAGTGAACTTTAAAAAAAACAAAAAGAAAGCTATAGAATAACCCCATTTCTGATAACAGTAATAAGTAACAGTATGGGCATAGAGGAAAATCAGAAGACACAGATTCTGAATTATTAAAGGTGTTTCCCTTTAGAGGATGGAGTTTCACTCTCTTTACTCTAGATTTACACAAGGCTTGCCTTTTCGTAAAGACGTATTGTGCTTGTAATTTTAAAATCAGGAGGTTTTTTTATATTGTGGTAAGATACGCGTAACATAAAATTTCCCATTTTAACCATTTTTAAGTGTGCAGCTCAGTGGCGTTAAATACATTCACTTTGCTATGCAGCCCCACTATGCACCTCCAGAATGTTTTTATCTTCCCAAACTGAAACTCTGTCCCCATCAAACTCTCCATCCTCCTCCCTACCCCCACCCCCACTCCAGGCAACAGCCATTCCAATTTCTGTCTCTGTAGATTGGACTATTCTGGGAACCTCACATAAGTGCAATCACATGCTACCTGTGCTTTTGTGCAAAATGTGGGAGATTTTTTAATGCGTTTATTTTATAATGTTTACTTTTGAGAGAGACCGAGAGACAGAGCGTGAGCAGGGGAGGGGCAGAGAGAGAGGGGACACAGAATCCGAAGCGGGCTCCATCCAGGCTCTGAGCTGTCAGCACAGAGCCCGACGCGGGGCTCGAACTCACGGACCGTGAGATCATGACCTGAGCCAAAGTCGGATGTTTAACCGACTGAGCCACCTGGGCACCCCCAAAATCTGTTTGTTTGGGTTTTTTTAATGTTTATTTATTTTTGAGAGAGAGCTCACATAAGCAGGGGAGGGGCAGAGAGAGAGGGGAACAGAGGATCTGAAGCAGCGGACTCCGTGCTGACAGCAGGCAGCCCAACGTGGGGCTTGAACTCTTGAACCGGGAGATTATGACCTGAGCCAAAAGTCAGATGCTTAACCGACTGAGCCACCCAGGCACCCAAAATGTGGGTTCTTAATGGAGAAAATAGAGGCGTTAAAGCACTATCTCTGTCCCGTGCAAAGCCCTTGATCACGGTCCTATTCCAGAAGCACCGGGTCCCAAGCCCCTCAGGGGGTCCACAGGGTCAGAAAGACGCATTACGAAGTTACTTGCTTTCCATGGGCCACGTGAAGTGGGACGTCAAGAAAGACAGGATGCGTGGCAAAGATGACCATCCCACTCTTTTACTAAGGCGCTCAAGAGTTAACAAAGAAGCGAAACATTGCCACTCTCTTGGAAAATTTCTTTCGCTTTGGGAATTTTATTTACCATGAGAAAAATATGTTATTCATATTAACATGTAGGGGGTTAATTATTTTTCCTCTTGAATTAATAGATGTCTTAATTGTTTTAAACTCTACTATGGCAAATATCAATAGGCATGATCCATGTAAACAAAAACTTTTGAGGACCCTGAATAATTTGTATCCTTTTACAAATGATTCTGAAGCCAGAAGTTCTAAGAATGGCCACATTGGGGCACCTGGGTGGCTCAGTTAAGCATCTGACTCTTGATTTCAGCTCAGGTCATGATCTCACGGTTCGTGGGATGGAGCCTCGTGTCAGACTCTGCATTGACTGTGCAAGATTCTCTCTCTGCCCCTCTCCTACTCATGCTTGCTCAAGCTCTCTCTCTCAAAATAAACAAACATTTTAAAAACTAAAAAGAGGGGCGCCTGGGTGGCTTAGGAGGTTCAGGGTCCAACTTCGGCTCAGGTCACGATCTCAGGGTCTGTGAGTTCAAACCCTGCACCAGGGCTCTGGGCTGACAGCTCGGAGCCTGGAGCCTGCTTCCGATTCTGTGTCTCCCTCTCTCTCTGCCCCTCCCCCGCTCACACTCTGTCTCTGTCTCTCTCTCAAAAATAAATAAACATTAAAAAAAAAAAAAAGAATGGTCACATGATGTTAACCTTTCTTATGATGAACGGTGCTTGCACTGGCGTGGACCACGGGAAGGTTTTCTCTGTTTAGATTACCTGTCAAAGTCTAAACGTCTCAGATGTGAGGAACACTTGTCTCCGGGCAGTGTCTCCAATGTCCCCTGATGCGATTATCAAATTCTGCCCACCAGCCGTCTTCACCGCTCGCTCTACCCACCCACGCCCTCGAAAAAAGCCTTTCAAATACTCCAGACCAAAACTCTCCTGATCCTAATTACCTTTTAGTCTTCTTAAGTACCTCCCCACCCATGCATAGCCTGTGAAATTCCTTCCACTTGGTACAATGATGTACAAGGGATAAGAAACTAACAAGCCTTGAGTGTGCTTTACGTTTTTGCCCCAGGTAGATGGAAATGCTTACCTGCAGTGACTCAGCGGATAATCTCACAGGTAGGAGGTTATTCGGAGATAATTCTAGGAGACCACCTCTGCCATTAAAGGATTGCTGGGCTGGAATAAATCGTATTCATCCATTCATCATCCATCCATCCCTCCATCCTCCCCGCACATATTGAAGGAGAGAGGAGATTTGTGCTATGCCCAGGGGAAACATCAATACATTCCTTCCCCTGGGGAGCCCACCTTCAAGTGCACACCCTAACGGCAGGTGGTAGTGAGTGCTATGAGGAAAAATAACCAGATACAGACGTAAGGAGGCTCGAAAGGCTTCGGAGCACAATCGGGGGAAGTCAGGGAGCAGGGCAGGCTACCCGAGATAAAAGTGTTGCCAGGCCTCGAAATAGCAAGGATACCACTGCTGAAAGAGGAAGGTGCCCAGAAGTTTCCAGAAGGAGAACCAAGGCCTCTGTGGCTGCCGTAAAAAATGAGGGAAGAAGGCTAAGCGAGGCCAGGGGTCAGGCCAGGGATTTGGGGTTTTATCCTACGACTGAAAAGTCCGTGGAGGGTTTGAACAGGGACCTGGGTAAAATTATCTACATGCTAAAAAAGAGTTCCAACGCCCACGTAGAGATCCGGCCGGGGGAGAGGAGGTTGAACAGGGAGGAAGGGGGACGGGAGGCGATGGCTGCCCTCCGGGGGAAGAGTGGCTTGGCGGAGGGGATAGCAACGGAGGAGACAGGAGGCAATCTGTGTGTGTGTGCCCAGAGGTTTTGCAGGAAAAGAGGCAGCAGGCTTGCTCTCCGCTTGGATGAGGAAATGAGTTCTCCCAGGCGGCTGAAGGGTCTGGAGCCTTCGGTGGAGCCGGGGGAAAGCTGTGGCTGGTGCTTTAATCGTCCGCATGTCGAGTTCAGATGCCAGTGAGGCCCGGGTGGCTGCGTGGACACAGCTGGCCTCAGGGGCAGGGCTGGAGGCGGTCCCGATGCAGACAGATGCACTCAGACCTCTGAACCCCAGGGTCCTGTGTTGTCAGAGGTGAGGACTGGAAAGGATTCATCTGTTCCTAAAATCCCAACCCAGGGCTGCTGGGGGTTAAAGGGAAAATCCCCCGGGGTTGAGGGTGGCAATCAGGCCCTAGACAAACAAAGATGATGCCTGTCAGGCACTTAGCTCGAGGACATTTTGATTATCATTCTAATGAGATTACAGATGCCTGAAAATCTAGGAAGTTTAGGTAACTTCTCACTCTAGAGTAAAGAAGAATCCCTGGTCCGTCAGGACCCGGGGGAGGTCAGGGCTTGGGAATGGGATTCTGAGGGGGAGGCCAGAACAGCCACAGGAATTCGGGAGTCTGATGTGTGGGCCAAAGTGATGATGAAATCTCCCTGGGCGACTAAGGGTAAAAAGGGCAGGAAAAAAGTTTTGACTTTTTTTTTTCTTCTTTGGTAAGACTTTGTACAAACGCAAAGAGTGGACATCTTGTCATCCTGCCTCTCTGGTTTTTTCCAGAGTTATCCTAAAACGTAAATCTGATGCCACCATCTGCCCGGGTACCTTCCAAGGCCTTCCCTGCACGTCCATCATGGCCCCAAATCCTCGAGACTCAATACCTCGGGCTCTTGCCCGAACTCCAAATTCGTCCCAGGAGCTGCGGTGCTCCACTGGGACCACTTGGCACCCCAGGGACATTCTGGATTGCCTGAAGACACTTTGGGTGGTTACAAAACCACAACGGGGAGGGGTGCTACTGGCCCCCCGGTGGGCGGGGGCCAGAGCGATGGCCAAGCACCCTCCGTGGGTGGCACAGAAGAGTCGCAACAAAGAATAAAAGGCCAGCAGCCTTTATCCTTTAGTTATCTGTTCAGGAGCTGGCCTCACCCCTCAGCTCTGTGCTCCACATTCTTCTGTCTCCCGCTGGTTTCCTTCCATTACTGCAACTGGTCCCAGTTGGGTTTACCGGTTTTCAGCCCGTCTTCGGCACCCGCCTGGAGGACGTTAGTTAGCTCTAGGAAGGTAGAAGACCAACTTTGGTTCATGGGACACAGACTCCCCCCGCGCCCAGCACCAGCGCGAAGCACTTGGCAAACAAACACACGCGGAATGAATAGAAACAGGCAGAGGGGCGCCTGGGTGGCTCAGTCGGTGAAGCGTCCGACTTCGGCTCAGGTCATGATCTTGTAGTTCGTGGGTTCAAGCCCCGCGTGGGGCTCTGTGCTGACGGCTCGGAGCCTGGAGCGGCTTCGGATTCTGGGTCTCCCCCTCTCTCTGCCCCTCCCCCACTTGTGCTCTCTCAAAAACAAACATTTAAAAAAATTAAAAACAGGCAGAGAGGCCACCAACGTCCTTCACCTCTCCAGATGTGATTTTCTTTTCCCCTTGGAGCCATTAGGTTTTCAGGAGCAAAGCGTGCTTTCTTAAGAAAAAATTAAAACCACTGAAGTCAGCCTGCACTGCCGTGTATTACATGCTCCTTTTCATCTGAGGGCATCTGAACAGAAATGCACCTCGATCTTTGCAGAAAGAAACAATGGAAGGATAAATCAAAAACTAATTTTATGAAATGGTTGCTTTATAGAAGGTTGGGAGCAGGCTGGAACGGATGAAAAGCTAGTGAGCTTCTCTGGCTATATACCTGGTCTCATGGTTTTAAGAAACTGTGTTACATAACGAAACGGTATTTAAAAGGAAAAAAAGACAAAGTAGGATCTCAAGATGGAAAACACTGAACCCAAGAGCGTATGTTGGCAAGCCCACATAAAGAAGGTTGGGCTCCCTCAACCATGCTTGCGTTTCTCGAGTGGAATTTACGCAGTAGACAGCAGGGACCACGGAAGACTTGACGGCTGGACCCCACCCCCAAAGTTGCTGATTCAGCGGGTGTGTGAGCCTGATGGTTGGCATTTCTGGCAACTTCCCAGCGATGATGATTTTGCTAATCTGGGACCACCAGTTGAGAGAACCCACTTACAAACAAGTGAAATTGAACAAGTTTGAAATCTTCCCTTAGAATGTTGGCAATAATATTGGCATCATGACTTCCTTGCTATATGTAGTAGGGTAAAGCAAGCCACGTGGGTATCGGGAACCCAACTTTTCAGAGAATCCAATATAAAAATCAAAGAAACAAAAGCACTATTTTAATTCTGAGACAGAAACAGCCATATAGAGGCACCTAGTTGGCTATGTTGGTAGAGCATGTGACTCTTCATCTCAAGGTTGTAGTTTGAGTCCCCTCTTTGGCTTAGAAATTGCTTAAAAATAAAATAAAAAAGAAAAGAGAAAGAAAGGGAAAGAGGGAAGGAAAGAAAGAGGGAAGAGGGGAGGGGAGGGGAGGGCAGGGCAGGGCAGAAAACAGCAATATAATTCATTCAAGTGTTGTTTTGTTTTTACTCTTTAAGAGCATATATATCCTTTCTCTGTTATTAAGGCCCTGGGGTTGAAGCAGCCTACCCCCAAATCACCATTTCTAATTACCATTTCCCAGAAAAGGAACCCAGGGTCCTCAGGTAAGTAACTCTCCAGGTCCGGGTCAGGAAATGGTCAAGGAGAGCTCAGAACGCCTGCCTTAAAACTAAGAAGCCTCCAGAGTGTTGTCCAAAACAGAGCCAACTTGAAGGAGAGACCCTGTCGGCCAGAGACCCCGAAGATTCTGAGCGTCAAAACGATGCCTGCAATTTGCTTACAACTTGTCAAATGTACAATGAGTTCTTAACAAAAAATTCGAAAGTTCATTCACCAGTCTTGTCTGGGACCAGACATTATTCTCAAGGCTGGTTAATGAAGGGGGAGAATCAAGTTTTATTTATCCTTTCTTGTTTAAGCTGTATTTCAAGGTCATCAAATAATCACGTGAGGTCTTCTGTCCAATAATAAATGCAGAGGAAATGACAGAACTTAAAAAAAAAAAAAAAATCACCTTTTGCAACATCCCTAATGTTCGTCAGTGGCTGCTAAAACCCAAAGGAGAAAGGTTGATGGGGAACTTTATTACGGCTGGTTAGTCTGACACCTGAACCCACTGATCAAACTTCACTACAGGTTGGAAAACCAAATATTGTACACGTCCAGAGGTGATGCAATTGGGAGCACACAGACCCCTGCTCCCCAAAACTGAGCTCAAATCTACTTTAAACCCCTAGATTTAATTCACCAGTTTATAGGAGATAGACTGGAAAACCAGGTCAGATGAAACCACAAATATGCAATAAACCCTAAGAAGGTGCCAGCTTCTACAGGACGAATGACCCAGCCTCTTCACTAAGTAAAATGTCCTCTAAGGCGTGTGTGGAGGGAGATGTGAATTAAAACAGGCTTTTTTTTTTTTCAACGTTTATTTTTTAATTTTTGGGACAGAGAGAGACAGAGCATGAACGGGGGAGGGGCAGAGAGGGAGACACAGAATGGGAAACAGGCTCCAGTCTCTGAGCCATCAGCCCAGAGCCTGACGCGGGGCTCGAACTCCCGGACCGCGAGATCGTGACCTGGCTGAAGTCGGACGCTTAACCGACTGCGCCACCCAGGCGCCCCAAAACAGGCTTTAAAAAAAAAAAAAAAAAAAAAAACGATCTTCTAGGGGCTCCTGGGTGGCGCAGTCAGTTAAGGGTCCGACTTTAGCTCAGGTCATGATCTCGAGGTCCGTGAGTTCGAGCCCCGCATCAGGCTCTGTGCTGACGGCTCAGAGCCTGGAGCTTGTTTCCGATTCTGTGTCTCCCTCTCTGACCCTCCCCCGTTCACGCTCTCTCTGTCTCAAAAATAAATAAACGTTAAAAAAATTTTTTTTAATAAAATAAAATAAATAAAAATAAATAAATAAATAAAAAACGATCTTCTAAACTAAGTGGATCTTGTTTGGGTCTTGATCACAACTCAACTGACCAAATCTAAGACGACACTTTTGCAAGGCTGCGTGGACATCGTGGTTGGTTACGTGTGACCATGAAAGCCCTTATCCGTTAGGGACTCACAGTGAAGGGTCGTAGGGATGAAACTAAATCGTGTCTGAGACTCGCTTTAAAATACTCGGGGGAGAAAAAAATGCTGCTGGCGAGGGTGAGGATTCATTACACGAACCCCTCCACTAAACTGCAGGCTTAAAGTTGTATTTCTAAAAAGTTAAAAGCAGAAACGAGGGACGCAATAAAGACCCAAACCAAGACTGCAAAACACCAAATCTATATTTACATCCACATATAATAACATAACTTTAAGCTGAAATATATCATAAATAAAACAAGTAATGTCTACTGTTTGACAAGTATCAACAATTAAAATAAATCAAACTGGAATGAAATAAATACATAAACAAAAATCCAACGGATTGTACCTCTATTATATGTACTGTTGTCTCAAAGGAAAAAAAAAACATACAAAACCAGTAGTATCCCAATAGTTAATACTGATGGACAAAAAAAAAAAAAAAAAAATTGGAGGACAAGGGCTGTGGAAAAAAGGACATTTTTATGTATTCAGAAATTGAGAAATGTGGTTAGAAAAGAGAAATCTGAAAGCCCCCCAAATTTCAGCATGACATGAATTGACTTGTTTTCAAATAGATTTGGTGATTTTTTTTTTTTAAATACAGGTTTAAATTTCAGCCCTCTATTATCTCGTATCCCCTTTTAAAGATTTACATTTATAGTCACAGCGAGCTTTCTGTAACACTCATTGGATTAGGCAAAGATCAAGTCAATCATCTTGCAAATGTGTTAAATCTTCAAAAATAGGCTATAAAAGTGCAAAACTATGAAAACAAAAATCTAGATTATGTACATATGGCTCAGCTTGTGAACAGGAAAAATGGTGGATAGTGTACTAGTCTCTCCTGATACAAAGCACTTCACTACAAGGCCAACAGACCAATCAGGTCTCCCTTTCCCACGGGAGTTAAGACTTCTCGGTCAAGTACGCTTCGTGTTGCATAATGAAAACAAAACAAAAAAAAAATCAGGATTCTTGTAGGACTTTACTCTCGCTCTAACGCAGAAGGGCAGGGCAAGAAAACTTAACAGTGCAAATTTATTTTTGAAACAGTTTTCTTAATAAAATATCTTCTGGTTGCTAAACCCACGTACTGCTGAATAAACTCAGCCACGGACAGCATGTGGAAGGGAACAAAAGTCTAAAACACTCTAGTAGTAAGCCAGCTGGTGGCCATCCTCACTTTAAAACCCAAACTACATCTGGTTGCTCAACACAACCAAAAATGGGAAGACAACTGAGGTCAAGAACCAGATCGCACCCTCCCCATTACCAGAAGGCTCGGCAGGCAGTTCCTTATTCAGAATCAACGTGTCTACAATTAACTCGTGTACGTCCACGGTTAACCCAAAGGCCAGGCACACCAGGACTTCCAGATACAAACCTAAAATTTACCCAAACGCTTTCACGTCCTTTAAAACCGCTCCCAATATATGAAATTCACGTGTGTAATTCAGCATTTCAGGTTTTTTACATGCCAATTTATGCGAAGGCCAAAAAAACCCTGAATTTTCCAACAAAAGTGACGAACTTGATAGAAAGTAAGTAACTCCACATAGAATTTGGTATGTTTACTGGATATGGGGCTGTCCTGAAGAGGACAGACGCACTTCTCTGTAGACACGCCCGCTTAAAAACCCTACGGGGCACAGGCTGCTCTCAGAAAAGGGTCGCAGATCAGGACTCTTCCTCAGTTGACAGACTGACACTTGCAATGAAAGGGCACCGAATTCAGAATGGCTGACCTCAGTATATGCAGCACATAGTCACAGAGGGTCGATACTTCCGTTCACAATTTTGTTAAGACGACGCACTGAGGAGGATTAAACATAATACAAATCATCGGGAATTTTTTTTTTTTTAAACATACATTTTCCATGAAAGAACACAAACAGCAGGAGCTGCTCATGGGGATGAGCTACAGGAGAGAGAAAGGGGACGCACAGTATCTGAACGAGCAGGTTTCGAACTTACGTATGTACAGAGTTACCTGAGGTGCAAGCGTTCGTTATAGACTCTCCCCCCCCCGCCCCCCCACCCGGATGGTTTGTGTTCAGCAGCGCTCAAGTATGCAAAAGACTCCTTATTTGGTCAACTCTAAAAAAAATATTATTCAGGGACAAAATAGAGATTTGCAGTCTCCATTTGTGTACAACCCAACTGTTCCAACTATGGTTTTTATTGCTATTTGGTACAAAAGTTAACAGAACAACTTTACAAAACCGTAGTGTTCCTGGTATGTTACATGCACGGCACGGTCACAGCTTATTTCACGAGCTTCCGCCATCTGCCTTCTCAAAGGATGGACTCACTCAATTTCATGGACAGAACACACATCCATCGGGTCCTACGGGGGGGAAAAGGTTCAAGAGAGCGGATCAAGATAAAACTGAAAACAGCTTGGGAAAATCTTTTTTCTTTTAATAAAGAAGTGTAATAAACAGAACCAAAGGGATCTAGAAATGCACGGAGTTCCCCTTAAGCTCAAATGTTGCAACGAAGGGGCGCCTGGCTGGCTCAGTGGGTGGAGCATGTGACTCGATCTCCCGGTTGTGAGTTCGAGCCTCACAATGGGGGTGGAGGTTAACAAATTAAACCTTAAAAAAAAATCGTTGCAATAAAAGTACCAGGACTCTACACAACGCTGCGCCACCCCAGAGGATACTACTACATTCTGAACAGTGATTTAACGAAGAGGATTTCCCCAAGAATCAGCATTTGCATCAGTTACACGAAGCCTGGCGAAGGGCACCACAAGAAACCGAAAGGTGATAACATTATCTGTTCAGCCAACATCTAACGGGTTTGATCAGTGATGGTCCCGGCAGCGGGCGAGGCAGTGAACAAAGCAATCTCCTCTCAAGAGGAGCTAGCAGTGAACCGGGGCACACAGGTAAGAGGGGCAGACGTGGGGGTGAACTGCACAAGCAAGGGGCAGCGGCCAGGGAAGTCCCTGGTTCCCGGCAGACGTCCTGAGGAAATGATGTTCACTGGTCCCGCGTATCAGAGAGAGGTCATCTGGCACCCAGAATGCAGAAGGATGTTCCAGGCAGAGGAAACGCAAGCAGAGATGCTCAGAGGTTACAGAAAGAGGCCGGGGCGGGACCAACAGGACAGTGGCATCCTCTGTGACTGACAGACTGTGCCCCGACAGTGCAAGGAACCTGTTACAAATCAGCTGTGCCTTATAATCCATCAACGATTGATTTGTTTTGATTGACTGTTTTGTTTTCATGGAGAGGGCGCTGAATCCCGCTCCTGCGACAACACTTCCTCTCCTCCTACTTTGACTAAGTGAGGGGAGAAAGGAGCATAGACCTGTATCAGCCCGATGGGCCCCACATGCAAACAAGAGGGAGACGTCCTGCCACGGGACCGGGAGGACATGGTGGGCGTTAGACAAGAAAAGCGTTTCTGGGAGAGAACGCCAACCTGTCCATAAACCCAGCTGTTGTCATTCAATTTATTGGTATGTGAGGTCTAGAGTAACTTGTGCGGACATCAGGCCCTGTGGCCAAACTCGGAATTAACTCAACGGAATTAACACAACTCTGAGGGTCCTGCTGGAGTCTTCTGCGTATCTGCAGTTGGTTACATTCGCCACGTGAACCACATTGTCAAAATGCACCTTCGCCACCTGAACCACATTGTCAAAATGCACCTCTGCGCTCCTGTCCCGCTCCCCTCCCTCAACAGATAAGGATGCACCGAGGTTTTGAACAAGCTCTTAAGCATGAGGGTTGGGGCCCAGGCTTTGGGTCATGCTAGGACAGAACTAAGAAGAGTGGGATGCGACCCAAGTCTCGGTACCCTCATCCGTAAAGGGTGCACGGGACCTCCCAACCCAGCAACCATTTTCTGTAAAGAGCCAGAATGTAAATGTAAATATTCTCAGCTTTGCAGGCCATGCGCTCTCTGTCACAACTACCATTCTGCTGATGTGGCTCAGAAGCCATCAGCTATATGGAAAGGCATGGACACGACTGTGTGCCAGTAAAACTTTGCAGATAAAAGCAGGTGGAGGTTTGCTAATCCCTGGCCTAATGCCCACCCTCCCCCCCCCCCCCCCCCGCATGTGGGAAGGATTAAATGAGGTCATGATTATAAAAACACTTCCAGGCTGAGCATGAAATAAATGCTTAGTAAATTCCAGTCGGTACTATTGTTATTAGTTACCATCATCATGGATATCCGGAGACCCTGCACACTGGAAGTCTTAAGAACACTTTAAAAATCAAAAATAATTTTACTTTATATTCTACTGAATGAACTAGATGGTTTATTTTCAATTAACTAAAATCAATAGATCATATATGCTTACCTTTCCTACCCAAAACAGGAAATCAAGTTTTTTTTATCATTTGGTCGATAATGTGCATTCCCAATAAAATTCTCATAGTTTCTCTTCTGTAGCATGCTGCTAGATAAGTGTTGATATGACACAGGCCTTTTTCCTGATTGGAGAAAAAAAAACACAAAAAACGCATAAAAGCACGTTACAACTGAAATGGTTTTAAGTGCCTCGAGGACATTTGCTAGCACAAAATTTTAAATCACTGAAGCTAAAATTATCTGAGTGCCATGTGGTCATTAGTAAGAATGACATTAGTAACTGTAAGTAAGCTACAATCTCGCGTTTCGGCACCAGAGTGGGGGGGGGGGGGGATTAAAGCCCAAAACAATGGTGGTAGACGTTATCTTAAACCTACATGCATCATGAACCATAACTGTGGGGAAGAGGAGAAAAAATACTGATGTTTGAAAAGAGGCTTTCACTTGCAACACAGAGCCCTACTCTTCAAGTAAAGGCAAAGTTTTGACTCACGTCCGTTTTAACAACCGATAGGGAGAAAAATAGACACTTCTAATCAAAAGGCTGTAAAAATTAGTACTTCATCACAGGATTTAGAAAATTCACTGGAGTGTGTAAAAGCAATTGTTTTACAATTTGCTATCCCTACCATATCAACTGGCATCAAGCTATCCTTGATAAGAGTATTGTCGCCACACAGAACCCTTAATTTGAAATTAATACAAACTGAGAGGTTTGAAAATGGATTTCTCTTTGGGGCTGCACAGACCAGCGGGGCTTATACCGGACAAAGGAAGTGGTTTAATTAAGTCGGCCTCGTGGGACAGCTCCCCGGTACGCTCTGATCGACCTCTTCACCTGCACAGGTAAAGCGCCACAGGCCTCTAAGGGAAAGAGGCCGGAAGGAAGCAGGGGTTTTGAAAACACTTCCATGGGGAGAACTCCAAAGTCCTCTTCGACTTGTAACAATTTACCCACAGGGGAAAAACGGGTTTTGTCCCTTCCTTCTTCCTTATGGATGTCTGATGGAAATATATGATGGGTATGAAACAAATTAACTCTATTGATTCTACCAACACTGTAACTGCTGAAATGGCATTCTAACGTTTGCTTTCTGTGGGGTCAGGCCATATGATGCATAGAGCCTCTTTTATGTGAAACGTTATCTACTGCTTAAACGTTGATGCTGTGTTGATAATATTACATTGACGCATGACCCTGTACATTGTGTGCCTAGTATGTGAAGGGATTACAAGATGTATATAATGGACTTGCTAACCTTGCGGCATTCAGAGTTTCCAAAAGATGAAGAAAGACCAAATCTAAATAAAACACTTCATCATTTAAGAAAAAAATTGTCCATATGGGAAAAGGGTGAGGCTTTTAAAATGCGCTGAATATTTAACAAAAAACGGTCTGATTCTAGAGTCCTAGCATCAAAAGAATGTCCACTGAGGTTCTCATACTTTCTGCTCCTGGTGGAAGACGCATGCTCCTAGGGGGCTCACAGCGCATCTGTCACCGGCTAGTGGGGACACTGCCCACCCACAGACCACTCATACAGGCAAAGGGACAGACTGGGCTGGGCTCCAAAGGGCTTCAGCATGAAGGGTGGGGAGGCAGCACTGCCCAGGGCGCCCCGGACCTCACTAGCACTGTGAGCTGGCTGCGGGCGGGGAGTGTGGCCTTCAGCCTGGAGGGCGTGGGCCCCCGGTCTGTCCATCCCCCCACCCCTGACCCTCAGCAGCCCCCAGGCCCAGGGCCCACCCCCTCCTCCACTCCCACGCCTAGGATCCGTACCCCCCTCCACCTTCCCCAGCGAGCCCAGGGCCTATTATCCACCCCTCCCCTGGCCTCCCCTTGGGGGGGGGGAGGGGGAGGGCAGGGCCTCTTCCCCCGCCCCCCCAGCCTCCCCTTCGGCGGCGGGCCCAGGGCCTGTCCGCAGCCCCCAACCCCAACCGCAGCCGCAGCCGCAGCCTCACCTTCCCGGGGGTGACCCAGAGCATCCACGCACCCCTCCCCCAGCCTCCCCTTCGGCGGCGGGCCCAGGGCCTGTCCGCAGCCCCCAACCCCAACCGCAGCCGCAGCCGCAGCCTCACCTTCCCGGGGGTGACCCAGAGCATCCACGCACCCCTCCCCCAGCCTCCCCTTCGGCGGCGGGCCCAGGGCCTGTCCGCAGCCCCCAACCCCAACCGCAGCCGCAGCCGCAGCCTCACCTTCCCGGGGGTGACCCAGAGCATCCACGCACCCCTCCCCCAGCCTCACCTTCGGCGGCGGGCCCGCAGGCGAAGAGCGGCGCGGGTGCGGCGCGCGGCTTGGGCGGCAGCGCGGCGGGCGGCGGGCACACGCACTCGGCAGGCAGCAGCGACTGCAGGCCGCGCACCACGTGGTACTTGGGCAGCTCGAAGGCCCGGCGGAAGGTGGGCGCGGGCGGCTCGGCGTCGGGCCGCGGCCGCTTGGGCAGCGGCTCTCCGGGCTCGGCGGGGCGGCCGCTCGGGGGGTCGCGGCCCCGCGGCGCCCAGGGACGCTCCGCACAGCCGTTGGCCGCGGCGGCGGCAGGACCGGGCGGGGCGGGGCCGGCGGGTGCCCTGGCCTTGGCCTCGGGCCTCCGGCCCCTCTCTGGGTTGGCGGCGTCGGCCGGCGGCCGGGCGACCCCCTGCGCCCCGCCGGGCTGCGGCTGCGGCTGGTGCGGAGGCCGCGGCGCCTTCAGGTTGCTGGGCGCTAAAGTGCTGGGGTCGAGCCCCGGGGGCGGCGGGGGCCTGGCGGGCGCGGCGGGGCCCGGCTTCCCCCGGTCGCGGTCGCGGTCGCGGTCGCGGTCCCGGTCGGCCGGCGCGGCCTTGGCGGGCGGCGCGGGCGCGGGCCTGGCCTTGGGCTTGGGGAAGTGCGCCAGCGGGGCCACGTCCTTCCCCAGCAGCGCGGGCGGGCAGCCGGTGCGCCGGCTTCGCAGCAGAGACTTGCTCCTGCAGTTTTTGTGGATGTCGGGGTTGTACTTATGCTCCAGTCGCTGGTGCATCATCAAAACCTCGGGATAAAAGGTCTTGAAGGTACAAAATGGGCAGGTGATCCCTGGGATTAAACTTTTGCTCAGAGAAATGGCCGGGCAGCCGTGAAGCGCCCCGAGGGACAGGTTCAGAGGCTTCTCCTGGCAGTCCGCGCTGGCCTTGTGCTTGCCCTCGGCTGCCGTCGCCGTCCCCGCGTGCTTCTCCCGGTGACCGACCTCGGCCGCATGGGCCGCACCTCCGGGGACCCCCACCTCTGTTCTACACGTGGGTTCCTGCGCCTGAGGGTCACCCGCCGCTCTCTTGGGTAACGCATCCAAATAGGCGGGGGCAGGAGTTTTGCAGACTCTATCAGTACTGTCATCGGTTGCATTTTTATTGAAATCCTGAGTATCTTTGTGAACTGGTGAGAGGACAGTGCTGCCCAGAACATTCGGAAAGGCAGAGGCCATCCCCTTAAGTTGCTTTGCAGGTGGGCTGCCTTTAACATCTTTGGCACCATCAAAAAATCTTTTCAAATTTTTGGTTTGCGCACTGTCGGGGGTAAGTAGTGCATCTTCGGGCTCCTGGTTTTTCCCGTCGTTCTTAACTTCCGCGGCCATATCGATCTGTTTGTCCTTGTGATGTCTCTCCAGGTGATACCGCAGAGAGGTCTTCTGGGCTGCAGCATAGTCACAGAATTCACATTTGTATGGTTTTTCACCTAAAACAACAAATGTCACTGTATGACACGAGTTTATGAAAAGCGTCAAACCAGATCTTTGGAAACTAGAATCATCTAAGAGAGAACGTAGGGTCTTTCCTTTTCCTTTCTCCCTGCTGACCTTCATATCCGGGGTTTTTCCCCAGCTGCTTGCTTCATCACCCTCACTCCACTGAGTATTTGAAAATGTGAATAGCGTCTTAAATAGTGCGCCTTAAACTTACTTAACCTTAAGCCTCGTAAACCATTATGGTACAGCTGCTTCTACAATCTCAAGGAAATTCTAAACATATTCTCGTTTCATCCCAAATCATAAAAACCAATACCAAAAAAAGCTGTGGCATTAAAACATCCTAAAGATAAAGAGCAAGTTGTAATAAGATGAGAGGCTACAATAGTCAGAAAGTAAATAAACTACGTTCAAAATCAGGAACAGCTCGAGTTACAAAATGACACTAACAGACTGCCATTAGCACACTACACACTGAGTCAAACTATTCTCCAAGGATCTAACAGAATAGTTGAACGACAATATTAAAAAAAGAAACACAAAGAACCGCATCATAATCGTTTAAGCCAGTAAGAATTAAAGATCTAGGAAGCTCCTTACCTGTGTGCGTTCTGAGATGAATATTGAGGTAATAATTTGAACGGAAAAACTTCCCACAGTAACTACATTCTCTTGAGGACGTAAGATGCTTTATTTTTCCTCCATCATCATTTTTATCTTGAAGCAGAAACAAAAATATTTATGTAAGAAGACAGCTCGAGTACATGAGTAAGGCAAGTGGGCTTTCAGTATTTTTGATGGAAGCATTTTTGGAAAAGCATAAAATAGCTTGTATATATTAGTGCTGGGGTAAACCAGAAAGGGTAGGAACATACCAAACACTGTTTGGAGGTCATCTGAAGTCTTGCAAGCTTTTTAACATGCGTGCCTTGTGTTTTGTTTTCTTTTGTTTTGTTTTTGTTTCCCGAGTACAGCCAACTTAGTGGATCGTTAGAAGAGTCCATTCCTCATTTGCCTCAATCACAGGAAAGATCACTTAACAGACTGACATGCACGGGCAACTTTCTGTTCTCCCAACACGTCTGCGACATGCCTGCTGGACCTACACTCGCTGGCTGCAATAACCAGCTTCTTCAGAGTAACTGATTTAGAAAACTGAGCCAATATCAATTGCCAGTTTTCCCAACCAGACAGAAGGCGATCCTAAGATCAGGCCAGCTACCACTAGAGGGTAGCAAGCACAACCTAATCGGCACAGAAAATAAAAGGTTTGGCATTGGGTCAAACACCTTGTTTGTCAAAATTTAGCATGTTTTGGAAAGCAAACCGTATCATTCGCCAGCACTCGTGTGGACAAGATACACCTGAGACCAATCAGAATCTGTCCCCGAGTGACAGTGGGTTAAACTTGAAACTTCAAACTCTGCACTGACCAGGAGAATGTATCTCTGCTACAAGAGAGGAAAGGTCTGCCGGGACGCTCATTTAAAGGGTTATTGTATTTAAACTCCAGCCCTCCGAAAGACCCTTCCACTTGCTACAGTTAAGATACCCACTCCCACAAAACTGAGTGCCAGAGTTCTAGATCAACCTCCTCTTACTACACACACTACACAATGAGGACAAGAGCAGTGAAGCCATCTCTTAAAATTGAGCGTCACTAAACTGGCCGTTTTGCCTTGAAAACCAAACTCCAACCTTTGAAAGGCCTCCTTTCCCTGCTCCTTCCTCACTCTGCATTTTGGACTGTATACATTTGGTTTACAGATTCAAAAAGCAGTTTAGGAGCAAACCTTGGGCAGCCTCCAGTACGACAGAGACCAGATTGCATGATTCCCCCTCAACTCCCCGAGGAAAATGTATCCAGCTCTACACATTCTCAAACAGCAGGAACAAGCACTGATGGGAAAAGATGTCATGAAGACTTAAAAAAGAAGAATTACACGAATAACCACCGTTAAACCTATTTTCAAGTAGAACAAATATAAAAACAAAATGTTTACTTTGTCTTTTGATCTTCTTTAAAGTAAATCTAAAAGAAAGCCAGGTTGATGGTAAAAAAACAGTAAGCCAAATGGAAACCACCCCCGTCATGATACAAATTGAGGAGGATCAATTCTCTCGACACAGAATGCCTAGCTTTGTCTTCCAATCACACCCACCTAGCCACGTCTGAACTTTACTGCAGTTTCCTACTCCCAAGTATGCATCAGAATTTGTTATGTTGCAGCATACCCAAAAAGTTATGAAATGCCTCTCTTTTAACAGAAAGGACACGAAACGCCCACATATACCTGGTTCCTGCTCCTTGGGCATCACCTCTGAGTTTTAAAGAACTGCAAACTTTTTTTTTACCAATAGGCTGTTGAAATGATCCTTGGGAGGTGGAAGACAAGGGTTGCCGAACCAAATTTTGCAAACAGAAATCAGGGCAAAGAAATGTTAAGCAACCTGTAATCCGCCACAAAACAATGCAGTGGGAGAACCCGCCTCCAGGCAAGTCGCGGCGCTCCCAGAGATTATCATGGGGCATTCTATCTGCCCAACCACCAAGGTTTCCACCGATTCTCCGGCCCCCACCACCCACACCACCTGCTGGCAGAATGTGACTGGCCATTTGATTTCTTTCAGGGCAGCTGGCGGACCTAATTATCTCCCCATTTACTACTACATGCCCCTGAGAATGGGACCCACGCTAACAGGGACCACTATAAAGATAGAGGTCTGTGTTCAAGGCCTTCTTTATGATGTCATTAAGACACCATAATGTGCTTTCGAGATTCCTGAAGGCTGTAGTATGCTAAGTGCTAGGTTTCCTTGTGTCCCATCGAAGTCCAACCATTCTAAATACTCCAGAGGAACTAACAGCTTGTTCTCACATCCATCATGTAATCAGAAAAAGAACCAGGGCACTGGTTTGGGGAGGATCATCTGGTCAAACTTATCTTGGGTCTCACACTCGAGTTCTGACTAGCCAGCCATCAAGTTACAGTGAAAGAAGGCAGCGGCTGAAACCAAAGACCACTTTTGTGAATGATCATGTTTCTCTAAGACTAATTCACGTTCCCATCACTCGGCTGCTGAAGACGCAGGGGTTCTGTTAACTGTCTTCCAGCAGGAGAGTCCTTTATTCAAACCAAATCTTACTAAATGGATATGCCAAGTCTCTGGTTTAAGCGCAGATGGGCAAGGCTTGAAGCACACGGGTGGGATCTCTCTGCCTTAGATATAATGTCCACGGGGCCTCAAGACACAATGTGTCAGTGACAGCTTCTGTCTCCTATAAAAGCCATTAGGACATTGAAAACCTGAGCAGCGAGATTCCTTTAAAACATCTTTGGTGCTTTCGCATTCCCTCTATTTCGAGCACAAATGGACTTAGTTCCTGAGCTGACCGTTAACGAACACTAGTCCCCCCAGACATGGGAGGAGAGGGTACCAGGTAGCCCCAAACTCTCAGTACTCACCAAACTCTCTCAGTACCCTTGCTCTGGCTGATCATCATTCCCAGTGCCTTTCGTGACCCTAGAAAACCATCTGGAATAAATGCATGAGGCCTGGGTCCTGAAGGAAGGGGAAGTCTGTTGTATCGAAGGATACCTTGTTTTTGTAGATGAGATCAGGTTGGCCGGAAGAATGGAGCGAAGCCCAGGGTCTCTCAACCCTGAGCTCACGGGACACGAGGACCACACAATGACTTGCTGGGGGGGGGGGGGGGGGGGGGGGGCGCGTGCTGGGCACGGGAGGACACTCGGCGGCATCCCTGGCCTCTACCCACCGGGACGCCAGCAGCACAACACGAACGCAGTTGTGACACCCAAAAAGACCTCTAGACACTACCAGGTTCCGCTGGGGGCAAAACTGCCCCAGTTAAGATAATGTGCGTCGCTTGTTAGCCAGATATTTAAAAAAAAAAATCACACAGTTTTCAGAACAGGAAGAAAGCTTGAGAAAAATCAAAGCCCTGAGAGGTTAGGTGAACTTACAACGAGGAGGGTACCAGAGGAGCCTGGACCCAAACCCGGCTCTCCGACCCCGACCTGCCAGCGCTGTCTGGGGCTCGAGGCGGAGGAAGGACAGCACGCAACGGAGCGCCTCACTTACCCAAATGGAGCCCTTCCGGAAGTCCGTCCTCAGACCCATCTTCAGAACCGCCTTCTCGATCGACGGCTCCATTCTCGTCCAGGGCGGTGGTTAGGTCCGGAGAACACGTCCTAGGCTGCCTTCCGTCCACGGACATGGTTGGCGATTCGGCGTCGGCCCTCCGATCCTTCTTGTGGACCCTCGAGTGCAAGACCAGCTGGTGGTAGGTCCGGAAGGCTTTGCCACACTCCGAGCAGTGCGTCGGCTTCTCTTTGTTCCCGGACAGCTTTGGGTCAGCTTCCACGGAAGGCACTTCACCGCCGGAGGGTCTGGGCTTCTCCTTGTCCTGGGAGAGGCCCGCGCAGCCGCTTTTGCTGGGCTTGGGCTTTCCAGAACCTTCGGAATGGCTTTTTCCGGCGTTCCAAATTTCTCCGAGCTCTTCTTTTTCGGAACACGAATCATCGTTGTCGGTGCTGCCCTCCTGCCCTGGCTGCTCCTTCACTTCTCGGCAGACGGCGACTTTTCCTTTGGTGGCCAGCTGCCAGGCCTGATAGGTGGTGAACGGATCGAGCTGAGGTATCCATTTGGTGGGCTTCTTCCCGGTCTCGGGGTGCGATTTGGGCCTCAAGTTCAAGAACTGCAGGAACTCTTCCCCCGGAGCTGGCATCCCCCCCTGCGGAGAGTCTGTCTGTGTGCCTCCGCTGCCGGAAGCAGTGTCTTTGGTGTGCATCTTCCTGTGATCGATCAGACTTTCCTTATTTGGAAACAGGAAGCCACAAACCATGCAGATTTTGTAAGGAGAGGAGATGCTCTCGGCCACGTGCTCCTGAACCACCTCGTTGATGGTGGCGGGGCTCTCGGCGCCCGGCTGCAGTTTGCTCTTGGCCCCCGCTTTGCCGGTGTGTGTCCGCATGTGGTTCTTAAGGAACCAGGGCTCCTTGAACCTCCGTCCGCACACATGACAGCCGTAAGTGAAGGAGTCCTTATGCTTCTTCATGTGGATCTCGACGTCGAAAGCGACTCTGAACGTCTGCCCGCACACTTCACAGCTGAACTCTTCGTTTTCTTTGCAGTTCTTGTCCTTTGGAGGCTCCGTTCTCACCTGAGTCTTGTCCAGAGGACTCAGGTACTCCGCTTCCACACGCAAAACGGCCGGCTCGCAAAGGATAGGCCGATGTTGCATCAGGACATGTTTATTAAGGTCTTCTGAATGCGTGAAGGTCTGATTGCAGAACATGCAGTCCAAGGGCATATATCCTTCGATCTGGATTATATTTTTCTCTTGCGTAGCTCGGAAAGGAACGGCGGTGGTCCCTTTTATGGACACGGCATCATCTATCTCCATCTGGGTACCAAGAGAATTGCCAATAACTTCTGGTCCATCCATATACACCAGCAGGGACTGAGTGGGCATGTTTCCTGGCACTTTAGGATTGTATACAAAATAAGAATCCAGTGGAGGGATTTCTGGAACTGGAATAAGGCCACTTGTAAGACTTGTCACTCACGCCCCCAGCAGCCCTGGACTTAAAACGAGAACGAGTATTGGTTACAAAAGTTCAAAAGCAAAGTATATATTCCCGTAGCTTCTTATCTTCAGAAGTCTTAGGAAGCTCGGTGGCAGAGCCAACCACTGGTTCTTTGCACAAACAAGGCAGACAGACTCCCCAGCGCTTTGATTCAAATATGAGTCAGCACGGAGCGTTCATTCTCTTTGTCTCCATTGAGTGAGTGATTCAATTGAGCAAGAAGTCAATCCCAGCAACCTGGAGACCAGGGATTTCCAAAACCTAGAGGGGGAAAAACAAAAACCAAAAACCACAGAAATGGTTAGCTGGCTGCGGCCAGAGGGAAGAGAAGCCCGGTGTGGACGACGCACAGCTGGTCCGCTCGTGGCAGAAGAGGTGCCTCGCTCGTCCACTCGGCTTTCGACTAACATCGCGCATCCTGTTAAAGGTGCCCGTTAATTAAATCGTTAGCATTTTACCCAATCAGGACACTTACCAAATCGCTGGATTTTCATCCAAGGAAGAAACTGAAAACGTGGTGCTCTAATGATTGAAGTCTAAACTTTAAGATTCAGGACAGAAATGGTTAAATTCAGCTGAATGCAGTTTAAATGCCACTGCAATGCAATGTGTGTCCTTACAAAGAGCCCCTGCAAATCTAGAGAGGATACCAACTGTGAAGAATGCCAAGTAAGGCCCTCTCTAAATGAAACGTTTAAAGCCCGAACTTCAAACTGTCTTCTATACAGTCCAGAGACACAAATGCCGAACAGCACCCTCGAAGATCACACACGCACAGGCCAACAACACACACGAGAACAGGAACCTTTCCTAAAATCCACATTCAAAAACTACAGAACACCTCAGAATGAGGCTCATCGTGGCCAAGGGGAACCTGAATCATTTTGGTTCACAGGATATTCTAGCCCTCAACCCACCGCCCAAATCCCAGCTGCTTTTTCAGAAGGCAGAAACTGCCTTCAACAAAGTCAGGGTAGGGCTCCCTTGTGCACACAACAAATAAGGAAACACACGCACCAGGCTACTTGGTGAGGGTACACTTGAAAATCCTCCACACGGCAGGGTCAACATGGCTCAGTCTTTCATCAGAAAACGGGTCCTCCCACTTTTAACCCACCCTTCCCATTATGCACTGGCCAGGTGAAAAATGGATGATTACTTTATGTGGCTCTGCAGGCTCAGATTTAGAAGGCAATTTTCATTCTTGGAGAAGAATTAACCTCCAAACCCAACACCCTCCCCTCCACCTTTCTGGCAAGCACAGAATTGTTTCTAAATAGACTCAGCTACTTAACCTGAAGTCTGTTAATTCCACCCAACAGAACAAAAAGACTTGCAAACTACTCCCACCACCTTGACTTGACTTTCCTTCTCTCCACTTCCTCAAAGAGCAAGGGCCTCTAGGCTCAGAGAAGACAAGGAAACATTTCTTCCCCTTCTTTATACTCATAATAGAAGAAAATTCTCATGCTCTTTGCTATCTTTAGTTTTGAATACACTAGATCTTTAACATGAAGCTTTTCTAAATAAGGCTGCAGATCAAAGATTAGGGAAAAGAAAGAAGGTACTGAAGTGTTTTATCTTAATTTCTGAGTCCTTTGTTGTGATCACAATGGAGGATAAAACTCTTGGGCTGGCTACCAGCTTGGTGGGCTTTAACAGAACACTCCAAAGGCCCGAGTTCTAGTTCTGGCTAAGTCACAACCTTAAAGTTGTCACCACCACCTACCTACCTCACCTTCATCTACCTACTGCAGGCGGTTAAATTACAGGATCACCCTTAAGAGTTCCCAATGTCTAGGGTTCCAGGGGCAGAGCTACATGTATGGATAGACAGACACCAAAGAATATTTGATGCTTTCCCAATCAAGATATTAAGTGATATTTGAAAAACGTAACTGATAATTTAGGGTTCTATGTAGTCTGTATTTACTGAATGCCGGTGTACCAGGTAATATTTTAACTGAAGAAATAACAGTACATACTCTAGACAAGCAGTTATCAAACTGACAACACTGTCTTCACTGGCAACATCTAGATGAAAAACAGAGAAACAACTCAGTGAGTCCTACACAAACGACACAGATTAATTTCAATTTGAATAGAGGCTGTCCTCTATTTGAGGTCCTTTCTATTTGGGGGTTGCAAACTAGCTTTTTTAAAATGAAAGAGTGGCAATGGCAATCAGTACTTTTTTTAATGTCCTAATTTGCCAAAATCAAAGTTAGTCCTCTATGTTGGACCTGTGTGTGTGTGTGTGTGTGTGTGTGTGTGTGTGTGTGTGTGTGTACGTATGTCAGAAATTGTACTACTCTCTGATATTTTAAGTTTGGGGGAACTCCAGTTTCCTACAAATAATCTTTCCCCAAAAGACACCACTCCTAAACTCAACCTCTGAATTAGAAACATGGTGTGGGTACATAACATCCCTATTATTTCCAATCCAGGGTAATGGCGTGACCAGAAGGAAATGCCTCAGTTTAGTTTCAATTTTTATCTCTGAAATGTTCAAATATCTGGGTTAAAGAAGTCATCATCAGCTTCTAACACAAGACCCAGAGGATCAGTAAAGGAGGCACAGTGCAAAAAGGAAAAAAAAAAAAGTAGGAGCGGAACAGAGGCCTGGAGATGAGGGGAAGGACGTCCTAGGCCCCCCAGCTCCAGGAGTCTCCTACGAGGGTCAGATGGGGAAGGAGAACCTCCCAGGCAAAACCTGCAGCACTTCCTCCTCAAGGGAAGCTTCTGGCACAGATTGTGATGGCCATCGACTGTGCCCAACTGTCCTAAGCACTAGACTCCCGGTGAGTCATGGCAATCCTTACTACTCAGCCAACATCTGCAAACCCTGGGCCACCTGTTTGAAGATCCCAGGAGCAGAGACCCTGTCGACCCTGTTCACCATGATGTCCCCATGCCTAGAAGGGGTCCCTGGCATGGGGTCGGGCCCTCAATAAACCCCTGGTGAATAAATTAACAAACACTAACATCATCAGTACAGGTACACAATCAGTAATGCACATCTCTGGCCACAGTCACCAGTCTGAACTGATCTGATATTAAAATTAACCCGAATGTTCATGAGAACTTCTTTCAACACGGCTCTCCGTGGCTGCCATCTAATTTACCATCCTCTGCAGCTTCAAGGGTGTAATAATAAAAAAACAAGAATCCTAATTAATCCTACCATGAAGTTGACCAGCATAGGCAAAACCTTATCACTTAGATTTTAAACTACGCTCCTTACTGACCCACCAAAACAGACGTGCAGGACAAGCTAGGAAAATCTGACAACAAATGCCTCGGACTCTTGACTTAAGAAACCGTTTGCAGACTAAACACTTCCTTAAACTATAAACCAATTACCTGTATCACTTAAAACCAATCTGCTAAACAAAACCCCCAATCTTTAACAGTGACTGCAATAATACTTGAATAATAACAAAACTTACCAAAAAATACACATTCTAATCTAATTACTGTTAATAACAACCATTCCAGTCGAGTGAAGTGCACACCCACACACAGCCTTCCTAGAGCCTCGTTCTCCAGGTGGAGCAACACAGAAGCCACGGCAGGCACACCAAGGCACTGCCACTGCCGGCCCAGGAAGTTGTCTGTCTTCACAAAGAACTGGAGGAGGAAGGAGGGGGAGGATCTTAATCCGACCCCTAGAATCTAAATGCTTTTAGTTTGCAGAGAAGCTGAGCGTTCAGAACATACTAGGCTTCCTGAAAGGCAGTCTGCAAAACTGTTTGTCAGTGTTTAAAAAAACGTTCTTAAACCTTTACTCAGGGAGACGATACACTTAACCTTCAGCTATACACCCCCAAGGCACCCGAGGCAAGAGGTTATCCGGCATAACCTCGTATTCCGCAAGAGTCCTGGTGATTACTTTATACTGTGATTAGATACTTTAAAAAAAATTTACAACAACATAATCTTTGAACAACAGTAGGAACCATATTGCTTAGAAGTGCCTAAAATAGCAGTCTAATGCTCTTTAGGCCATTTCTGGTTTTTGTTTGTTTGTTTTGTTTTAAAGCAGATGCTCCATGGGGAGTAAAGCTCGGGAGATTCTGCCACTATCTATAGATTTTGAAATTAGCAAATATTACACATTATACAATGCTTAATGAAAAAAATACAATAATCTGTGCTTAAGCACAACAAATTAGAAGGAAATGCCACCTTGCTGACAATTGCTGTGACTTGGGAAGAGTCCTTCATGTACAAACGTACTCACACTGTTAACCTTTACAGACAGCATGCCTCCACTTTAGCTAAACAGGTTATCTTACATTTTTTGATATGGAATATTTATTACCCTATGATGGAGCAAGAGGAATTCAAAGTCCTCAAAAACTGTCAAAGACACACAATTCTGTTTATAACGAAGTAATATGCAGTATTCCTGCAATTCTGCTTTTTCCCTCCGAGTCACTGAAGTGTCCAAATATATGATCATTAAAATATTTCACCCAAACAAACTGCTAGTCTCTGGCCTGTTTCATTTGTATCCTGTAAAGGGCGGAATTATCTCCAAGATCTGGTCAGGAAACTTAACAGTTTTTCTGTAAATGTTCCTTCTGTACGTTACACATAGAAGAGTTTTTTCCTTAATCCGACAAGTGAGCAGAACTGTACATAGTTACGCCACAGCGACAATCCAAACCTGTAACTTTAAATCCTTCAACACTATTTCAAGGAAATCACCAAGGTCACACCCATGAGCTGAATGGTCAACCCAACTTTCCTAATATAGCTGTGAAAAGATGTTTAAAAGTTCAGTGAAAAGATTAAAATATTCAAAAGGTTATATTCAGCATCACAATCTAAAACTAGTCAAAAGCAAATGGCTTAAAAATAAAAAAGCCATTGGCCGGTTCCAAGGCAAAGCCTGGGAAGATCCTACGGCCATCTCATTTTCCTGAAACTGTAAAAAGGGCCCAGTTCTAAATACAATTAGAGACCAGAATACTATAAAAATATACGATCATATTCGTCCATTTGAGTGTCAGGATTAAAAACTCTGCCTGATTCATTCCAAATCAATTAAAGTCAGTTAAAGGATCTCAACGTGAACTTGAAGCCACATAACTAGTTTTAGTTTCGGTATTATCAATATTAACAGATCCTGCGGTCTGTAAACTGGCTTTGACAAATCCCATCCTGATGGGAAAAAGAGAACTACAAGGGAAATGGATAAAACAAGAATTTTAATGCAGCCATCAGCTGAAGCCTTGCGATCTGTGAGATTCCATTCCTGCCACTTCACCAGTAGTACACCTTAACTACTTTTGGAAAGATGTTAGACAGAACTGCACCAAAAAGAGAGATTTCAATAAAAAAAAAAAAAAAAGCCAACCTATCTTTACCTATATTCTCTCGCTCCCCACAAAGGAAACGCTTGTGTATCTGCACACACAGATAACTGCATATATAGGTATGGAAGGAACTAGAACCCTAACCCTACAACGCTACCCCACACACCTACACCACTTTTTCCACAAGGCCAAATGGTGAGTGCTCTTGATTATACCCAATTTAACGAACCAGATTAAATATAAACACGGGCACGGCCTTTTAAGGCAGGCGCTCTTTCTTTAGCCAACATTTAAAGATCCCCCTCCCTATCTCTGTTGAGTAAATACTAAGGTTGTAGGTCTGGCTCTTTTAAGTCACCTGTTTGCTTTCAAAATTCAGGGAAAAGCTCTCCTTTCAATTAATACGTATATAATCACTGTTCCTTAGATTTGTATGCTGGACTGAAAAAAAAAAAAATTAGCCACCGATTTTAAAAAAACCCAAAACACACGGCTTCTGGTGTAAATGAACTGTGTTGAAGTCACCCCGATGGACACAGGTAGGAGAAAAACAAACAAACAAACAAACAAGCAGTTCTCCTAATGGGATTCGAGAACAAAACAGATGTGGACTCTAGCTCCGGTCCACAGAACCATAGTTTAAATTCAAAACGTTTCCTGACACGCTGGCAACTAATGAACAACGATACACAAGACACAAACGAATCCATTAAAAAACTGGCATCTGACTCCGGGTAACAGAAGCTCTTCAGCCCGAATCGAAGGAATGCGGAGGTCAAAAACAACTTAGGTAAAGCTTCGGAACAAAAGCCCAGGAATTCAAACTAATTCTCTCATTTAACTTCCCCGGCTGTCTTTTCAGGTTTAGTAATTTTATTTCTCAACGTGATCATAAAATTACCAAACTGGCCCCTGATTTCCAGTAACTCAGTTATGTAGTTAGCCTGGGCAGGAAGTAATGGGATGTTAAGAACAGTCAGTCAACAAATGTTCAAATGTGAAGTCGTTTAATGAACATTCCAATGTTAAGCATAAAGGGGCGGTCTGTGGCGGCAGCTGGCTGCTGGGGGGGGGGGGGGGGGAGCCCCAGCATTTATTTGGAAGCCAGCTCTAAACAAGAGTTGAGCTTCCTCGTCCTGAACGGCAGATTTTAGAGAAGGATGGTGGTCACACTTCCTCAAAGTCAGACTTCCAGCTGCCCTCGTGGTCTCCATTCAAAATCCTCTGCCCCACACACCACTACCAATGTGCCTAACTGTGTAATCGGTCGGAGAGGAATCGCCCAGATCGCCTCCCTTCCTAACAGCCAACACTTCAAGAACTTTCTGCTGCCCCCAAAAGGAGGCCATTTGGTTAGGACGATCAAGCTTTCCCTCTCCCGAATTTCCAGAAATTTCCTGCTGTCTTTGTGTAATTCATTCTTTCTTCCACGTGCATTTTAATCTGGTTAACACCCCTCCCCCCCCCCCCAAATCTGGAGGTGAGATGTACAAATCGAGACTCTTCCAGCCTCCTTTAGTTTACAGGCTGTAACTAAACCTTTCCCTACTTGGAGCATTTAATATGATTAGGATTTCTTTCATTTCAGCTCAGTAGCTATTCTGTAAACACCTTCCAGGTTTTTACTTGTAACACCTCGGTAACTCTTTGAAAACTATTAGGTGTGTTCCAGATGTAGTCGTTTAAATTAAAATCTCCTTGCACTTACTTTATTCTAGCGGAATACTCATCAGCTTATACAACGGTCTCAGGTTTCTCGTTCCTACTGTACAATTCTAAACCTTGAAAATATATAGCCATTGTTCGGGACCTTGGCTTCAACTTCCCAATTCATTTACTAAACAAACTGCCAGGGGGTTACACTGAAATAGGAAATTAGCAATGAGCCATTTAAAGTAAGTCATCCCCAGCAACCTCAAAAAAACTCACACACAGGCCATCCTGGCATGTGTGGGATGGGACAACGTGAACACTGAAAGACAATGAAATGGTCTTTGAGCAAATGGAAACACAGCTTCACGTGAAACATAAAAAAGGGTCCAGATCATGCACAGTCCTAAAAGAGTCAGATCAAAGTATCTTTTTCTTTTTTAAATCAAGTAGTAGATAGTAGGCAGTCAAGAGTCATTAAAACTACTCAAAAGTTCTTATCAACCAATATCATTTTTGTGACAACAGGGAGAAAAGAATGTAATTTTATAAAGTGGGAAAACACATCTTTGGGGACCCCTGAGGCTCTAATCAAGCGTCTCGGAATTAAGAGTGCTCCAGGGTTGGGAAAAGGCAACCCTGCTGTGGCAAAAACATGCCATTTCATCATAAATGTTGTTAAAAGAGAGTAAAGTGATTATCTGAAATGAGGAGAGAGGGCCTCTGTCGTTGCCAGGCCATTATATTCCTTAATGATTTCATCAGTTTGTAAGCGACTGGATGATGAAGTCTTATTTTCTGATTTCCTCTTTAAAGGTCCACTGGAAGGGAGACGGGCGGCTACTCCTCCCAGAAGTTCCACTGCCAAAAAATGGAGGCTTACAAAGAGAATGCAAATCAGCCTCCACCTTAAAGAGTAAAGGCAAACCCTAGCACTCCTCCGTCCTCTTCCCCTCTACTACCTGGGGGGGGGGGGGGGGGGGGGGATATCAAGCTGTTATCTAAATAGATTCTTCAGGGTGAAGGGGGAAAGTATTTTCTACAAATTTTATCAACGTGGTGTATTAGTTCCTTTTTTTGATTAGGAAGTGAAAGGGAAGGATATGAACCCCAGACCACTGCTAAACTTCGATCTTAACAAGTTATTAAAAAACAGCAAAGGTCACACTGCCAAGCGTTGGAAGGTGCTGTGAAGATAAAAGGTTGGAACCAAGTTGGACACTAAGGAAAAGTGTGTCCTTCGCCTGGAGAAGTCATAATCCTCCCCCACTTCCTCCCCCAGCACGCAAACCAACGTGGAGCCGACAAGGAGGAGGCTTCCTCTTCTTCACGCTAAATAATTAACATTCCAAGCAATCAGATTATTAACCCTATTCGAACAAACAAGCCAAATAAATAGTGTGCCTTGTGGCTACTGACAAGAGGATTTTTAAGTAAGTCACACTGCCTCTTGAATTTAAGACCTTCTATAACTGATTAAAAATGGAAGCAATTTGGGGCGGTGGGAGGGGTTTTTCACTAGAACACCAGGATCAAACGCACACACACTAATACGAGTCTTTGGGATACTGAACAAAACAGTATCTAAAATAAACAGGACTTCTCAGAAAAAGTCATCTACCATTAAAGGACACACCTTAAAAGTTCCTAGACACATTAACTAAGCAAGCACAAACCAGTGGTTTGACTGCTATATTTTTCAGACAAAAAGCAATTAGGTTATTACTCCGAACTTGCCCCTCCAGACACGACAGGCCTTTTTAGAAACGCTAGATTATTCAAAGTGTTCTAAAATTTAGTATTTTAAGTCTTAGCTGATATCAACCAGGGCATCCATCCGGGGGGGGGGGGGGGGGGGGCGTACAGTAACAGAACATTTCTAAATGTACTTCTTAACATATACAAAAGAGAAGGTGCAAGGCCTCCCAAGACCCCTACCTAGTCGCCAGGCCTGGCCGGCAGCTGTTGCTACCCTGCCTTTTCTTTTGTTGGGCTTAATCTCATGTCAACTCATTCAACCAACTCAAAAGCGATGAAGACATAATTGAATCAACCTGAACTAAATCAGACCTAGGCTTCTTAAAACATACAGCTTAATGGTTCCAAATGATCTAGAAAGCGAGGAAACCAGCTAGTATGTAGCATGTAGTAGTCAATACCACAGGACCCCAAACTGGCCCAAGGACCACTGCAACAGCCCTGCATTTAATACACGTTTAGGAATGCTCAAGCCAGCGCTTCAAGCCCTATAGGCTGATTCAGAAAGATAAACTGAGGCTCAAGGAATTTCAAAGAGGAACACAGCAAAGCCTTAAACTCCAAAGCGACTATTCTTTTCTTGGGGAAACAAAAAAAGAGAAAAAATAAAGTTTCTGCTACTCCCTGTGTAAGCAGGCCACTGGGGTCCCAGAAGTGGCCACTGGTGGCTCTTTCCTGTTCCTGTAACTAAACCTTTAGGAAAAGTCCCCGCCTGCCCACCCCACCCCACCTCCATCCCACCCGCCCAAGAATGCTACTTCCCGTCCTCGGTGGCCCTTCCCTGAATCCCAAAATGCGGGTTCCAACCCGGGACCTGGACGTCTGTCCCGATCCCCGGGGCGCAGGTACCGGCCTCCAGGTCTGGCCCCCATCCGGGCAGGACCGCTCAGGCCGCCCCAAATCCGGCCTCCAGGGGCCCCCAGCAGCGCCCTTGTCTCCCCTCCCCATCCCGTGCAGCTCGCATTTGGGGCCAAAGCTAGAGAGAAGAGGGCTCTACATCTGAAACTGCGCGGTTTCGCCACTCAGCGCCTCCTGGCAGAAACTTCCCTTTTAAAAAAAAAAAGAAAGAAAGAAAGAAACACTTATAGGCGAACATTTCAATCCTTCCTGCCCTTTAGAGTTACTAGTTCTGCTTCCAGCTGGCTTTGGGACTCCAAGTAGAATTAAGTTATAAAGAGATTCTTTAAGCGTTTAAGGGCTATTTAAAAAGTTTCAAAAAATCTTTAAAATTAAAGAGAAAAAAAAAAAACAACACCTTATCACACACATCCAGGAATCGCAGCCCGTGCACCGCCTACTCAGGGATGGGCAGGAGACCGGGAATCCCGGGGCCGGATTTGGGGGCGCCCGGGGGCTCGTTGGGGTGTGCGTCGGGGTCTGCGGCGACGCCAAGCCCCTCCCTCGGCCCCTGTAGACGCGCCCTCCGCCCGGCCCGTGTGGACGGTCCCGGCCATTGTTTGCGGGGGACGCCTGTTAGGACGCATTGTTTTGGCTGTTCCCAAGTTGCCCCGGCCCCCCCTCGGGGCCATCGCGGGGGGCTCTGCGCCGGCCCCCTCACCTCCGCCCGCCCCCCACCGCCAAGCCGGCAAACCCGGAGAGCCGCCCGGCGGAGCCACCCAACTTTTCCGGAACAGCCCCCCACCCACCCACGCACGCACGCAGCCCCCGGCTCTCTCCGGCCGGCCCCCCGGCCCGGGCCGGAGAAGGGGGGACTCCCCCGCCCCCAAGCCCTCCCGTCAGTCCCCGAGAGTGAGTGTGATGGTAAAACACTGTACACACCGGGGGCTCGCCCGGCACCTCCTCACTGCCGGGATCGCTCCGTAGCCGGGTGGGGAGGGGGCGCCCTAGAGGAGCGGAACAGAGAGCAGGAGCGGGAGCCGGGCCGGGCGGGGCGGGGGTCATCCGGGGAGGGGGGCGAGCTAACGAGCACGGGAGACTCGAGGGCGGCTCGGGGGGACTCCGGAGGGGGCGCGCGGCGCCCCTGGGCCCGGCGCGGGCGGGGGGCGCACCCCCTTTACCTGCGGCTCCGGCTCCTCGGCCATTTCCTCGCTCGGCGGCGGCCGGGACTGAACTGACACCACACGAGCGAGCCGAGGTTTGAATGAGGAGGGAGCAGGCGAGGAGGGGAGGGGGCGGGGAAGGCAGGAGGGAGGGGAGGCGACGGGGAGTTTCTCTCGGCCTTTTGTGCGGACACCTCCCGGCTTCCGCGCCCGCACCGGCCCCCCAAAAGAGACGGGGGGCCACTGGACGCGGGGCGAAACCATCTCCCCGGGCGCCTCGAGAAGCCGCGCCTGGAAGACCCACCCCCCCAACAAGGGAGAGCCCCCCCGCCCCCACCCCTCCCCCGCCGGGGGATTTGGGGGCCGGGCTCACCTCGGGCGCGGGGCTAAGGTGAGCGGGGCGGGGGTGCGCACGGGGGGCAAAGGCGCGGGCGCCCCCTACTCGTCCGCGCGGGGACAGTGCAGGCGCGGGGGGTCCCTAGAGCCGCCGGGGCGCGGCGCGTCCGGCGCTGGGGGACTGTTGGGTCAGAAAGTGCTCTGGGAGCAGCTGTTGCGCCCTCCCTCGGCCCGGCCGCTCGGAGATGCCCCGCCTCCTGCCTTCACCGGCCGCGGCGGCCCCGCCCCTTAGCCCCGCCCCCGAGCCACGTGGTCCGCGCAGGCGCGCCCCTGCCCCGCCCACCGCCGCGGACTCCGCCTCCGGGACGCGAGCGAGCCGACGAGCGCGCGCACTCCCGTTCTCGCCTGAGATTCCCGCGCACGCGCGCGCCTTTCACCACCCCCACACACAGTTCCCCCCCCCACCCCCCGCCCCTCCACACACACCGCCTCCCGCCATCCGGCTAAACGTGGCCCGCGCGCGCTCCGGCGGTTCCAGTGACAGGTACGCGGGGAGGGCCCCCCTCCCCGGGGGCAGCGCGCAGGCGCAGATCTAGGCCTCAGCCTCGCCGCCTCCCCCTCCCTCGCAAGGTGTGCCCAGGCGAGGGAGGGGCGGGTAGTAGCACTCCGGGTCATCCCGAATTACCAGCAGAAACCTCTGCGCCCATTTGAGCAGGCCAGAAAGTGAAGTGCACAAGCATATCTTCAGATTTTCGCCAAGTGTGAGCAAGGTCGCGGAGGTGACATGATTAAAATGGTTTAATGGGTATCTTCATAAAGCTATCCTGTAATTGTTGTTTTTCCAAAAGGGCTCGACTTGCGCCGCTATTATAACTTGAGATTTCTAAACTTGGCCTGGGTTCCAAGAATCCACTTGGCTTTGATAGAAACCCACGTGGAGGAAACCGAGTTTAAACTGCGGGGGGGGGGGGGGGGGGACAAAACTAGCCTTGCCCCCTCCTTCCCAGAAAACAACGTATTTAGAGCGTTTCCTACCCTTCCCTGCTCACAAAAGGAGAAAAAAGGTTACGATTCCGAAGGCCTGTGTTCCCTCATTTTAGGTTCGCCCCAGGAGGAACCACAGAAGCAACAATCACAACCACTAAGTTTTCTGCCCCAAAATGCAAACGAATTCAAATGTAAACAGAGCTAGGCAACTCACCGAAAACAAAACAGCAAAGTATTTTTTTTTTAATGGGATATGGGTGTATCCAAAATGGAAAAACTTAAAACCTATCAAGAAAGGCACTTAAAGGATATATTTAATAAATGGGGGGCTATATAAATGCTATGCTGGTGAGCAATGGAGTTCTTAATAGAAAATGGAATTTTGAGAGACAGCTTCTTAGCAGAGGGGAAGAATTTGCCAAGTGTGATGTTTTGCTGTCATTTTATATATAACTACTAACCCCACATATGGTCTGGTTAGTCTTTTTTAAAAAGGAAGTGAACCAATTACTTACAATTAGCAGTGCCAGAAGTAAATTCTTCGGCCAGAACTCCTTTTTTTTTTTTCCACCCAAGTACACTGATGTTGATAATTTCTAGTACTAAGGTTCCTTTTCTCAGAGAAGACAAATACCTTCTTTTCAAATAGTTTTTAAACCCTTATAAGTAGTCACATCCTAAAACGCAATCCAAGGGCACTCTTCATAAACAAGAAACTTCATTTAACTTCTCCAAACAGCGGGCTTGGAGCATTGCTACAAAAACAAACTATGAGCAAGTGGAACCAGGTTGAGTCTCCACATTAAGTGTAGCCTTACTCTACATGTTAATGGATAACCTTTGAACTCTGAAACCTTGAATGCTGTAAACACAATAGCACTGATAGTTAAAATTCTAGTGTCAAAACTGAGCAAAAAGAAAAGTCCAAACTTTTCAGAAGGGATAGGGCAACAATCAAATGTTTTGACAAATAATGGTTCCACTAAGAACAATGAGGCTTCTGGCTCTCAGACCTTGTTGCTCCTAAATCATTTTCTGAGCAAAAAAAAAAAAAAAAAAAACAAAACAAAAAACAAAAAAAAAAAAAAAACGGTTGTGCTTTTTCTCTGTGCCCTTACAAAGCTACCACTTTGTTAGCATAATAGCATCCTATGGTTTGTTAGTTACTGTTTCTCTCCTCCTCCCCCCACCCCACCCCCAAAAACCTTGTATATGTTGTAGCTTTTAAAATTAAAAGAGAATTGTCTTCACTGATCTATCGGCTCAGAGTTTTGTATGCCATCCTTATGTTTGAGCAAAGAATTACAAAGAACCCTGTTCCTGGAGATGTGCCAATAAAACTGGGAAATCATTGCAAAAATTCTGCCAGTGACTGAGTGCTGGGTTGCAAACACGTACTGTGTTTTTAAATGGACATGGAACGATCTGCATTTGCTGTAAGGGCATCTGTGAGACACAGTCTCCCCCTTTAAAACAGGAAGACTCACGCTTAAGATTTACTTGGAAAGCATGCATAGTCAAAACAATTAAAAGTGGAAACTCCAAAAGTAAAGAACACTGGGAGCATTTGGTTTTGTAGTAAAAGCGGAAGAACTCATTATTATTCTATGAAATGAAAATGGAAAACCAAGCGTTGGTCTGCATAAACTTAGCTCCACCCACGAGTAATCCTGTTTTGCCATCACTCCTAGCTAGACTATCTCTCAAGGAGTCAGGTGCTGCGGAGAGGCAAGCAACACAAACAAAGAATAGGACCAGAAACGTCCCTTCCCATAGAAGCTGATGCTCTGCACATGTTACTTGGAGAAAGGTCGAAAAAGCCCCACTTCACCTCTGCTTAACGCGACAAACATCAGCTACACCTCGTTTTTCACAATTATCCAAACAGACCGGCCCTCCTCAAGATATATTTCCCAGTGTACGCTTAGAAAATTGCACCATTATCTCTGATTTAATCCTCGTGATAGGAGACCTCTTCATTTCCCTAACTTCTGGTTTTCTCTCCAGATGCTGCCTGCGACACAGCCTTCTCAGATCTAATAACAAAAACAAAAACCCTTCTAATTTGCTACATTTAACATTTATTGGAATCATCCTGGGAGACTTCGCCTTCATTAAAAGAACAATGCAATACGATCTTCCCATTTCACAAGTGTTTATTTTCCTGTGGAACTATTACAGAAAAACAGTTTTGGAAACTGTACGTAAATCCTTGGAGCTGAAATGGAGCCAACATAGACACTCGACTTAAAAGAATGCAGTGTTCAGAGCAGGAAAACCTGAAAAACTGCAGTGAGGAGTCAGCAGGAAAAGAAAATGAAAAAGTTAAGGCGAACCTTGCCAGCTCCTGCTAACTACAAAGGACATTTGAGAAGGAAACCAGGGCAGCCCTTTTAACACGACTGAATGCACTAAATTAAGGACGGATCACCCAACAACTCCAGGGAAAGCCACACAACTCTCCTTCCAGTAAGTTTCTTGATCCCACTCAAGTCCTCTCGAAATTTTAAGCCCTCTATAAAACATCGCAATAATAGATGATAAAAATAAATCGCAGAAATCACCTTTCAGAAGTGGAGGCAGCGTCTGGAGCCTGGAGACTTCTCTCGGAGTTTGCCAGCCCACCTGGCTCAGAACAATACTGCAAGAGATGAGATTACTGGTTTTTCCAAGCAAACCGAAAAGGGAGGGGCCAAGTATAAGGCTCAATTCAAATTGAGGTTTTGATGCAATCATGACTTGATTAAATTAATCGACCTTGATGATGTGCAAAGAGCACAGTTGATTTTTAACTGTATCTGTCCCATTCCCCCTCCGCTCTTCGGGCTCGACTTTTGTCTTCCGCCAATATCCCGGATGCTTTTCAAGGCTCACTTCACTCACAATGAAAATGTATAAACTTTCTTTAAAAAATGACATGGGTCGGGGCACCTGGGTGGCTCAGTAGGTTAAGTGCCCAACTTGAGCTCAGGTCACGATCTCATGGGTTCGCGAGTTCGAGCCCCACATCGGGCTCTGGGCAGCGAGCCCGCTATGGATCCTCTGACCCCCTCTCTTTCTGCCCCTCCCCCACTTGTGCTTTCTCTCCCTCTCTCTCAAAAGTAAACCTAAAAATAAATAAACATAAAATATACACATATGGATTAATTACATGTGTCACATGACTTTCAGAGCACCCCTTGAAACCTTTCTGCACTCACCTGATATTCTAGATGGGAGCTCTGGCACAAGGGGAGGGGTTGGAGGAGGAAGGTGACTAACAAAGTTTATTGAAATTTGATGCCCATTCTCATCTCCATACATGGATCCGCCCACTTACTCAAGCCAAAACCCAGAAGTCCAACTCTATTCCATCTCCATCACCCTGCATGCACCTTTAGTCCACTAATTTCTATGTTAATATAGCTCAACGTTGTCCACTTCCCTCCGCCTCTAACACAGCACCATCACCTCTCACCCTCTCCTCCAAATACATGGAGCGCGTAAGGCGTCTGCCAGCCTCTTCCTTTCTAAGTTTGCCTTAATACAAGCTCCACCCTAAGTCCAGGAGATCTTTCACAGGGTAAATCAGATCCCGTCACCGCCCTGCTTAATGGCTTCCTATGGCCTGGGGAGGGGAAAGGGGGGGTGAAAGAACAAACTCCAAGAGCTGGCCTCCCGGACTCGGTACATCTGGCCCCTGCCTAACCTGCAGCTTCAAGTTTTGGAAGCCCTTCCGTGGGATTCTAAGCTTCAGCCCTGAGGCCTTCCCTCTGACCCAGAGCCTTCAGACCTGTGGCTCCCTTTGCCTGGCACCCCCTACCCTTTCTTTCAAGATGGTGGCTTCCGTGCCTGGGAGTGGGGAGGGGGTGGCTTCCCTCTGACAAGGTTTCGGGACCCCTTCTCCCCACGGGTCCTGTCTCGACTATTCCATTACACCTTCTGAGAGCTGCATTAGCCTTAGAATATGATTTAGTCTCTCTGGGCTGCAGTTTTCTTCTCCACCAAATGTGGTGATGATGAAGAGGTGGAAGAGCAGGAGGAAGGCCTTAAAAGTTCTCATCACAAGGAAAAGAACTGTAACTATACGGAGTGATGGATGTTAACTAATCATCTTGCAACATATGCCTACATCAAATCATTATGTTGTACGCCTTAGGCTTATACGAGGTTATATGCCAATCATATCTCAATAAAACTGGAAAGGGAGTATATATACTTATTAATTATGTAAATACCTATTTTTCTATAAGACTCTGGAGAATCAAATGAGACACACTACAGAGCTGTGAACCCAGAGTTTTGCAGGGGCGAGTGGGGAGGCCCGGCATTGTTCTAGGCACAGGAGACAGAGCTTGAGGGAAGCAAAACAAAGCGTTTGTCCCTTTTTATTTATTTTTTTTAATGTTTATGTATTTTTTAGAGAGAGAAAGAGACCGAGCACAAGCGGGGGGAGGGGCAGAGAGAGAGGGAGGCACAGAATCCGAAGCAGGCTCCAGGCTCCGAGCTGTCAGCACAGAGCCTGACTCGGGGCTGGAACTCACGAACCAGGAGGTCGTGACCGGAGTGAGCCAAAGTCAGAGGCTTAACTGACTGAGCCACCCAGGCGCCCCAGCGTTTGCCCCTTTTTAGAGGGAGACAGACAAACACATAGACAACAGATAGTATGTCTGCCTCATATATTGATAGAGCTGACCCCTTCCTCACCCTTGAAACACTTTTTCCCTTGCTTTGGAACCCCACGTTCTATCGATTTCCACCACCGCCCCCTCTGGTCCTCACTGGAGGCTCCCTCAGAACCCTTTGCTGGTTCCTTCGCCTCTCCCTGACCTCCAGCCTTGGAAGCACCCAAGGCCCATTGCTGGTGCCCTGTGGTCTCTTTTCCTGTTCATTCCCTAGACGATTCCATCCACAGCCCAATGGCCCAAAAGGCCATCTAGATGTTGAGGGCTCCCAAACATATATTTGTTATTTATTTTGAGAGAATGAGATGGGGAGGGGCAGAGAGAGAGGAAGGGAGAACCCCAAGCAGGCTCTGCACGGTCAGCTCTCTCGGAGCTTGGACCCGTGAACCGCCAGCTCGGGACGGAGCCCAAACCAAGAGTCAGACGCTTAACCAACTCAGCCCCCCAGGTGCCCTTCCCCTCAACTCTGAAAACGTATTTCCAACTACCACTCCATCTCTGCGTAGATGTCTGCCCACAGCAACGATCAGTAGATGCGCTCACAACAAACGCATACCAAAAGGAATAGTAAAACACGCAGCTTAGCTGCAGAGAGGTCCCGTGGGGAGGGAATTGAGATTTGGGTCTTGAGGCCAGTCCCTGGGATCTTGGCTCTCTTTCTTCATCTGCAAATGGGGATTCTAACCCCTTCCCTGCCTGCCTCATTGGATGGCTGGCTTGTCGGGGTCAAACCACAGGGGAGCTGGATGTCCAACAACACAGGGCAGCTCATCAACACTGAGTATCCCTCCACAAAGGGCTCTACTTTTTCGTGGGACTGTTTTTTTAAATGTTTATTTCTGAGACAGAGCATGAGCAGGAGAGGGGCAGAGAGAGAGGGAGGGAGACCCAGAATCTGAAACAGGCTCCAGGCTCCGAGCTGTCAGCACAGAGCCCGACGCGGGGCTCGAACCCACAAACCGTGATATCATGGCCTGAGCCGAAGTCGGTTGCTCAACCGACTGAGCCACCCAGGCGCCCCACGCGGGACTGTCTTTGAGTATACCTGGGACTCTGGCCTCAGCGTCCCCGGCAGCACTTACAGGAGTCCTGAAACCCAAGCTTCCGCCCTTTGCTGAGAAGAGCATACGGGCTCCTTGTCCTGTTTTCTCCTCTTCCTTCCATCTCTCCCTCCTGGGTGAGTTAAGGGTCTAGTGGGCTATCTGTGTAGCTGGTTAGAGATTTCATTTTCTTTTGTTTTGTTTTTGTGAGTTTTGTTTTGTTTTGTTTTGTTTTGTTTTTTTGGTCTGAATCAGACTGTTAACGCCACTAAGGGCAGGGACCTGTCCAGACTCCCACCCAGCAATGCCTCCTGCATTTATTTCTCTGCCTTAGGATGGATGGATGGTGCGGACCAGAGCACCAAAGTTTCAAAGAGATCCTCTGCCAACAGCAGAGCCAGCAGGCCGGGAGGCTAGCTGATAAGCGCTAACATTTATTGAATTCTTAATGTGTGCTTTTTCACTTAGTAACTCATTTAACCCCTCTAATGACCCTGTGAGGTAGGGTTTATATTTTTCCATTTATTAGACAAAGAACCCAGGCAGAGAGGGATTAAGCAGCTCTCCCAAGGCCCAGAGGCAATAAAACGGCAGCCTCCTTTCCTGTGTAGACACTGGCCAAGTCTTACCCCCACACCCTGCTGGTGCTTCCCCAGGACCTTGAACCAAGCCCAGCACATAGCAGATGCTCATTAAATACTGGACGGAAAAATAAGTCAATAAATAACTGCGTGCCAGGCACTTTACATCTATTATCATCACATCCTCCTAGTAACACAACGGCTACTTTTAGCCTTGCTTTAAATGCAGAGAGGTCAAATATGCATTCAACCCACAGAATGGGGCCAGCATTGTTTGCCACGGGCCTGGGACGCAACTACAAGGGAAGGGAGCTCTACGTGGACCGAGCTACCATTCCAGCAGAAGCGCAGACAATCACCTCTCTGTCACATCGATCTTTTCAGAAGTCACATTGATCTTTTCAGAAGTCAAATCTGATTACATCAGGGTCCTGCCTAAAACTCTCCATGTCTCTTAGAATAAAAACAAAATCCCTGATAATGTGGCAGGCGGGACTGGTGGGGGGACTTTATCCCACCAACACTGGGATGTGACTGGAAAGAAACGCAAGAAAAACTGACCCACTGAACTTCAAGTTAAGTGTTTCTTCCTTGAGAGAGTCTCTCCTGAAAGGTGGCACCTGGTGCAACAAAGAAGACGTAGCAAACTGGAGGACACCACTTACTTTCTCTCCCGTGTGGAGGGCGCGCTCAGAGAATCAGAGCTGTCACCGATAAGCCTACCTGGCCACTGGACTAGCCAAATCTTCACCCCTTGAAGTTATCACTGCCTTTGCTTTAACAAGAGGAAACTGAGACTCAAGAAGAGTAAGTAGCCCGCCTGAGGCCACCCAGCTGACAGTTGGTTCCCCAACCTGCCAGATGACACTGAGGCCAGCGGGCCATTTGAACCCTATGTCAAACCCCAGCTCTGTCACCAGCCGAAATCTCCTCTCTTCTAAAAATCTACACTGATGCACATTTCTCGACATCCTATTTCCTGAATGTTCACCAGTCAGCCATGAGTGAGTGTCTCTGGGGCAGGGTTGAAACATCCTCACCCAGCATTCCTCCCCACCCCCAATCCTGGAACAACAATATTTCACTTGGTTGCCCCGGGGCTAGCCCCTCCCACCTCAGTCCCTCCCTGGCATTCTTGATGTACCTGCTTACTCTTCCTCCAAGTCCTCCAAAGTCCCCAGTAGACTCCAGATCTCCTTTGAAGGTAGGGAAGAAAGGTCATGCAAATTCACGTCCCAAAGGCAATTAGCAGAGTGCTCTTCTGCACACAGCTGGGAGGTAATAAAGGTCTGTGAAATGAAAAATGTCCTAGGGACGCCTGGATGGCTCAGTAGGTTGAGGTTGAGTGTCTGACTCTTGATTTTGGCTCAGGTCGTGATCCCTGGGTTGTGGGATCAAGCCCCACATCAGGCTCTAAGCTCAGCAAGGAGCCTGGTTAAGATTCTGTCTCTCTCCCTCTGCCCCTCTTCCCCACTTGAACTGTGTCTCTCTCTCTAAAGGAAGGAAGGAAGGAAGGAAGGAAGGAAGGAAGGAAAAGAAAAAATGTCCCAGAAAGAAAGAAAGAAAGAAAGAAAAGAAAGAAAAGAGAAAATGTCCTAGAAAGAAAGAAAGAAAGAAAGAAAGAAAGAAAGAAAAGAAAAGAAAAGAAAGAAAAGAAAAGAAAAGAAAAAAAAGAGAAAATGTCCTAGAATGGATCTCAACTTTCCATGCCTTCCTTTACATGGCCCCTCACAGCTAATCAGTTACTCGGTTTTACAGATCCTATCATCCAAGTAGCTCTCAAGTGCACCCTCTCCTTTCATATTCCTACCATCCTGTCTTTTCCTTCTGATCTGCATAATAATTTCATAACCGGGTCTCGAGTACCTGTCTTCTTCTCAGCCTAGTAAATTTTTCCTCAATACCACAAATAACCATCCTTCTGCTGCCCTGTACAAAATTCTCCAATTTACCCAAATAAGTCCTAGTTCCCTCTCTTAGGATGCAAAACTACACCATGGCCCCAGCCAACCTTCCAGCCAGATTCATTCCATAAATATTTATTGACCACTCCTTTGTCCCAGGCACTGGCTAGGTAGTAATTAAAGAGTGAGGTACAAAACAAATTGGATTGCTGTCCTCATGGAGTTTATATTTTCATAGGAGAAACAGACAATAAACAAATTAAAACAAACAAAAAATATATATATTAGCATATAATTATAGTAACTACCCTGAAGAGATCATCACTCAGGGGCTCAAAGAAGCATACATAAGGATATTCATTGCAGCCTTGTTTATAATCGTGACAAATAAGAAACAACCTACAAGTTCATCAAGAGAAAAATGACCACATAGACTATGATATATCCAAATTTAAGAATATAGACAGCAGTTAGAAAGAATGAAATAGTGCTACATACGCCCATGTGCTAAATCACCAAGACATGATGGAGTAAATAAATAAATGAAGCCACAAAAGGTATGCCATTCTTTGGTTTAAACACACACAATAGTATATTCTCTAAAGGAAATGCATATATATATATATATATAACATATGTATGTGTACGTTTGTGTATTATATATAATATATACACGTGTTTATACTACACAAGGATCAGAAATATATAGGCTGATCATTTCACATTACGTACAAATATCGAATCATTATATTGTACAACTGAAGCTAAGAGGTTATATGCCAATCATGTCTCAATATAAGAAACAAATGTACATGCAAATGCATGAATAAAAGCTGGTTAATTCTCAAATACGGGCAACGATCCAGGACCCTTTACTGGCAGCTAAATATTTTAATCTTTTAACATGTAAAACACACTCATATTTGACCCAGATAAGTAAAACTTAGCTGCCTATTAGCATACAATTCCAAACTACATTAAATACTCTGAGAAATTAAAAATGGAGAATAAAATACTTAGTATTTTCATACACTGCTTTTTTTTCCCACGTACTGCTTTTTAATGAACTATTCTCTACTTACCCTTCTCCTTGCTCTGTGCCCATTACCTGTCCCACCTTCATTTTGAATCTCCCCAAACGCACATGCCACATACGTCCAAAAATCAGTCTGTAGTCATCCTACCCATCCCCCATGGTCCTCTCCACATGCCACCATGCTCTTTGTTCGGTCACTCTCTTTGTTCAGTGCCTCCTTTATGACATTTGCTGGGTTATGCCCAGCCCCGGATGTTGTCTGAATGGACTACAGGCTCCTCAACGGGAAGGCCGGTTTCCTCCAAATCACAGCACCCAGGAGAGTATCCCAATATTCAGCTGTTCAATTGAAGTAAATATGCTCCCTGGTTCTTCCATTCACTCATTCATTTACTGTCTCACTCAACAAATAGTAAGACCAGCTGGGTACCAGGCACTGTTTTAGGTGCTGGGAATACAGCAGGAAAGCAAACCCGCCAAAATGCCGATCCTCACGGAGTTAACACTTAATGTCGTAGTGAATTAAATGATCAGCGCTATGGGGCAGCTGGCTGGCTCAGTCAGTGGAGCACGGGACTCTTGATTTTGGGGTTGTGCTTTCAAGCCCCACACTGGGTATAGAGATTACTTAAAAATAAAATCTCAGGGCTCCTGGGTGGCTCAGTCGGTTAAGCATCTGACTCTTGATTTCAGCTCAGGTCATGATCTCATGATCTGTGGGATCGAGCCCCACATCGGGCTTTGCACCAACGGTAGTACAGAGCCTGCTTGGGGTTCTCTCTCTCTCTCTCTCTCTCTCTCTCTACTTCTCTCTGCACCCGCCTCCCTCAAAATAAATAAATAAACTTTAAAAATTTTTTAGTAAAATCTTTAGAAAAGAATTAAAGAATTAAAGGATTCGTGTTATGGAGACAGGGGGCGGGGAAAGGGGCCAGAGAGTCGAGGGAGCCGGTGAGGGTAATGTTCAACAGGCTAGTCCTGGAAGACTTCTCAGGTGGAGACATTTGAGTAAAGATCAGAAGGGGTGACAGTGGGAGCCACGTAGAGGCTCTCTCTGGGGAGAGAGCACTCCCAGCCGAGGGATCAGCATGCAAAGACCTTGAAGCGTTATGCTCCGTGGTTCAAGGAACAGCAAGGAAGCCGGCATGATGTTGTGGCTGGCATGGAGCACTAAGAGGACACAAGTCATAAAATGAGGGTGGACGAGATCCACACCATTTGGGGCATTGTGAGGACAGGACGTTACTCTGGATGAACCTGAGCGCCGGTGAATAGTATGAACAGAGGAATAATGATCTGGCGGAGGTATTAAGAGTGTTATTAAACAGGGGCGCCTGGGTGGCGCAGTCGGTTAAGCGTCCGACTTCAGCCAGGTCACGATCTCACGGTCCGTGAGTTCGAGCCCCACGTCGGGCTCTGGGCTGATGGCTCAGAGCCTGGAGCCTGTTTCCGATTCTGTGTCTCCTTCTCTCTCTGACCCTCCCCCGTTCATGCTCTGTCTCTCTCTGTCCCAAAAATAAATAAACGTTGAAAAAAAAAATTTTTTTTAAAAAAGAGTGTTATTAAACAAACTGATAAACCAAGAGTCCTCCTTTGCTGCAATCACTCAGATATTTACGCGTGTCCATATTTTCAGTACAACAGCACAACAACAATGATAATGGTAACATTAAGAAGAGGTAAGACAAAGTGTAACAAAAAGGGAAAAATAAAACAATTTATTGAGCCCCTGCTATGTGCCAGAGTCTTAACTCCACACCTGATCTACCCGATCCATAGTGTGTTCTCATTCTCCTGATAACCTGTAGACTTAAATTCATCTGGCAGATGAGGAGACCGTAGCCATTCGAGGTTAACTCACTTTCTGCCTTACTAACTTCTTTAACTTGCTTGAGATTCTACAACAAGAATGAAGTAGAATTCTAGCCCGAACAAATTCCAAAGCCCATGCTGACTCATGCCATTCTGTTCTGTACTAAGCGGTTGACTTTGGCCTCAAGAGACTAGAGAATAATAATAGTGACCATTGATTAAGTACTTCTTATGGGCCAAGTACATTATTTGCACCATTTCTGGATACCCAGGCAGAATCGGTACCCTCGTCACCCAGATTAGAAGCCACACCTCCGAGTGGTGAGACAGGTAGTGAGTTCTAGGGCTGAGCTCTTGAAACGGGTTTCCAGGTTCAAACCAAGACCCTGGGCTACCCAACTACTGCCTTTGCCGTCTCACTGGAGCTCCCTCCCCACCTCCACCCCTGGCCTTTTACAGACGGAGGTAAGAGTAATCACTGACAGGTGTATTTGGAGGAATAAATAAGGCCTCACTACTAAAATGCTTTGGGGGGAATTTGGCACATAGCGAGCGTTCAATTAGGACAGGCTAGTGTCACAAAGACCACTGCCCACGGCCACACAGGAACTCGCCCGCACTCAGAACCAGGTCTGTTCTCAACCACTGCACGGCCCTGCCAGGGTACTCGTTCTGGGCGGGAGAAGAGAAGCAAGAGTGTTTCTATGACGTGAGACAGTCAGAGCTGGCCCCGAGTCTGTCCACTCCAGAACCTGAGCAGCTCTTGACCACCAGAACGACTCCTCAGTGTAGACAAAGCAAGTGGAAGTCTTTGAAGAAAGATACCTCAATCCGAGTGATCCTTGAGGAAGCCGGGAGATACCTACCTGCCTTTCAGGGTTCTTTGGACACCTTCTCCAAACTGGAGGTCAAGCGAGACCGGAGAGGCACCTAAAGAAGAGGGTCAGAGGTGAGTGGCTCCAGGGAAGCGTGCCAGGTGGCTGAGCCCCTGTCTCCCCACCACAGCTCTCCAGCCACACCCTCAAACAGGATGCTGGGGTTTGGGGAAAATACTGGAGAGGAGATTAAGGTTAGAGCCACACCCCTGGTAGGTATAGAGTGACCAAGAAATCAGGAGTCTACACTGAAGATTAGCCATCTGCCTTGGTCCTCCGTAGTGCGGTGGACCCACAGCCAGCTACCCCACTATTTCACTCGCAGCCAATGGGCTTCTTCGGCCCAGCGGCTCCCAAAAACGAACATGCAGATTTTCTCAGAAACCGGAACTGAATCAAACACGGTCCTCAGAGCCAGCGTAGACCCAAACCCTGGCTCCCAGCTCAGCTGCTGGGAAACCTCAGCCTCCTGACTCGGCTTGCCTGCCTCACCTGTACAATGGGAAGAACATCGCCACCCGCTGCACGGGGCCTGCTCTGGAAGGTTACAGGAGCTAATCACAACCAAACCTTAAAACGGTGCCTGGCACACGGCCATCAGCTCAGTAAACATCAGCCAAAATGACCTTAGTCATTATTGTCTCCGAACGTCTCCGTTCTAAAACAGCCCGTCCGCTTAACGAATCCCTTTGGCTTCTTTGACAACTTAAAAAAAAAAAAAAAAATTGTGGTTAGCACATTTTGTTGACGTATTTTTACAAATACCAAGCCTGCCCGTCCTCTTAAAAATATTTTAAGAGATTATATTTTGTCCGCACTCGCTTTGAGGAACTGCTTCGGAGCCACTGAGTGGGCCAAAAACAGCAAGAAAGCAAAGGAGGATAATAAAACCTCTTTCCTGAACTTTTTCCAGAAAAACAAACAACAAAAAAAAAGAATTTCAAGATTCAGATTCTGGGCCTTCAAGGACCATCTTGCTAAGTATTTTCTTATCAAGTTCCTTCTTGTTTTCTCCCCTCCCCCCCCCCATAAACACGACAGTAATGAGATAGTTTCTTCTTTCTCCCTGCCTCCAAAAAAAAAAAAAAAAAATCTGTCCCATAAATTTCTCCCAAACCCACGCAACCGAATTTTCTACAAGGATTTGTAAGAAACTGAGAATGCTCTGAACAGAAACGAACCGCTCCTGAAGCAGTTCTCATTGGAAGTCAACAAATAAGCACAACGTGTCCCCAAGGAAACAAAGTAGAATTTGGACGATAAAATGGCTCTGCCCCTAATCCCCGGTTCCCCCGTGCTGCAAGGCTGCACTGGCAGGAAACACATATGCCATCAGAAGTCTCTGCTAGTTTCCACCAGTATTTCTGCATCAGCCCGCTCAGCCGTACGGACCCAAGTGAGACACCCAGCTTTAAAAAAAAAAAAAAAAGAAAAGAAAAAAGAAAAAGAAAAAATTGGTAAAGGAAAAGAAGAGCACGCTGACCTGATCATTTCTACCTTCCTCGGGGTGGGTAGACAGAGACCAGAAGAAATGCGGGCGCCCCTCCCCCGCCAGAACCGGGCTTCCCGTCTGGGTGGAAACTATCTCATTACCACATTTTCAACAAGTAGACCCGGTTTCCTCGTGTAATCAGAGTTAGTCTGTGGTTGTTTGGCAGGCTGTGCATGCCATGTTTTTAGAGCTATAGAAAATGTGTATTTATTTATTTTGTGATGGCTGCGACCATATGACAAACAGAAGCCAGCCGTAGCCAGTGATTTATAAGAGCTCGGGGAAGCAGTGCCTTTAAGCATTTTAATAGAGGCGCTCTCATCCTTTGTAAGTGGAAGTGTAAATTGGTACAGTCCTTTTGTAAACAACTCCGCGAGGCAAGTCAAGGGCCTGACAAATGTTCATACATTTGGGTGCAGCAAGAACACTCCTGGAATCAGTCCTAAGGAAATAGTCCTAATAGAGGACAAGGGGGCTGCGAACAAAGATGTTCATGGCAACGAGATTTACTAGAAGGGGAAGGAAAATACACACATACTCCCTCCCCGTATATGGGGAAACACGCGAATAAAGAAAGGGTTCGTCTTCCAAGTTATCCCCGCTCTTGCCCACGGCCATTTCAAAATTTAAAAGCTGCGAAAATATGCCACCGGGAAATAGTTATAATAGCAAGTGGAAAAATCAGGACGCGAGAATCACATTTTTAATAAAATAGAAGTCTTCTTATTAGTAAGCAAAAAAGGGAGAGACAGGTATATGTAAAATTGTTTCAATTGGTTTTCTTATCAGGGACGTTTTAGTATGGACTGGGTATTATGTGATACCAGAAACTTACAGTTAATTCACTAACTGTGATAAAGACATAGTAGGTTATTTGGAAAAAATGCACATATTTTTTAGAGATATACACCAAAACATACAGGAGGAGAATGACGTGTTAGAATTTATAATCCTTAAGCAAATTTTTAAAACAGGAGAGTCGAAGCAATGTGCTTAAAATTGCAAAACGGGTGAGGGCTATGGGGGGGGGGTTCATTTTACTATCCTCTCTACCTTTACGTGCAAAATTTTTATTAACAATTTTTAAGGAGGGGAACTCAGTCTGTTGAACATCTGACTTCAGCTCAGGTCATGATCTCACGGTTCGTGGGTTCGAGCCCTTCCTCGGGCTCTGTGCTGACAGCTCAGAGCCTGGAGTCTGCTCCGGATTCTGTGTGTCTCTCTCTGTCTCTCCTCCCCTCACTCTCTGTCTCTCTCTCTCTCTCTCTCTCTCTCTCAAAATAAATATGTCAGCATTAAAAAAAATGTCTTTAAAAAAAATGTAAGGGGTTGTTTTTTGATAACAGAATATGTAGGACCTTTTCTTCTTACCTCCAATTTTTCTGATGATTTTTCTATAAAAACAGGAAGAGTTGGCAGTCCCACAGAGACGTTTTTATTGCTGTGTAATAGTGGTGAATCCCCAGAATGCTGTGGTATGCCTGTGTACCTTCACTGAACTCATAAATGGCCCAAGTCCTCTGTCTGGGGTAGCACCCTGCCATCTAAGACCATGCTGTAAATGTGATCGGCTGATAAAAAGCCCATCTGCCACGGACCATTTTAAAGGTTAGGGACCATCTAAACACACACACACACACACACACACACACACACACACACAAACACACACACACACACACACCACTTCTTGCCTCTTCAGTGCTAAGTGGGAACAGACTGGTTTTACTTCCAAAGTTTCATGCAATAATCATGTAAGCATCAAACAGCACGGAGTTCAACATGCCACCAAGCTGACTCAGAAGGAAGGTTCCACATTCCTTAATTAGCAGCATCAGAAAAGTAGCACTTCCTGCACTGGAGTTTCCCATTTCATCCAGCTACTCATGGGCTCAACCCACCCCACAGGTTCTCACAGAGGAGTGCCATGAAGTCTGGAAACAGAGACAGTGTTCTTTAATTTATCTTAATAATTCCCTTTGTTCCTCTTTATTCTGCTTTGTTTTACTCATCACACTCTTCATCCTCTTGTATGCTGATTTTTGCAGATTGAAAGTGGCCGTGATAGCATCATGTATGTCCTTTGTCTCCAGACTTCACGGACACGTTGGAGATACTGAGATCACAGTTGGGAACAGAATACATGGACACTTCACCGACTTGAAGATACAGTCCTCTTGGTTATTAATAGCCAAAAAGATTCAAAGTACTGGACCAGAAGCTTCTTTTTTAGTACCAATTACTTAAGTTTCTGATTTGTATTAAAGTTCTCTGGCACAACTCAGGCAGGACGCAAGTGCATGAGGAAGATTTCCAAACAAGATTACACGGTTTTCCAATGTGATATATTTGATCATCTTTGAAAAGGCAGGGGCAACACAATTGCAACCTTAATTGAAATGTCAAATTCTCATTGGATTTAACCACTGTAACAATTATTTACTGTGAACTTCAGAGGTTTTGGAGAAATGTACAATAGCCCTAAGCAGGTGACTGACAGATTTGACAGATGCTTAAAAAAAAATACTCTTTGGGAAAAAAAAAAATACTGTTTGGAAAAAAAAAAAAACTCTTTGGAAAACATTATTTTTGCCCTTTGAGGGACCCTAAAAATCCATTCTATGATGCATTATTCCATTTTCCCCTTGCAGTCTTCCCTTCCTCAATCTATGTCTTTTCAAAGAATTCTTCTCCTCTTTGACCACCAGGTTGATAGATTTATATTTGCTTTTTAATTAAGTACCTTAACTGTAAGAGAGTAGATAAGAAAAGCTCATAGTCTAACACCCCGGGAGAGAGCAAATGTTTGCCTCAGTGGCAAACCCACGTTCTCAGGGGTCTAAGAGCAAAGAAGTTCCACTTGGGGATTTTATTTCTTCTGAAAACATCTTCTGGTATTTGAGAACGTCTGATGCTATTTAGTGGGGCAGACCAACCCCTGATTAGATCTTTAAAGAACAAAAGCCTTTCCTTCTGACCCCAGAGAGTAATGAATTCCTTGTAACACTACATGGTAATTATGATGAAAAGTGTATTTTAAAATCAATGTACTTTAAATAACAATTACGTCAAGTTGAATCCAGAACCAAATTAAATCGACTTTGGCCTTTTGGTGTTCTTGGGTCATGTAAGAGCTGGGTTTGACTTTATCCCTGACTCAGTTTCCCTACTCCCTCCTTATATCACAAGACACTTTGTAAAGGGCATAAAAAGTGCCCCATGACTATGATATTGTCTTCTTGGAGACCTAAAGATGTCATATATTTTTTTTCTTGAAAATAAAGTTTATAGGGGCGTTTGGCTGGCTCAGTTGGAAAAACACATGACTCTTGATCTCAGGGTTGTGAGTCTGAGATACACCCGTATTGGGTGTAGAAATTACTTAAAAACAAAATCTTAAAAAAAAAGAGAGAGAGAGAAAATAAAGTTTATACAAGCAATACATTGTAAGACCTGACCCTGAACCCAAGAAGCTGAGTCTTTTTTCAAAGAAGTTGAGATTGAAACACAATTGTTTTTATTAATATTTGGGGGATAGTCTTCACATGTAAGTGAGAATTTTGCTCATAAAAAATGATATCCGAATTCACTCTAAAAAGTGTTGTCTCCTTCCATTTCTGTACATTAGCCAATAATTTCTGCCCTCTTCTTCACTTTTCCAAATTATGAAAGATTTTTATGGCTTTCTTCATTTTCCAAGTATGCTGCAAAACACTGTAAATATCAGAGAAACACTGGAATCTTAACACTGGAATCATTCAAAGTTTCTGCTTGGAATCCGGGGCACCCGCCATTGACAGCATAGTCTATTGTATTCTGTTTACATAGAATCCAGATGAATGGTACCCACCTGGAGCTGTTCAATGGACTGAAAATAATCTTAGCAAACGTGTAATGGTTTGGGTACAGCCACTGCTACGTCATCATCTAGCTGGGGCCACTGCTGCTGCCACTGTCTGTTAGATAGGACCTTCAAACCCTGCTGGCCTTCTTGATATTTCTTTGCCTATCAGTGGATCATTAGTTGGAGCATTTCCTTAGTCATAGAGCCTGGCCGTTCGTTGGGATGTTCTCAGTAGGAACTACAGTTGAAGATAACAGAATGGTTATTTAGGCGTGAATGGGGGGGGGGGACACCTCTTTCTTCTCAGGGGCTCAAGATCGTTTCGTTATTTTCTGATTCTTGAACTTTTAGTTCTTCTTAAGAACAGAGATCTGATTTTTTTTTTAAAGCTTTCCGATGACATTTGAATGTTTAAGTCTTTTGAAAATATTTACATTTTCCAAGCAGCTAGCAACACTCTCTGTCTTCTATAGTTCTTAAGATTAGGGAAAATAAGAGAAAGCTAGAGAGTTGGCAAGCGAGTGTATCATAACCTGGCAAAGAAATTCCTGAGCAAAACTATATGGGTTTGAGCTTATTGGAACATTCGAAAGCAATTAAAATGCTTCCCCCCCCCCACCCCAGACTTATTTTTGTCCTTTTTTTACTTTAAGCACACAGAGGCGTACAGCTGAAAAATAATATGACAAGCATGAATGAGTCATCAGGCAGATCAAGCCAAGAAGCTACTGTCAGGGGTCTTTATGGAATATATTGGATGGAATGTCTATCATCCACGCTTCGGCTTATTGGAGGGGTCAAGACCAGCCCTTTAAGAAAAACTGATCAGCTTCCCAATATTCAAATTCCTACTTATTGACCTGACACAGAATATCCTGCCTCAAAAATACCATCTTCCAAACCGTGGGGTTAGACACTAAAAAGAGGCCTATGATTCCACTATATATAAAGTGTGTGTTGAACACATGTAAACAGAAGATAGTAGAAACCACAGGAGATGAATCAGAATTATTCAAGATAACTCCACAACGAGCTCAAAGAATATCATTAGGCCTACGGACCTGCCTTATTTTAAATACAAGCGCTCTCAAACTTGACAATACCTCTTAGGAAAAATTACAGGGTGTATACTCCAGTATGCAGTCGACAAGTCCGTAAAAATGCCACTTTATTTTTATGATTGGAAGCCTTACTGTTCACGGTAGAAAATTTGAAAACCGCAGAAAATACCCCGAAAGCTAACACCAAACACTCAGAAACAGCCACGGTTCCTACGTTGCTGGGTTTCCCTGCACCTTTACTCATTTGTTTGTTTGTTTATTTATTTTCCCTGCACCTTTTAAAAAAGACACAGTATTTGGTGTCTTTGTCCAAATTTGGCTGCTTTGTCCTCATCTGATGGTTCACAGTGACGGTTTTTCTCAGGTGTTAAATAATGTCAGATTCTCCAATCACGTCTTGTTTTCTTTCTCTTTTAAAATCTACAAAATATGAATGCTGTACAGACCCCCAACCGGCTCACCCATCCGCCTTCCACATACAACACCTTCTGGTCAGGGAGGGTGGTGCAGAATATCTCTGAAAAGTGAAACAGAAAAAAAAAAAAAAAAAAAAAGTTCCACTCACAGTTGAATTCAAACCCTAACAGGTAAAGACTTTCATACCAGGAAACTCGTCCCCCCCCCTCCTTTATCTTAAAATATTTCAGAGCAAATTATCTGGGAATAAAGACCACAAAAGGGGTATTCACGTTGTAAAGGTAAACCAAATTGAGAGGGTAATTGTCTCCTTAAAAAAAAAAAAAATCTTAGCTCTGGTCTTGGTGACTTGGAGGGAGGGCCCTGGGTGGCTGGAGAACCACAGTGGGAGGGGTACCGAGTTTCTCTGTGTACCCTTTGTGCTTCCTGAATTTGATATCAGAGGAGGGCATTCACTTCTTTTAAAAATACAGACGTAGATTTTTTAAGTACATATGTCTGACTTAAGGGATCAAGCTCATTAAAGAAAAAACAACCACCTCTGTCTCCCGAGGTTCCTCACCTCCTCCTCCCACCTTCCACTTTAGAATCAAAAGGCACTAAAAACAGGACACCTGCTCCATTTTGACCATGAGTACGTTGTCAGAGAGGCCTTGAAGGTGCCTTCCCAAGTGGATTACCTGACCACATAAAAGAGAGACAGGTAATTTATGAAAGGAATCTTCGTGACATTTGTACTTTGTCTATTTCCAGCCTGTTTCAGCTTTCTCACGACCCACCCGACCTCGAGGATGGTGAGTGGGCTCCTGGGAGTGAAACCGATGTCCGATTTGTCGATTTGTCGCAGTCCAGAGCGAGATGCTACGGTGAGCTCCACGTGAGGGCTTCCTCCACGCCTTCCCACTCTGTCGTGTGGGATTAATTCAGACATTTTCTGAAGTATTTACTTAGACGCACTCTCCTTCTGAGTCAGTATGGACTTCGTTCATCCCATTTCCTTGAAATATGTCCACCTTCATGGGTGAACACAGGAGCGAGCTTTCTTCCAGAGCACACGTGGATAGTATGTATTTACAGAGACGTCAAACAAACAAACAGACAGACATACAAAGAACAAAACATGTAATATTTGAGCTTCCCTCCCAAAGGGAGGACAGGTGCTTCTCTGGCTTGTAGTAAACGTTGCAAGATTGGTAATTTGATACATAGCGTGAGAATCCACGAGAATCCACTGCCGGGCGTCTCTCTTTTTTGTCTTTCTTTCTCTCTTCTCATCAGACTGTGTGTCTGGCTTGGAGAACCAGCCAGGGACCCAGGTAGTGGTGAGCCCAACAACCTGCCACACCAGACTCAAGTGACAAAAAGTCTGATTGCGCAATATTCTCAGCAGTTTGGCTTTCCACGTTCTAGAAAACGTTTTTAATGGGTTTGAGCTCCTTTCACACTAAGCACTTTGGGCTTGAACTGTCGTGCCTTGTCATGAAGTTGTGTTTTGAACTGTGGTCAAAGTCAGAATTTTTCTTTTCCTCCTCTTTTGTTTTTTTTTTTACCCCCCCCCTTTAAAAACAAGATAAGCCCCGTATGCAAATAGAGTCCACAGCGACCACCACCGTCCTGGTTCTCAGCTTTATTTCTCCTGCTGCAGAGCCTGCCTTCACCCATTATGCGCTATTTGCATACCTTTAACATTAGAAACATTTATTCCAGGAATGAGTCATTGGAGGCATCTTCTGGGTTTACAGCTCGGAAGCTGGATTCAGGAGCATTAATGCCAGAAGAATGGATGTCTTCCGTATTAAAAACCTCGGGATTGTTTGTGCGTAGAGAGAGACACAAAGAGAGAGAGTTTCTGTTCTGTTTTTGTTTGTTTAATTTGAAGAGTGAAATGTGCTCAAATACATTAAAGATAATGCTCGAGATATATTTAGGTACATGCTTCACACCCTAAAGCAACATTCGGTATGAATGAGAATGTCTCATTCTGCGGAGAGAGAAATGGCAGACTATATACCCTTCCTGAGCTGGCTATAACCAGCCTCTCAAACAAGAGCGAGGGCTGAGTACCTTGAGCATTTTCTTCCCCCAGCTCTACTGCGATATAATGGACACACGACATTGTGTAAGTTGAAGGTGCCCAACCTGTTGATCGGATACATTCGATTTTGACAGATGTCTTTTAATGGAAAAAAAAAAAACAAAAAAGGAAAGAGAAAGACAACCCCAATGCTTTTCTCAGAGAGAACAGGAAGCCTGAAGGAGGAAGTATGTGACAGTTTATTTTTCAACAAGCACACAGTGTCAAGGGAATGAAATCCCTCTGGAAGCTGTGAAAAAATGGAGGCTGGAAGGTGGTGGTGTTCAGGTAGCACAAAAGGGCTTCTCAATATTTAGAACCTTTTTTTCAAAGCTAAGTTATTAATGAAATCCAAGATTGCACTTTTCCAAAAGGAAACACTGAGTCATTCATGAAATGATCTAAGATTTCGAAACTTGCTTACACCGTTTTTTTTTTTTTTCTCCTCCTTTCCTACCTGTGCCAAAAGCAGGCTCAGAAAAGCCAACCAGTAACTTGTGGCCTAAATCCAGGGAGCCGGCCAAATTAGCCGAAGAATGGAGTAATTTAACAAAGACTCCCGAGGCCCCAGAGGGTTCCTGTCTCACCCCATTGGCGGGCCAGAAAGGGCCTGCCAGCCTCCCTGGGTCCAGAGCCGAGGGGCCTCTGTCCCCGCCTCCCTCCGAGGGAGCCCGTGATTAACCAGTTCTGGCACAGCGGTTATTTGGCCATACCCCTGGCCTGCCTCCAAGTTTCGTGTGGAACAACAAATGGGCGTGGGCCCCCAGATAGGCAGGCCCGTGTTCCAAGGAGGCAGTGAACACTCACGGCCAAGAGCCCTGCACGATGCGGCCAGAGCTGGGGTACAGCCGAGAATGCGTTCGGGGAGGGAATGCCAGCCTCTCGGTCCGTTTATCGAGGGGGGTCTCCACTTAGGCCATTAAATAGTGTCCAAAGACCGTCAACACGCGTGTGGGTCAGGAATAAAGTGTGAGCCAGGTCATTCTGACCCCCTCCTCTCTCTCTTGCTGCGGAAGAGGGTTTCCAGTACTCGATTATTTTATTTTATTTTATTTTATTTTATTTTATTTTATTTGTTTTGTTTTGTTTTGTTTTGTTTCATTTCATTTCATTTATTTTAGGAGAGAGAGAGCACAAGGGGGAAGAGGGGCAGAGAAACAATCCCAAACAGACACCACGCTCATCACAGAGCCCTTTGCAGGGCTCGATCCCACGACCCTGGGATTATGACCTGGGCAGAAATCTAGAGTCAGACGCTCAACCGACGGAGCCACCCCAGTGCCCCGCAGGTACTTATTTTAAAAGCATGACTTTAGGGGCGCCGGGGTGGCTCCGTCGGTTGAGCGTCTGACTCTTGGCTCAGGTCGTGATGTCACGGTTCATGAGTCCAAGCCCCATGGTGGGTTCTGCACTGACAGCATGGATTCGACTTGGGATTTTCTCTCTGTCTCTCTCTGTCTCTGTCTCTCTCTCTCTCTCCCTCTCTCAAAAATAAATAAACACTGAAAAAAATAAGTAAATAAAAACACGACTCTAGATAAGAGTACTTTATGAATGACACCACCAAACTTTCTGAATAGGCACAGGGGAAAGCTCCCGTTTTCATCTTTACAAACACCCAGAAGTCCATGTAGATAAATCATGTAGACAAGGAAACAGTGCTTTGGTCCAAACAATACAGGAAACGCCTGGAATGGCGCCTCCTTAACACAACGCCCTATGTTTGCCTTGTACTATTCAAAGGATTTTACAGATACATTATCTTCAGACGACTCTGCGAGGCAGAAGGGGGAAGCGCACTTGCCCATTTTACAGATTCGGAAACCAAGGCCCAGAGAGGCCGTGGCCTTTCTAAGGTCACAAACTCAGTCAACTGCAGAGCCCAAACTTCCGTCCAGGACTCCTGACAAGGAGGCCGGGTCCTCCCCCTCCTCGCCCCGTCCCTTGTAACCAGGCTCCGAACGTTCCCTTCCGTGTGATGTTTCCAGCTGTATGTCCGGGCTCTGTAGGCTCCCGGGGGTCTGTTGCTTTTGCCCCGCAGCCTGTGTTTCCAATTCTTAGGATTCCCAGGAATATTCAAAATCTTACTTCTGCCCCCTACTTTGAAGATTCTGGTCCTTTTTCACAACAGGGGATGTACCTATTTGACCAGGAAGTGGTCTAGGCTCTGGAGTTCGTGTAGAATGACTTCCTCTTTTTCTCCCTGAATTTATTATGGTCTTAATTTTATCCCAACACCTAAAAACAAAAAAATCCCAGACTCCGCACTGCGTACGAGGGACTTTTCAAAACAAAAAACTCTCCTCCACTAAGATGTTACTAACAATCACCAGGGATTTTAAATTTCCTGTGTGTGTGTGTGTGTGTGTGTGTGTGTGTGTGTGAGACTCTTTCACACTTTTTTTTTTTTACAAAGATTTTTTTTTTTCCTGGTCATTTAGGAAGCAGCATATTTTTAAAAACTATCTTATTGTTTTTGTGTCGCTCACATGGGGTAGTTCATGGGCGGTTATCACTCACACCAGAAGGAAAAATATTGCAGACCTTCATGACAAACCATTACACTGACATAGGTCTGGCTTATTTAGAATATGCCCAGTAAGCACTGGTTAAAAATTGATGATTCGGGGCAGTCTTTCTCCAGTGATTTTTGTAAAATACCTAGGAGACCTTGAACATTCTGTTACACTTTTACAATCACGGAGAGGAGGACGGAAGGTGGTGTTCGCGAGGGATATTGCTTTATTACTCAGCTAAAAGTCCCTTTGGCTCTAAAAGTCCCTCCTCCCGGCAGCTGCAGGCTGGGAGAAGTCAGCATTTTCTCTCTCCCTAACTGGTGCTTTTACCATGCAGAAGAGACTCCATTTTCAAAATCTGTGAAAGAAAATTTTGTGCTTTTAGCGAATGACTTTCCCCCTAGTGGGCAGAGACCGCCCCCCCCCCGCCCCTTCTTTGCGAAGCAAGAGCCACTGGGTGAGAGCAATCTGTCACCAGCTCACGTGGCTGTGATGGAAAGCCCTTTTACATGCTGGCCACCATGTCTCAGGCACTGTTGTGTGCTTTTATCTTTTTTTAATTAAAAAAAAATTAAGTTTATTTATTTATTTTGAGAGAGACAGACGGTGTGCGCAGAGGAGGGACAGAGAGAGAGGGAGACAGAGAATCCCAAGCAGGCTCCCCACTGCCAGCGCAGAGCCCGACACGGGGCTCGAACTCACGAACCAGGAGATCATGACCTGAGCCGAAGTCAGAAGCTTCGCTGACTGAGCCACCTCGGGGGCCCTTTCTTGCACATTTTTAAATATACAAGGAATATTTTTATTTAGTTAGTTAGTTTTAGATTTTATTTTTAAGTAATCTCTACACCCAATTTGCCCAACATGGGGCTTGAACTCATGACCCGAAGATCAAGAGACAAACACTTCACCAACGGAGCCGGCCGGGTGCCCCAGAAATACTCCCTAATCTTTAAACACGGAAAGTGGTAAATGTGTCATCTTTTAGGAAGCAGGTTTGGATGCCAATAAACTAAACCACGAGTCGAAAAAGTATCATTTTTCTTGGATAATTCAGACTTTTTCAGTGCCCTCATTCTGTACTGAATAACCATCCATGATGAAATAGAAAGAACATTAAGTCAAATTGTACCTACGTGGACTCTACGCCTTTCCCTGGAAACTTCTTTCCTGGGGCCAAATTCCTAATATCGGTTCTGTTCTCATGGTTATCTCTTCTTCCTCCTCCTAAACAGAAAGTGCGAAAATAAAGGACTCGGTTTTTTAAACACACACACACACACACACACATTTTTAAATGCAGCACACACGATGCATATTACAGTGCAGTTTTAAAAAGAGAAAGAAAAACTGTGTCTGCAACATAAGAGAAGTATGCAGCACTCACACGGGTCATTAAGACTTGCCTTTATTATCATGTTGCTAACCACTAAGGGACACGTGCAATGCTGTGACAAGCATAATTTAATTAAGCTTTCCATTCGGTGTTGTTTGAAAAGACCTGAAGGCTCTCATCGTAAAGTAAACTCAGTGCACATCCCACAAGAAAAAGTGGAAATGATTTCACCGAACGAAGGAACTCGGCGAGCTTTTTCCTTCTTATCGAGCAAAATGGATTTACGCCGATGAGCCAGACCCCGTGAGCGCCAAATGCTGCCCCGGTGCCTTCACAGCGAAGTCGCCTCCCCCCCACCACACACAGGAACACAGGATGTTTACTCTTCACCCAAACCTTAACCAAAGGAAAATACAGCAAACGAGTCATCTGTGTAAAATCCATGGGCTTCTTACGTCTTTGGCATTCCAGATCTTGGATTCAAATAAATAAAAATATTTACGAACCGATTCATCTGTAATCTGAGTGAAATCATGACCGTGTGCAATATATGAAAATCGTACCCCCCTGGACAGCCATTCAACAGCATACTTCGATTGCAGACCTACTCTGCTGGGCAGTATTTTAGGGGAAGGCAGTCTATTGAGTCCTTTAAGACTCACAGTCCTTGGGGGCTCCTGGGCAGCTCAGTCACCTAAACATCCAACTTCCGCTCAGGTCATGAGCTCAAGGGTTCGTGAGTTCCAACCCCACATCGGGCTTACCGCTGTCAGCACGGAGCCCGCTTCGGATCCTCTGTCTCCCTCTCTCTCTGCCCCTCACCCCCCCCCCCCCCCCAGCTTGCGAGCATGCTCTCTCTCTCTCTCTCTCTCTCTCTCAAAAATAATAATGATGATAATAAATAACTACACATAAAAAAAAGACTCACGGGTCCTTGAAACCATACTTACTTTCTTACAGCCATGACAAAATGGAAGTCTTGCAAACTGTGGCCCGGCACCTTCCCTTTGTTTTTGTTTTTCTTCTTCACTGAAAATGTATCGCGCGCCTACGGGGTGCCAGAATCCGGGTTGGTGCAGAAATGCAAACTTGCACGCGCAAAAAGGTCCTGGCCAGAGGCAAAGTTCTATTTAGCCGGGTCGACAGACGTTAAACAGGCGAACTCTAGTGGAACCCAACCATTTGTAATCATTTGGATTACTAACAGCTTGATTAAGGATGCATATTGGCCAGGCCCTCCCTGGGAGACTAGGGGTCACTCGCATTCTGAGTGTTATCCCAGGGGAGTTAGATGCAGGAGTCCTGAGCCGCACCCTGCAGGAAGTCTTTAACTACAGTCGGAATAAGTGATCAGAAAAATTACACGGCACTGTGGCGGTCGGCTTCTCCCCGAGGAATAAGGGTCAGTACTTGGGCCCTGTGATACTTTTCAGGGCCCACAAAAATTGTTTTATTTTAATTTCTCCCAAAGCCAGAAGAAAAATGAATCTGACAATAATGAATATATAATAATGGTCCAGCCGGGGTTTTATGCATCTTGAGGCCAATGCCATGGCAAAATAGAATTTTTAATATCCTTTTTTTTGGAGGAAGGGATTCACAAAGGCTAAATAATACTGTGGGTCCCTAACTGCTATGGTTTAGCCCTGGTGCTATGGGAATATATATACAAGGGATCTGATCCTGGAGGTGCCGGGGGGTGTATCTTTCAGTAAAATGGAAAAATCCTTGATGTGCTGATTCGATGACTTTTACCTTGCTTCTCTCAAAGCAATTAGCATGATCCAACCCACAGAGTAAATATTCAATAAATATTAGAGAATTGATAAAAATAAAATTTAGCAATGATGTTAATTAGGATCAGAATCAGTTGTAAATAACAGAAAAACAAGGTAAGAGTTTCTTTTTCTCCATAGATTTGTGTCTAACATTGTGTGACACTCCATCATGTCAGAACCTGTCCCTTTCTATTTTCTCGCTTAGCCAGCCTTTCATGTGGCTCCAGCCTCAGGACCCACCCTTGCTGCTCAAGCTCCAGCCATCAGACCACATTCCAGTAAGCAGAAAGAATGCAGGGAGGTCAGAAAAAGAGACATGTTCCCTTAAAGACAATTCCAGGAAGTCCTCTATACCACTCCCCCTTACAGGCCATTGGTTAGAATATAGTCTCGTAGCTACCCCCAAGAGCAAAGGAAGCTTAGGAAACATTCTTCTATCTGGGTGGCCATGTGCCAGCTAAAAGTTGGGATTTTATTACTGACAGAGAAGGGGAGACAGATATTGGGGCCACTGTGGTCTCTGTCCTGGCGGCCCGGCCAGTTGAGTTTGACACGCGATGCTCCAGAGAACGGGAATGATCTCAGCCCTCTCAAAGGAAGCCGGTCACATTGGGCCTGGCTGTGATTTTTATAAAAGCACTGTTTTATGTTCCTCTTCAAACTCTAATAATACCTTGAGAATTGACGGCTCTCCATTATAAATGTCCGCGTTCGCTAATGATGCAACTCCCTGAGGAAGAAAGACAAATGCATAAAGCCAGATGATTGCATAATTTTTACAAAGGTTTTCTTATATATGTACAATTTCAAGCAAAAGAGTTTCCCTTACTGTCTCAAAAAAATAATAATAATAAAAATAATAAAATAATAATAAAATAAAATAAAATAAAAATAAATTTCCTTCATTGTTTCACAGGTTTGTTGTTGTTGTTGTTTTTTTAAGTTCATCTGTTTGAGAAACCACCAAGGTCTTGTCTAGGGCCATACCACCCTGAAGGTGCCCGATCTCGCCCGCTCTCGGAAGCTAAGCAGGATTGGGCCTGGTTAGTACCTGGATGGGAGGAACCGACAAGGTCTTTCCAGTGTGGTCGGACGGCCTGCCTCTAAGTACCTTTTAATCTGGCTGCACAGCTCAGCACCGTAGCCACTGGCCACATGTGGCTATTTAAATAAACTTATTTTAATTAAATAAAAAATTCAGTCAGCCACACAAGCCACGTTTGAAGGGTTCAACGGCCGCGCATGCTGTGCAATAGCACCTACCACACGGGACGGTGCAGACAGAGAATATTTCCATCGTTGACGGAAGTTCTGCTCCAGCGGAATAGCACGCTCTAGAGGATGCCCAACCCCCTTTTTTCCTTGCAACTTACTTGTTGAAGAAGCTGAGGGTGTTTGTCATGTAGAGAGCCACACATTTTAAACTCTGCTGATGGAGGGGTGCCTGGGTGGCTCAGTCCGCGAAGCATCTGACTTGGGCTCAGGTCACGGTCTCCCGGTCCGTGGGTTCGAGCCCCGCGTCGGGCTCTGTGCTGACAGCTCGGAGCCTGGAGCCCGCTTCAGATTCCGTGTCTCCCTCTTTCTCCGCACCTCCCCCACTCACACCTGCCCCCCCCAAAATAAATCAACAGAAAAAAATTTAAACTCTGCTGATGGCAACCCCTCATGGTCAGTCAACATGCTTCTCTGTCTTCTGTGTTCCCCATAAATCAACAGTTAGACTTACCACCTTGATCCAATTCAGAGTTGATTCCTTGGGGTGGAATAAGATGACAGGGCAACCCAATTGTAGGTAGTGTGTTAGGAAAAAAAAAAAAAAAAGCACACAGAGAGATCAAAATCTGGAAGGACGTACACCAGAACATTATCAGTAGTCATTTTGGGGAACTAGAATGACCTTATTTTTTGCCTGATTCTTGCTGATCTCTATGTCCTTACTTATTCCACAGTGCGCACGTCTTTCTAATGAAAAGTAAGCAATACCTGCTATTTACCGCAAAAACAATGTGCCAAGCACTGTGCGCAGCGATTCACTTACATTAGCTCATGGAACCCTCGTGACAAGTCTATGAGGTCATTATGATCTGTGCTTTGCAGTAAACACTCAGAAACATTAAGTACCTTGTCCAAGGTCACGTAGTCAGTATCTGGTGCGGTCTGGATTTAATCTCTCCAACTGCCTGACTCTCGAGGGATTCTGATGTTGGGCAGTGTGGCGTGCAGCCCGAGAGACTCAGTTTCTGGAAAATCCCGTCAGGTTATTCCGAGGCAGACCCAGGTCTGGGAACCGAACCGCATCCCTGCCCAACCACACGACGCCGTCCTCCACAAACCTGCCGTCTCCCCCACGCTCACCCCTGCTCTCAGCTGGAAAGCAGTCTACGTCTGGCACGTTCGAAGCGTAAAGCCTGACGCCTGCCCCGAGCGTCTGCTCCGAAAAGGCACCTTGGAGACCATGCTTGGGACTAGTTGCCACCCAGCTTCCGGCTTCGTGTGGGGCGTCCACTTGTGACACGCTATTAAGACGGGATAGGACAAATGGGGAGCGTGTGGACGTGTGCATGTGCGCGTGTGCCACGACGTCTGGGCAGACGGCCGGGGAAGCTCTCCCTAAAGCAGGGGTTGACGCACGAGGGACCGAGGGCTCCCATCCAGCCCACTGCCTAAGCATGCTTTTTCCATTTCCAGCCTGTTGGAATAAAACCATTCTTAAAGAGGACAAAATCTCGTGACACCCGAAAATCACAGGACAGCCCCTTTCAGTGTCCATAAATAAAGTTTTATTGGCACACAGCGCCGCTCCTTGTTTGCGGTCTGCGGTTGCTTTGGCGTGGCAACGGAAGGGTTAATTATTGCCCCAGCGACCACGTGGCCCAAACGCCTAACATGTTTCCTCTGACTATGGGAGCAGGTGACACAGTACATTCGAAGGCCTGAGGAGGGACCGTGCCCGGTGTATTCCTGGCAAGACGAGGACCTGGTGGTGATGGGAGCAGAGCGGACGAGGGCAGAAAGCACGGGGGACCAGATGCCACGCAGTCAGTCCATCATAAGGACTGGGGTCCAAGCCTGAGCAAGACGGGAGCCAGCGCGGTTGTGTGGTGAGAGGTGTTCCGGTCTGGCTTCTTTTAACAGATTTCCCTATTTTAAGAACAGACTGACAGGGGGTGGGGGAGAATAGAAACAATGAATCCAGCTCTGAGAGCAGAGCTCTCCGAGAAGCTATGCAAGACGTGATGAGGGGTTGAACCAGGAAAGTGACAGAATTGCTGGGATGTATCTAGTGGGATTCTTTTTTTCTTTTAAGATTTTTAATTTTCTAAGTAATCTCTACACCCAACATGGGGCTTGAACTCACAACCCCAAGATCATGCGCCACTGACTGAGCCAGCCAGGCGCCCCTAGCTAATGGGATTCTTTTTTTTTTTTTTTTTTTTTAATGTTTATTTATTTTTGAGAGCGAGCCAGCGGGGGAAGGGAAGAGGCAGAGGGAGAGACAGAATCCCAAACAGGGTCCATGCAGAGCCCAACACGGGGCTCAATCCCACGGACCATGAGATCGTGACCTGAGCCAAAATCAAGAATCAGATGCTTAACCGACCGAACCCCCGAGGCGCCCCTAGTTTTCTACTTTTCATAGCCTGCATTGTCTAACCAAAGACTATCTAACCCCTCTAGCATCTATATCCTCAGTTGAGACGTCTTTGGTCACAACTGTAGGCTTAGGAGCTCAACACTAGACAGGCATTCGACAACGAAGGGGATGGTGAGCAAGATGTCACATCTTCAGAGATAGCAAGAAACAATTTTGTGTCCTTGCAGCTTAGTAAGATAATCAGGGGGCACCTGGCTGGCTCCGACAGGGGGGCACGTGACTCCTGATTTCAGGGTCACATGTTCAAGCCCCATGTGGGGGTGTTGAGGTTACTTAGAAAATTGCTAAAAAAATGATAAATTACAAAAAATATATAATCAGGATGTGCAACTATAAAACCTGGTGAGGGGCAGATGCTCGTTGGACACACCCCTTCCAGTTTCTGGCTTGTTCGCTCTGTCATTTGGAGGAAAGAGGCTTCCTCTTGGGTATTTGGCAAAGCAAGTTTTGGTATTTTCCTGTCTGGGCAAAAATACACCAGGAGAGGAGATCTTCCAGAGATATGTGAGTTGCAGCCAAACAAAGTGGCTTTCTGTGGGTCTCTGCCAGAAAGGAGAATCAGCTGTCATCTATTCCTAAAATAAAAGTCCCTTGGAGAAGGAAAAAAGGGGGGAGGGGAATGGCAATTAACTTGAAAGTACAGAATTTAGCCTTTTCTCCGCCATGGTGGTGGGAGTGGTTAATTGTTACTCGCTATGTCTTTTTCTTTACCTTTTTTTTTTTCTAATTTTTTTTTTTAATTTTTTTTTCAACGTTTATTTATTTTTGGGACAGAGAGAGACAGAGCATGAACGGGGGAGGGGCAGAGAGAGAGGGAGACACAGAATCGGAAACAGGCTCCAGGCTCTGAGCCATCAGCCCAGAGCCCGACGCGGGGCTCGAACTCACGGACCGCGAGATCGTGACCTGGCTGAAGTCGGACGCTTAACCGACTGCGCCACCCAGGCGCCCCTATAATTTTTAATTTTAGAGAGAGAATGTGAGTGGGGAGAGAGGCAGAGGAAGGGAGAGAGAGAATCTTATGCAGGCTCCAGACTCCGCGCAGAGCCCAGTGTGGGGCTCGATCCCCCAACCCCGGGGATCATGACCTGAGCCGAAATCAAAAGTCAGACGCTCAACCCACTGAGCCACCCAGGTGCCCCTTGCCAGATCTTCTGACAAGACTTTTAGCATCAAGCTATTCCTGGCCAGGAAACAAAACCAGAATTGTCCCATTCCCCAGTGGATTCAGATGAAAACTAGTAATAAAATCAAGTACAAGTACAGAGGCTCCTGGGTGGCTCAGTCAGTTAAGCGGCCGACTTCGGCTCAGGTCATGATCTCGCAGTTTGTGAGTTTGAGCCCCGCATCGGGCTCTGTGCTGGCAGCTCAGAGCTTGGAACCTGCTTTGGCTTCTGCGTCTCCGTCTCTCTCCGCCCCTCCCCCGCTTGCACTCTGTCCTGTCTGTGTTTCTCAAAGATGAGGACACATTTTAATTTTAATTTTTTTTTTCCAACGTTTTTATTTATTTTTGGGACAGAGAGAGACAGAGCATGAATGGGGGAGGGGCAGAGAGAGAGGGAGACACAGAATCGGAAAGAGGCTCCAGGCTCTGAGCCATCAGCCCAGAGCCTGACGCGGGGCTCGAACCCACGGACCACGAGATCGTGACCTGGCTGAAGTCAGATGCTTAACCGACTGCGCCACCCAGGCGCCCCAGATTTTAAAAAATAATAAAATAGGGGCGCCCGGGTGGCTCAGTTGCTCGAGCGTCCGACTTCAGCCCAGGTCATGATCTCACAGTTCGTGAGTTCGAGCCCCACGTCGGGCTCTGGGCTGACAGCTCAGAGCCTGGAGCCTGCTTCGGATTCTGTGTCTCCCTCTCTCTCTGCCCCTCCCCTGCTCATGCTCTGTCTCTCTCTGTCTTAAAAATAAATAAAACATTAAAAATATTTAAAGAAAATAATGAAATGAAATGAAATGAAATGAAATGAAATGAAATGAAATGAAATAAAGTACAACTCCAAGAGGAGGCATTGGAGAAGTACCAGGCTGTGTCTGTAAGAGATCACACATGAGATGAGACACATATTTATGCCGCATGAAAGTCACATGCTTGTATCCTATCATTCTGTAAACATGACTGCTACCTGAACAATAGACATATTTTATCAGGGAAATGATTTTTCTCTGTTACTATGCTTCTGCACTAGTAGGTTTGTTCAGTAATAAATATGTGAGACTTCTGTTTGTAAGAAAAGAAAAAAGTACAGAATTCAGAATGGATGCTAGCAAAACACAAAGGGAGGATTTTTAAGGGCAGTGAACCTGTTCTGGATGATGGTGTATGGTGGGTATATACCATTATGCATTTTTCAAAATCTATAGAACTACAACATAAAGGGTGAACCTTAATGTAATCGATGGATGTTAGTTAATAATCAGGTATCAGTATCGGTCCATCAGTTGTATCAAATGTGCCACACGAATGCAAGAGGTTAATAAAGAGGAAATTACGCAGGGAAGGGGTGGGGTGCATATGGCAACCTTCTGGACTTTCTGCTCTATTTTTCCGTATACCCACAACCACTCTAAACAGTAAGGTCTATTAATTATGACAAATAAAACTTTAAAGGGCGCACCTTTTAATGAGAGCAAACCTTGCTGTTACTGTCATACAGATGGGAAATAGAAACCTTTTAAGGCATAGCTATCTCTTGAGAGAATGAGGTGGAAAACAATGTCAGCCGCCATTCCTTAATTTGGAATATTGATCCACTGTTCTGGAGTTTGAACTGTATGCGAGTTTGCTTTTGTTGTTGTTGTTCTCAGTACTTTGTCATCCAAAGAAAGCCCACAGAGAGCTGTGACTCTTAAAAGACGGTATGAAATGTTTCAACAACGGACAAACCTCAGACTTCCTGTATTTCTGTAACTTGTAGCTTTCCCTTCCTTCTTTTAATTTGTTAATGATCTCTCTTCTGTCACACGTCCCTAACTAGATCAGTGGATCAAAGGTGAGGCTTTGCTAAGTAATCAGTGTAATTTCAGCCATGTAGCCAGCTATTAAAAACAGACCTATAGGGTTTTCAAGGACAACCAAGGTATTGATTTCGCACCAAAAATTCATGCAGTAATACACCAGGGCCAGTGTTTCTAAACCATCACCTTTCCTTATTCACTGGGTCCCTAGTGAAATCCTGCACGGCTCAGAAAAGGCAAATCCACCCAGACTCCCTCCCCCACCCGCCCCCAGCCCAGTTCCTGCCTGCAAGAAAAGAATTTCACTCTTATAAATTAGACAAGGGGAGAGAAAACTCATTTTTTCGACAAGCATTTTTATTACTTTTTCTTTTTACAGATGTGTCTTCCCATGCATTAATTTTCCTTCCCAGTTATTACACTTGTATGTGGATTTTTTTTTTTTAGAGGACACATCTCTTATGTAATTTGTTTTGTATTTCTGGAATGAGGAAACTTTTTTACTCATATTGTTAAAATCTACACGAGGCACCCGTGTGATAGATCACCCTGAGCCTTGGAAGGAAATGATTCACCACAATACTGTAACCGAAAGTGTTCTAATACCAGGGAAGAAGGTAGGTCATTTAACTGTGTCACCTGCACAGAGCAGCTAGGGGGGCATCAGAGCCTTCTCAGCTTAGCCTTTGCCCTCAGAACTGCGCTGCGCCTGGTGTAGCCTTTTCCCACAGCTCTCTTCCTGTTCTCTGGTTCCTTTCTCCAAATATATTTAAAAAAAAAAATTTTTGATGCTGGGAACTCCATTTTTAAGTTTTAAGAGAAACCTGCAACTTTGTGATTTGTTAATTATCCACATCCATTCATCTGCCTCCAAGGTCCTTCTCAGGCTACCCTCTACTCTCTCTCTCTCTTTTTTTAATACTTTAAGGTTTTTTTGTTTTTTTGTTTTTTTTTTTTCAAATTTATTTAAGTAATCTCCACACCCAACATGGGGCTGGGACTCACAACCCCGAGATCAAGAGTGCATGCTCCTTGGACTGAGCAAGCCAGGCACCCCTCAGGTTACTCTCTTCTAATTTTGTACCTCAATTTGTTGGGTGAATAAATGAATAAAACCAGAAATGCCCAGAATAAGTCCAGAGTTGTAAAAATGAAACACATCTATTAAAAAATAAAATAAATAGGGGCACCTGGGTGGCTCAGTCGGTTAAGCGTCCGACTTCGGCTCAGGTCACGATCTCGCAGTTTGTGAGTTTGAGCCCCCGTGTCGGGCTCTGTGCTGATGGCTCGGAACCTGGAGCCTGGTTCGGATTCTGTGTCTCCCCCTCTCTCCGCCCCTCCCCCACTCTCTCGCAAAAATAAATAAACATAAACAAAAAAATTAAGCAAATAGATCACCGTTGATGGAAAATTATCTAAATATTGTACACTCTGAGATTCAAGTTGCTGCTTTAATTCTTATTCCACATGGAAGTGACTACGTGTTTTATTTGATCCATGTGTTTTGAACAAACGTGCTAAAATTAGGTAGGGCTGTAATATGACTTCCATGGTTCTTTCCTTTATAAAAAAATAAAATAAAATAAACTATATTGTATAACTGCATTGGTAGAAAAACAAATATATTAATTTTAAGTATTAAAACTTTTTCTTCAATCTAAAAGGTCATGATTTCAATAGATTTTAAATAGATACTTCTGATTGTAATAGACACTAAAACTAGGACACCTTGGCTGGCTCCGTTTGTGGAACCTGTGACTCTTGATCTCTGGGTCCTGAGTTTGAGCCCCAAACGTGGGCGGAGAGATTACTTCAAAAATAAAAAACAAAACAAAACAAAAAAGACCCCAAAACTATTTTCTGGGCCTGCTGTGTCTAATGGAGAAGTCTTCTCCGGAGAAATGTCATTTTATAGAAACATAGATTAAATAATCATAAAACCAGTGACAGAAGACAGGTTTTTAAAAAATTATTTTTAAAAAGTCTGTCAGTGAATTGTTACAATTATGAAAAACATTTATATTTTTTAAAGAAACTTTCAATATAAAATAAAAATCAACTGAATGCTCATACTAGGGGAATATAAATAAATTTTGGTACCTCAATGGAATATTATTCCCTCACTAAGAAAATCGGTTTTCAATAACCATTTTTTAATGTATTTGAAATGCAAAAAAAAAGTTTTTAATTTTTTTAAATGTTTATTTTTTGAGAGATAGGTTGACAGAGTGTGAGCAGGGGAGGGGCAGAGAGAGACAAGGAGACACAGAATCCGAAGCAGGCTGCAGGCTCCGAGCTGTCAGCACAGAGCCCGACGCGGGGCTTGAACCCACGAACCGTGAGATCACGACCTGAGCCGAAGTCAGACGCTCCACCGACTGAGCCACCCAGGTGCCCCTCAAACAAAAAAATTTTTTAATGGATTTTCTCTCGAGAGTTAGTGAAGGTCTATGGAAATAAGTACTCACTTAATGGGTAAACCAGCATTGACTGTTTGGAACGTTTTGGAAGACATATTGGTGACATCTATTGAAATGTCAATTTGCGTACAGTCTCCAACTCACAAATTCCACTTCCAGGCGTTTATTCTATAAATTCCTTTCCACAAGTGTGCAAATATAGAAAGTCATATCGTTGACCAACCAGAACAGCAGAGAGCCAAGAAGGAAATGGCCATCATTAGTGGTTACATAAATGGTTATATAAATGACGGTCTGTTTTCACTATGGAATACTATGAAGTCATTAAGAAGAGTAACATAGATATGTCACAACATGGCTCATTGACCAGGATTTCATCACCTACTTATTTCTAAGCTACTGGTGGTCGCTCAGGTGGGTTTTTGCTCTCCAGAGGACGTTTGCAATGTCTGGAGACATGTTCTGTTGTCCCAGCTAGGGTGGATGGGGGGGGGGGGGGGGGGGCGTACCCCATCTAGAGGGTAGAGGCCAAACATCCTACAAGCACAGGGCAGCCCTACAACAGAATGATCCAGCCCCAAATGTCGAAAGTCCTGAGGTTGAGAAATGTTATTCCAAACTGATCACTGGCAAGGATAATGGGACATCCAGATTTGTGTGTTAGATGAATCAAACTTTACCTTCTGGGACAAGGGTGGGTCCAGGCTTCACCCTGAAGAAAAACACCCAGAGACAGTCATGGTTCTGTGAACAAGAAAGAACAGAATAGTTGGTGTGTTGTGTAAACAGCCAACAGCATCTGCCACAAACATAGAAAACAGTGAACAATATAAAACAAAGAATAGTTTCATGTGTACATAAAATACTGAAAAGGGTATGCACTCACACCATTCAGGTCCTTAGCTGAGGAAGAGTAAAGGTGCGAGTGATGTTTATTTTCTGGTTTATTTTCTGATGTTTATTTTCTTCATACTGTAAACAGTTTCTGTCATGATCATGCCTTACTTTTATTATTAGAAAAAAATACAGAAATATTTCCGTTACATTTATAACTGAAATATAAATCTGGCAACAATATAGTTCTTGAGGTGTTTTTTTTTTTCCATGATGCTGCCATTTTCTCAAGTTGGTGGATGAAATTTAAAAACAAGTGAATGCTTCTACGAAACTTGAATACATCTGACAAAATCTTGATTTTCCAGATTACAGCTGAAACTGAGTTGATACAAATATTCAGCTTGTTTCTTTATCTTTTTTTTTTTTTTTTTGCTTTGGGTAATTTTATTTTCCATATATAGCCTTGAATGGAAAGAGGAGTAAACGGAAGTCAGAAAGTCTGGCTTCTCGAACCAGGCGCACGGACCTGGGCAAGTTGTTCGTCTGGCACGATCACAACAGCACCCAAAGGCAATGGGATCACCGTCTGGAATAAATATCTGCACGCTCGTGTTCAGGGCAGTGTTATTCACGAAAGACAAGATATGCAAACACCTAAGTAACCACCAGGTGACAAATGGATAAAGGGAAAGTATATATGATGCATAATGGAAATATTATATTGGAATATATATCGTGGAATATATATATATATATTTCCCCTATATATTATAACGGGATATTCTGGGATGTTCATGCTCTGAAATATTATTCAGGCATACAGAAGCAGGAAATCCTGCCGTTTGCAACAGCATGGATGAAACTGAAAGGTTTATGCTGAGTGAAATAAGCCAGACAGAGGGAGCTCATTACTATATGGTATCACTTGCATGGAGAATTTTTTTCTAACTGAACTCATAGAAACAGAGAGTAAAATGGTGGTTACCAGGGGTTGGCGGGGGGCGGGGGTGTCTTTAGGGTGGGGGCAGAATGAAGAGATGCAGGTCAAAGGGTACATCTTACAGTTAGAAGTAAAGCCCAGCATGGTGACTATAGTTAATAATACCATATTACTGGGGCGCCTGGGTGGCTCAGTCGGTTGGGTGACCAACTTCGGCTCAGGCCATGATCTCGCAGTTTGTGAGTTGGAGCCCCGCGTCCGGCTCTGCGCTGACAGCTCGGAGCCTGGAGCCTGCATCGCATTCTGTGTCTCCTCCTCTCTCTGCCCCTCTCCTGCTCCCATTCTGTGTCTCTCTGTCTTTCAATAATAAACAAACGTTCAAAAAAATTAAAAAAATAATAATAATACCCTATTACTGTCTATACTTGAAATTTACTGAAAGAGTAGATTTTTTAAAGTTTATTTATTTGAGAGAGAGAGAGAGAGAGAGAGAGAGAATCCCAAGCAGGCTCCGTGCTGTCCGTGTGGAGCCCCTGCGGCTCTTGAACTCTCGTGAACCTCGAGGTCATGACCTGAGCTGAAGTTGGACCTTTAACCGACTGAGCCACCCAGGTGCCTCACTAAGAGAGCAGATCTTAAGGGTTCTCACACACACATAAAAGGTAGCTGAGAGGTGATGAAGGTGTCACCTTGCTTATGGTAATCATTTAACAGTGTATACAACAGCAAACCATCCCTTTGTATATTTTAAATATATTACCATCTTATTTGTCAATTACACCTCAGTTAAGCTGGGGGAAAGCGATCACAGCAAACACCTCCACGGACCCTGCTGTGTGCTGAGAACTGTTCTCTGTACTTTACAGCCATTTGCTCACTGAGTCCCCGGAGCTACTTTGTGAGACAGGTGCTACTATGTTCCCGTTTCAAACAGGTAGACTCAGAGCTCTAGTGCCTTTCTCATGCTCACAGAGCTAAGCGGTGAGTTGGAGATTTGAACCCAGGCGTTCGGGGTCGCTATGCCTCGGGATATGCTGGGGCACTATGTTGGCCTCCTAACTCGTCACTTACCCAGCGTCTTGGTCCCCATCAATCTCTCCTGTTCCCTTCTTGCCACAAAAGTCATTTTTCTATAAATTTTTTTTATGTTTTTATTTTATTTTTGAGAGCGAGAGCGAGAGAGAGACAGAGAGACAGAGCATGAGCGGAGGAGGGGCAGAGAGGGAGGGAGACACAGAATCCAAAGCGGGCTGCAGGCTCCGAGCTGTCAGCACAGAGCCCGACACGGGGCTCGAACCCACAAACTGTGAGATTGTGACCTGAGCCGAGGTCAGACGCTTAACCGAGCCACCCAGGCACCCCAAAAGCCATTTTTCTAGAACACAATTCCTGTCACTCACCTTCTTGGAATGTCTCAGTGGCTTCGGATTCCTGCTGCAGAGACTCAGCCCCAACATTGCAGGTTGGGCACTGGTGGCTAAATACGGCTCGCTGAGAGGTGCCATGGGTTCTCACAGTGATCTCGTGTGTGTGTGTGTGTGTGTGTGTGTGTGTGTATGTGTCTGGTTTCACTTTTTATGAATTACTTTTTTTTAACACCTAAAGTCCCGGAGAATGCGTAAACAGTCATACACATCCCCCCAAAAAGGCATCCTATGGGACCACTGGCCTGGCCTGTTTAACAAGGCACGGAGAAAGGAAGAAGGGACTGAGCTAGCCTGGAAAAGACCAGAATGACATAACAACCCAATTCCGTGCCCGGGGCCTGGATTGCATCTTGGTTTGGGTAAACCAGCTGCAAAAGATACTTTTTGGGGGGGCATCTGGGGGGCTCAGTTGGGTAAGTGCCTACAATCGTTATAGAGCTCCAAAGTGCTAAGGGACTCAACAGGACTGGCTTGACCCAAATGACAAATAAGGAGGGGGGGAAAAAAGGATGAGACAAATGGAGACCAAGCAAACCAGCCCTAATGAAGCGGTGAGGTTCTTGGTACTGAACTCCAGGCTGGCCAGGCTCATCCCACAGAGACAGGCGGCCCAGGCCCACCCGAGGACGTCAGCGCAAGGGCAGGACATTGACTTGAAGCTTGTCAATAAAAAGCTTTGGCAGCACGTGCTCTTGGCTGGCTCCCACGTGAGCAAAGGGGGCGGACCTAACCCAACCAGTTCTCCATCCAAACTCAGCATCGGATTAAACCACGGACCCGACCCGCCCGGGGTCAGAGGTGCGAGTGGCGAGAGGCCAGGGGGTCACGCTAGTAGCACTCCTCCTGCAGGGAAGGAAACATCAGGGCTGGGGAAGCATTGCCCTGCTTATGGCATCAATCCCCACCGTCCTTTCTCAGTTCTCTTCGGACTTGCCTCTGGGCGGGATGCCTCTCTGTCGACCCTTCTTTCACCCGCACCCACTCCCCATAATTCGTCCACATTTGCATTGTAATCATAAGAGGGAGCAGTTGTTCAATGACCTTGCACCAGGCTCCTCTCCACTGCCTCCTTTACACCTTACTAAGATGAGACACCATGCTGATCCCATCTTGCAGACGAAGAGAGGAGGCGGGGGGATTCGTGTCCTTGGCGCAAGCTCTCACAAGAAGTGAGTGAAGAAGTCAGGACCCGAGCCCCACCATTCTGGCTCCAGAGTCTACACCACTGATGTTAGAGTTAGTGTGATGCTTGTTTCTGTAACAGGGAAAATGGGCATTCAGACGCCAGTTTCAGTAGTCACTGGCTAAGTGACTTACCTTCCATCCAGTTTAAGCTTCCCCTTCTAAAATGGGATGACGCTCTGTCGACAAGAGCCAAAGTATGGAAAGAGCCCAAATGTCCATCGATGGATGAATGGATAAAGAAGATGTGGTGTATACACACACACACACACACACACACACACACTGGAGTATTACTCGGCAATCAAAAAGAATGAAATTTTGCCATTTGCAACTACATGGATGGAACTAGAGGGTACTATGCGAAATTAGTCAGAGAAAGACAAATATCATATGACTTCACTCATATGAGGACTTGAAAACACAGAACAGATGAACATAAGGGAAGGGAAGCAAAAAGAATATAAAAACAGGGCGGGGGACAAAACATAAGAGACTCTTAAATATGGAGAACAAACTGAGGGTTGCTGGAGGGGTTGTGGGAGGGGGGATGGGCGAAATAGGTAAAGGGCGTTAAGGAATCTACTCCTGAAATCATTGTTGCACTCGATGCTAACTAATTTGGATGTAAATTAAAAAAATAAATAAAAAAAAAACTTACTGGAGATCTTTTCACATAGATCTATCACAGCCTGGTAACAGCTTTCAAAATGTTTCATTTTAAGATCTATTTAATCAGTCTCCTGTGAAAGAACTTTGAGTCCCTTTAAACTACCCTCTTGCCACAATCTGACAACATTGATAAATTAAAAGACGCCAAGAAGTCATCTACATGAAGGTCATAGAATATTCATTAATTACGTTCAAAGCTTTGTTACAGTATATGTGATAAATGCAGTAAAAATACAATAACCCTGCTAAATAAATACATTAATAAAATGGGATGCTGCTGCTCCCCCTCAAGGGTGGGCTGTGACCACTGAATGACCAAGTACATCTAAGGCAGGTCTCGGCCATCCACCCCCAGAGGCAAACCTGGGCAAGTGCCTGTTTTTATAAATAAAGTTTTATTGGAACACAGTCATGCCCAGTCATTTGTGGATTATCTATGGCTGCTTTCACATGACTTGGTGAAGGTGGCTGAGACAGACTGAATGGCTCTCAAAGACTAAAACATGTGCTATCTGACCTTTAAGAATAAGTTCACTGACTCCTGAGCTAAAGCATTCGGGACAGTCTTTTGCACCTGGAAGATACCTGATACTTACATTTAATGTAAAGTCAAGAGCAGACATCAGGTTCCGTTTATCACTCTTTCCCTGGGTCCAGCAAAGTTCTTACACATATTAGGTGCATTATACAAAGTAAAGTTAGAGTAATTAGTGATAATGAAATGTAATAGTTATAGCACAGCATTCAGATGAAATTAGTTTAAAAAAAAATTTTTTTTTTATATTTATTTTTGAGAGAGACAGAGACAGAATGGAGTGGGTTAGGGGCAGAGAGGGAGACACAGAATCCGAAGCAGGGTCCAGGCTCCGAGCTGTCCTCACAGAGCCCGACGCGGGGCTCGAACCCACGAGCTGTGAGATCATGACCTGAGCCGAAGTCGGACGCTTAACCAACTGAGCCACCCGGAAGCCCCTGAAACAAGTTAAAAATAAAACTTCAGGCACATTTCTAACTTGAAATGACCCGTTTACTTTTTCAGTATTCTGTAATTTCAGTTAGAATGCAAATAATCGTGTAACATTGGAATGCCACTCAGCTGTCTTACACTCACACGGAGGAGGGTTGGTTGATGCAGGAGACCAACTTTGCTGTCTTTTATTATTTTCCAGGTTGTAACGATCATAAGATGAAGCATAAATGTATTCTGCAAACTTCAAATTGTGGGTTCTAAATCATTCTTTTGTTGTTGTTGTTGTTTGTTTATTTTGAGAGAGAGAGAGAGCTCAAGCGAGCGCAATCGGGGGAGGGGCAGAGAGAGAGAGGGAGAGAGAGAATCCCAAGCAGGCTCTGAACTGTCAGTGCAGAGCCTGATGCGGGGCTCAAACTCACAAACCGTGAGATGGTGACCTGAACTGAAACCAGGAGTCGGGCGCTTAACCGGCTGGGCCACCCAGGCGCCCATCAGATTGTGTGTTTTGGTGCCTTCCACCCCACAAAAGTCAGCTTTTAGAGCAGACACAACATAGAAATAGGGTACTGGCTAGTGGTTGATGCAGTGACGATAGGGGGGGAGACGGAACGGGAGAGAAGTCAGGAAAAGAATGGGAGCAGGTGTCATCAGATCACCAACCCGGGGGGCAGATCAGTAGGATGCAGTCCCACACCAGGAGCCAGTACGGGCGTTTCTAAGTACGCTCAGCGGGCGCATCTTGTTTTAAAGGGAGGCACGTTAACCTCCAAGCAGAACCTAACCAGAGGCAACACTCCAGGCTTCCCCACAACACACGGGGAATGGCGGGCTGGCTTCCCCAGTGCAGTCCACGTACAGTCGTGGGCTGCCCCGTCTTGCTGCCCGTTGGTGGGTCTTTGCAGCTTGTTTTTACTACTGCTGTAAGACAAAAGGAAACAAAGAAAACCAAGGCTCTTCGCCCCAACGAAGTACGTTGCAAGCCAAACGTGAAGCAGCTTGGGAACCAGCCAGTTTTGCATTAGCCACTTTTTCTCCAGTTAGGGCCAAGAAACGGTGTTTAGCTCATTCCACCAAGGCGGCCTCGCTCTCTTTCGTTTTTTACTTGTTTATGCAAAGACTGTAGCCCGTGAAGACAGACCCCACAGCTCACGGCTGTATCACCAGCCTCCAAAACAGCATCTGACAGGTAGTGGGTCTTCGGGGCTCTCCGCTGAAAGGGAGTGGGGGCTGGTTCTGTTCCAGGTCGTGGCCATACGGTGGTGAGCAAGAGAAATGTTTTCCCTGCCCTCCTGGGGCTTACATCCCAGGGAGAGGCTGACATTCATCAACGAGCAATGAGGGAACAAGTCTATTTTTATTGATTGCACCAAACGCCACGAAGGCAACAGGGTGTGTCCCCTTACCAGACTAATGGATCTGAATGCCAGACTACCTGGATGTGAATTTTGGTTCCCGACCCAGGGCCAGGGCGCAGGGGAGGCAAGCGTGGGCAGCGTTGAGATTCTTAGGTCGCCATCTCTACAAGGCGGGGTGAAAACAGCTTCACCCTTTTAGGCCTTTGTGAGGATTAAATGTCAGGGAATTTGCACATCTGCTGACACACAGGAGGAGCTCCGTAAATGGCAGTAATGATTATTGTATTATTGCCATCAGTGTTATTAAGCCTATGGAAACCCATCACGCTTGAAGAAATACGTAAGCAATAACGTCCAAAGAATCCAGAAAACCAAAGGGGCTAGGTGCCGTATTTTGTCGAACCGAAAACATCACGTTGTAAGACGCCCTGCTATTGTAGGAACTCTTGAGGAAGAAAGGGTTGCTTCCGCTTCCAATCGCAAGATGCCATCGATCGCAAAACGCACACCGATTTCGGTTATGTTAAAATGTAAAAATTAACGTGAACCTTAGAATTGATCAACTGTGGTACCGTCACCCCAATTCCATGGCCATGCAGCAGAAAGGCGTGTCTTAAGTATTCTCTATTTCCAAAAGATTGGGTGTTTCAATAAGTATTTTTTTGGGAAAGTGTGGCTAGTTCATATCATCGAAATTCTAGGATCCCTGGGCATCTAGACTGGTACCATTTAATAATAACTACTGAACAAAAGATGACTAAATGAAATACTTCGTTAAAGCTACAATTATAAAGAGTCTCCGCTCATAAACAGCAGTAGAGATTCTATAAAATGGGGGCACATGGCTGGCTCAGCGGGAAGAGCATGTGACTCCTGATCTCGGCATCATGCGTTTGAGCCCCACATGAGGTGTAGAGATTACTTAATTTAAAAAAAACAAAAAAAAAAGAAAGAAAACTTAAAAAAATTCCATAAAACAGCAACAAATGCTCTAAGAAAGCAGATGGAAGTCTGTCATCATACAAACACGAGGGGGACTTGCATAGGCATTTTCTTAATTGAATTAGCAATGCCATGGTTAATGGGCGTGTCATTGTTAGTTTTTTAACTCCACATCATTTTGTTACAATGATTCTATGGGGTTTTTTTTTTTTTTTTTTTTTTAATTTTTTTTCAACGTTTATTTATTTTTGGGACAGAGAGAGACAGAGCATGAACGGGGGAGGGGCAGAGAGAGAGGGAGACACAGAATCGGAAACAGGCTCCAGGCTCTGAGCCATCAGCCCAGAGCCTGACGCGGGGCTCGAACTCCCGGACCGCGAGATCGTGACCTGGCTGAAGTCGGACGCCCAACCGACTGCGCCACCCAGGCGCCCCAACAATGATTCTATGTTAAAATCCACCTAAATCCTGAGCACCTGTCTTGTCTCTATCCTGGATATGTAAGTTGGCAGTTACCATTTTTAGGAGGTGGATCTTAATGAACGTTGAATAAATAAATGAAAGAACTCTGTGCATATGGGAGACTGGACCTAATTTTCAGACCAAACACGATACAGTCCACCAATGTAATCAGTCCAAGTTTCGACTTGAGGAAAATAGTTGGACTACTCCCACAGAGAGAATATTCACAGTCAGAAGCATCCTTTCAAAGAGATTGGGCTCATTGTACTCGGTTGAGGTTTTTGACATTTAATTTAAAAGAAAAACTGCCCATTTTTGAAACCAGCATTTCTAGACATTTTATGAAAAAGGAGCCTCGCCCGTTTCTGCAACTAATAAACTATTTCCCCCCGTTGATTTTTTTTTGCAGTCACTTTGCATAGTTGACATGAGCTAGCCGTTCCCAAGATTCGTGAGTTTTTTCTGTGTATTTTGGGGGAAGAATTTCACCCGAACTGCCTTGGCATATTATCCCCAGCCCCACTGTTGTTTTGTTTAGTTAAACCTATGCCTTTGCGTTTATAACATTTTGTAAATATTATTACTGTACCTTTCTGGTTATGTCCTTTTTGAAGAAAGCGGGGGGGGGGCAGAAATTCTACCTCCTATGATGAATTAAGAGTATGCAGGCTTCTCTTTCCCTTTTGTAAAAAAAGAACGTATTTTGGCAGTTGAAAACAGGTGCTCGTTGGGTTCATTCACGATATGAGACAGATCAGTGTGCATTTGAAACTCCTCTTTCTTCAGAGCAGAAAATTGTGAGGGTTGAGCAAAACAGAAAACAGAGCCCTTTTCTAAATTTAGCAGTGTCATATGACCCCACTCGGCTTTGTACTCAGAGCATTAAGGTATTAGCCACATTGCTTCATGGATGTAGCATATAATTACTCTAGGAAAAGGGGAGCATGACCAACCAGCATAGATACAAGTGTTGGGCTTCTATGTGTCCTTTTTGATCTAAGGAAATGGACCTCAGAGTGCCACTGGAGCATCCCCCATGACAGCTTGTCATTTGGGTAAACTTTCCCACTGCAGGCAGAAAAAGTTCCTCCATTTTTATACCTCTTTTCAGAGCAGCCGATGTTTAAACACTTTTCACGCAGATTTTTTTTTTTTTTTTTTTTTCCTGTTTGCTCCTTTAACTGTGAGTTCTGCAATGGAGGCCAATTCACTTCTGTTGTCAGGATCGCTTCAGACCAACATGATATAGCTCCCAATAGATCCCCGGTCATGAATCTCTGACTGTGGTGTTTTGTTTGTTTTATTTTGAAAGGACTCTTTATAGGCTAATTTGGACATGGATCTTTAAAGCTTTTAGGGTTTCTTTTTCTTTTTCTTTTTTTTTTTTTTAAGAGCATTTCAGGTTTACTGCACTTCGGGAACTTGCAATTTAAGATTAAGCTGGGAATGAGAATCTCAAGGGCTATCACTGCCTTTAGATGTGTTTATCTGCAAACTAAAATTCTTAAAATGCCATTTCTGTTTTGCAGAAGGTAGATCTTTCCAGCCAAGCAAGGGTTTGCAAAGCCATGGTTAGGAACTAAGACTCACTTTAGTAGCAGTGGGGGATGGGGGAACCGACACATATTAAAATTGAGAAAAGGCCTACCCAAAGCTCAGGGAAACAGCCGTGGCTCTCACACGGTATCAGTGTTTATGGGGGAATTTTTTTTTTGCTCTCTGGGCCCACGGAAGGGAAGGAGTAGGAGGAAGTAACTAGGATTGTCCCATACTTGAAGGAAGCGGAGGGCCTCAGCTGGTTGCTAAAAATTCAATTAAAAAAAAAAAAATGTAGCTCAGGCGTGTAGGAAGCTGTGAGAATTTGGTTTTAGGATTCCGGTGTTTCTACTTGGGAACTTACCACCCTGATTCCTCAATCTGCCTTTAAATATGTTTGATGATGATGCCCACTGATTAGTTTTGGACGTCTTTCATGAAATCCATTTTTTTTCTTAGACCTTGTGTACATAGTGACTTTTTTAAACATCTAGAATGCACTGAGATATTATCCTAGAGTTTAAATTATTTTTTGAAATTATTCTTCACAAATAAAAGGCTCCAGATTTCTCTAAATACCCTTCCTTCTTTTCTTTCTTTCTTTCTTTCTTTCTTTTTCTTTCTTCTGTTTTTTTTTTAGTAACCTCGAGGCCCCACACCACCCCAAGATCAAGAGTCCTATGCTCTCCCGGCTGAGCCAGCCAGGCACCCCTAAATACCCCTCTTTTTCCAAACAATCCTCCTGAAGTTAGATTAAAAGTTGAGTTGGTCTCTATGACCTTTGCTTGTCTTTAAAAAAAAAAAAAAAGTAAAATTAAACAGACTGCTGTTTTGGAATGTCCCTTGCCAAACGATAAATCATAACTTTATCAACTTCCCCAGAGGCCTTCAGAACGAAAGAAAGAAAAGAAAAAAGTTCAGCTAAGTTCAGTTGCTCTGTAAATTCATCCTAAAAGGTACCATTCCTTGCTACGTATTTGCTCACAAGGCGGCATTTGAACCACCGCAAAACACACTTTCCTTTTTTGAACCGGGGTGAGGATCCTTGATGCAGGGGAAGTTTGGGCGGAGGACAGGCTCAGCCCAGGGATGGCTCAGCCTCAGATTTAACTTCCTCAGGTGCAGAACTGAAGCCTGGTACGGGGGAGAGTGATCCAGAGCTCAGAGTTTCCAAGTTAAGGACACAGTAGATTCATTTCCAACGGTGGTCTTTCCAAACTACTCCTGCTTCTAAATACGGAAGCTTCCTTTGTGTTTCAGTGGCTCTGCATGTACCATTTTCCAGTCTGTGGCACGGTGCTCTCTCTCTCTCTCTCTCTCTCTCTCTTCCTGTCTCTTAATAATCCAGAGTACTTGAGAACGCATTAATACTCGAGAGGGTTTGGCACTTTACTTTACAAAATGTCTAGCATGTCAAGAAAGGGAAAGGGTTCCTCCAATCACATTATCTATGTGCATGTTCTGCCTCTTTGTAAAAATCTCTCCAAATCCTACCCCTAACTACATTTCTGATTAATCTCTCGGCTCACAAGTGAACTCAGGAACCACACTCCGCTGACAGTGAACTATCTTTAGGAGATGAATTCACTACAGTTCACCTGTTCTGCTACTTGGACTGATCCATCGGCAGCATTTTCTTGTCTAAGAAGGTCTGGATAGTTCAATCGTTGCAGTACAAGGATGAGGCGTGTTTTTAGGAGACTCACTCTTTTCCCTTATTTCTCTAATCATTTTCATACTATCTCAAAAATGGAGAATTAAAAATCTGCAGAAACATCCGGCTTCCCTTTTTTTCGTCTATAGTCAGTAGGTCAAAAAATGTAATAGGAAGTGGACGCATGAGAAATAGGCTTTAAAAATTGTCATATGCAAATCATTTAAGCTTTGTTTCTATAGAACTTTAAATTGAAGTATCATATTTTCATGTGTATATACATATATGTATATATATATATCTGTATGCACATATAAATATATGTGTATATTTATATATGTATATACGCATATAAATACTCAGGCTCAGTGACATTCTTGAGAAAGTCGACCTGAAGTCAAAGTACTAAAACCACAGCCCTTGAGAATTGGAAATCATACAATTTTGTTTATCCCAGCTCTGTCATTATACGAAGGGAAATTTAGGCTGAGGAAAGCTCTTTCGCTTGCCTCAGGGTCCTTGGGTTCTGGTCCTGACTTCGCCATGTAATTTTGCACTGATCCTCTAGGACCTTTAGTTTCCTCATCTGTAAAGTGGGTCCACCGGGAGGCGAGATTTTTAAGATCTATAACGTGTACGATTTTGCAGGCATAGGATGTGGGTCACGCAAAGGTGGACGTCCCGGACGCCAGGTGACCCCTCAGTCCACCTTTTCTCCAGGGGATCTGTTTATTTTGGTCCTGGACAGGCATTAGCCACCCTTAAGTAAAAGGTTGAGTTCTGGCACCTGGGGTCTTCCTGCCTATGTGGGTTTCTATATTTTCACCAGCCTTTGGCTCAGAAAAACCCAATTCAAGTGGATGCCTTTGGTACAAGTGGCAACAGATACCAGCATATCCAGAACCGTCAGGATCTCACTTCCTGCTTCCCCCGGCCTCCCCGTCTCTGCCTCGGCTTTTAGCTTTGCCAGAAGGAGTCCGTTGTCCTTTTGGGAATTCCCTCAACCACCCGTCATTTCGGGCTGAACATAAATGATTTATCCGGCAAGAGTTAATAAAATTGACTGTGGTCTCCGAAGAAGGGATAGTTTGTCAAATCTGTATCTTCAAGCTAATTGAATATATTTTTCATGAATTGTGATTAACGTAAGGTAATTTCAGAGGATGGCTTTTACTAATTAATGAATCCATCACACTGACTCATCTTGGCAGACTAAACTTTAAAAGTTCACGGCTGCCTTCTTCAAAACCCGGATCCCATACATACCTAGTTTAGTGGTTTAATGTAATTCTTAAGAAAGCAAGCAGATTGAGCAATACTTTAATTCAGAAACAAGTTGCTCAATGTGTGTTCTCTGAAAATAACAAGCCTGAGAAGGGGAAACTATAAAACACGGGCGGTAAGCTAATGTATTCCTGCTTCTTGATTGATTTCACATTTACAACAAAGCTCACATTATTAGAAAGGATTTGGAAAGGTCAGCCAGAAGCATCTTACTACCCATAGAAGGATTTCTGAAGTAGCACCAAATGCACTCAAAACAACAAAATAAAGAGAAAACTTATCTGAGTTAGGACAACACGGCTGGCTCTCAGACTTTACAGAACTTAGGAAATAAATGCAGGTGGGTTGTTTTTTCTCCCTGCTCACAGAAAAGTTTCTTTTAAAAAGGCAAGGGAGTTATGGTTTCAAGAAAGGAAAATGGTTCGTGTTTTTCTTATCACATCAAAAGGGACATACACGCCCTTTAACAGAAAGCAATTAGGGGCCTTTCAAAGAATGAGTCTCCCTGTAGCAAATGGCAGTTGGTGTGGAAACAGGTAACACACACACCTAGAACCAGGCAGGACCCAAATGGAAAAGAAACAGAAGAGAAGGAAGAGAAGAATTAAGAAAGAGAAAGAAAAAAAGAGAGAAAGAAAGAAAGAAAGAAAGAAAGAAAGAAAGAAAGAAAGAAAGAAAGAAAGGCAGGCCTGGATTCCAGCTTGGGGGGTGGTTTACAACCACACAGAACGCCCGGAGAACTAGAATTCTGCCCTTCTAGAATATTCGCTGAAGTGAATCTCAGTGATTCTGGGCCCAGGACCCCACAGACTTCTGCCTGGTGTCTCTGGATGGGGATAGGAGGGCAGTGTCTTGAGAGTGCAAACGGCTTCCTGAGGTGGGCGAGTGGAGAGGGATGGGGGGTGGGGCGGGTGGGATGAGTTTGGAAGGATCCAGAGCCTCCAGAACCTTTCTCCACACCTACCCTGAATAGCTGCAGCTCGGAGAATTCTTCTCCTTTGGGATGCAAATGTGGCATTCACAGCCAATCAGGTCTTCTGAGTGGATTAACCAGTAGTCAGTCCAGTTTTGGTTGGGGGAGGAGGGGAGGGAGACAAGAAAGAGAAAAAGGAAAAGAATTTTCTTCTCATGGAGCGGAGGGAGAGACGGAGTAATCATCACCATAATGGACGGGTGACTTATAGGGACCTTTCCCAAGTGCCAGTTCTGGGCTGAGTCAGGGCTTTCTATTCTTATTCCCTAAACTTCCGGTTAGGTAAACCTCCCCTCGCTGACACTCCCTGGGTTTCCTAAAATCCCGTAGTCATCTTTCCTGAGGGCATTTGATGTTTTTCCTACCTTAAACACCCACTCTTCCTAAGCGCCATCTATGTGAAACAGGTACAGAACCCTGGGGGTGAAATTATGAGGTTCCCAGTTAAAATATGATAAGGGGAAAAAAGTCGTTGGATTCTGTATAGTATGATGTCCGGCACAGACCAAGCCCTCGATAAAACCTGACCACTGTGTTTGCATTCCCTTTCAGGTTATCTGTTCAGAAACTGCCAGTAAAGCTAACATACCGACTTGCTTCAGTCTGGAACCGGATTAAATAGTAAGAGTCTCAAAATGTGTTAAAAATCAGTGATTCTTGGGACAACTTATCTCACCCATATCGTGACTTACCTACCACAGAAACTTCTAAAAGCTTGATATTATTTTTACGTATGAAATTCTAGACTCTTGGTCCCATCTGGTCTCCTAATATCCAAGTTCATGAGAAAAGTAAGTGCTTCCCCTGCCCCCGCCCCCCCCCCCCCCAATTTCCTACAGTGAGCAGTTAACAGGTACCTGCATCCAACAAGCAGGTAAGGAAAAGTAACAGCTTCCAGATGTAAACAGGACACCTTACTGGGCTAGTTTGGTCATTCATTGCCCCCCCCCCCCCCCCCCCCCGCCTTAGACAAAGGTAGGTTTTCAAGCCAAGTGGAACATAGGAATAGCTACAAATGTAAAAAGTCTGCTCTCGGCGTGTAATTACATTTGTTTTTCTATTCTTGATGTTGTTGTGAGTACTTTCTCGTCTTTCTTACCCATTCCAGCCAAATATGTCTCATAATATTATTGGACTTTTTAGAACCAGGAATTGATATTGGGTTTTGTTTTTGGTTTTTTTTTTTTTTTGGTTGTTTCTTATTTATGTCAAAATTTTCTGCTTTTAAGTGTGCTAATTCCTTCTTCCATTTATGTTGATAGATAATATCTACATTTATATCGCCTTAAGGTATATTGAGAATTGCACTGGGTACGGAGGGGAAACCAGGAAGCTAGAACTTAGGAAAGGAAAATACACTTAGCAGATGATTTCACCCCTCACAGAGGGGTGGGGTGGGAAGGGGGGGTGCTTGGCTTTGAGATTTTACTTTTTTTTTTTTTTTTTTTTTTTACAAGAAGGAGGTATTTAGGTACGGCTTGAATAATTGAAAATACAAAGAAAACACGCCAAGATTCCTGAACCATCTGCTGTGGGGTGGGCTCACCTGTTGGGTCCGGAGAGCAGGAGGCGGGGAGAGGGCTGGACTGCAGCGCGGAGGGCGAGGGCGGGGGCGGAGGGCGTGGGTTGGGTGGCGGAGGGGGGGGTGGGGTGGGGACTCTGGGGACTCAGCTGCTCGCTCGGTTGGCCTGATTCTCAGCCGTTTTCTGTCTCCCCCACCCACGAATTTCCCCCAAGTGTGCAAAGACCTGCACCTCGCCACACGCTGCAGGGGCCCTGGTGACTGTGTAAAAGTTGGGGCACACAGCCTGGCTGGAGGGAGGGGGAGGAGAGAGGGAGAGAGGGAGGGAGGGAGGGAGAGATCACGTGATTTTCTGGAACGCAGATTAGCTTCTTTATTTTGATTCTCTAGCAAACTCACTATCTCCAAAATGCGTTGAGTGCATGGAAAGAGTAAAGTCACGTTCCACTGGAAAGGGTCACTTCTTAAGTTCACACGAACTGACTCTTTGATCCTCCCTCATTGCTCTGAAGATTTACTTCTCTTTCAAATCAAATAATTTGTTTCTCATTCTGAAAAAAGCTTTCTAGATGTGATTTCCCTTTTGAAAGAACGACTTTGAAGTCTTCCTCCAGCACATCCTTTCTTAAAGGGACTTGGAAAGGGGGGACAAACGGGGGTGGGGGTGGGGAAGACCGTTTTGAAAAGTCACTTTCCAAATACCCTGTCTTTCCATGAAAGACTCTTGAACTGAAACCGGCCAGCTGCCTGGAGATCACTTCAAGTGCACCTCCTGGGGCTGGACCACCCCATGCTCCCAAGGGGAGCACCCAAATTTCTCCTTGTGGACCCAGGAGCCTGGTGAAGGTAAAGGTGGGCAGAGTAGAAAGGAAACTGTGTTTTCATTTTTGAGCAAAGCCACTTCCGTGGGAGGGCTCTTGGCTCCGAATTAGCAAGGATTGCCAAACGCATTTAGTTCTTGTCTCCTAGGACTTCGGGGCAGGGACAGCTGAAATCCCGGGCTGGTGGGTTTCTGGGATGGTTGGATTTCAGGCTTCGGGTTTGTGGAGTGTTTATTAACTTCATCCCGGTACGTGGACCGTGCCAGGTTGCAGCACCTGCCTCACAGTGGCCAAAAACACCGGCAACACATTCAAGCCTCTCAGTGCAGAATAAGATGTGTGCACACGAAGTGACCTTTAATTGTGCCTTAGAAACTCATGTCAGACCAACATGTGGTTTCACTTATTCAGCAGAGGTTATTACATTTCAAGCTGGTTTGTGTTAGTTTTCAGCATTTAAATAAAGCATTTTCTCTGTCATATATTTGATGTGGCTCAAAGAAGCTTGCTTCTTTTTTTTTTTTTCCTGCCCCTCATAGACTGTATTGTTTGATTAGTTCTTTTTGTCAAGTGAGATCAAAGATGGTTTTTCTTTAGGAGAGATCTTTTCTTAAATCAACAGAATGGATTCCATGGTAAAGAGGAATTTTGTTTAAAAGATTTTGAAAAGGGAAAAGATTTCAATGGGAGTGAAAAAGAGGTGGTTTGAGGGGCACCTGCGTGGCTCAGTCGGTTGAGCATCCGACTTCAGATTGGGTCATGGCCTCGAGGTTCATAGATTTGAGCCCCCTGTTGGGCTCTGTGCTGACAGTGCAGAGCCTGCTTGGGATTCCCTCCCTCTCTCTCTCTCTCTCTCTCTCAAAATAAATAGAAATCAAAAAAGCATTAAGCAAATAAAGCCCCTTCCTATAAAAAAAAAAACAGATGGTTTTATTTTTGCATTATACTTATCTGTCAAAGAGTTCGACGAAAGTAAATACTGTGGCATGCTGAACTTTGGATTCACTATAGAAAGGTTTTTGCAGTCTTAGCTTCCCTTATTGTGGCAATATCCATTCACATTTTGTGATCTGTGGCCATCAGAGAGCTACCCGTCTCTACTGCTGGCTTTCCTGTGGAGCAGGTGCTGGCCCCCTGGCCTTTGCTCATGCTGTTTTTAGCCACCTGGAATGTCCTTTCCATGCCTCTTTACTGGATACTCCCTCCTATACTTCAAGAGGAAACTCAGCAGTTTCCAGAAAACGTCGGTGTCACAGTTAGCTCTAGGAAGGGCCAACCAAGTTATATTGAAACTATTTACTTGTGGACCTGCCTCTCCCTAGGGGCAGGAAATGTGTTCTTCACCAATGTTCCTCTCACCTCCCTGTGCTTGTCAGAGCTCAGCACGCGTCTGTCAATCTGAACTGAACAAAGACAGACATTGTGGTCAGCATCTGGTTCGCTATTTAAAAAAAAAAAAAAAAAAGACACGGGGCGCCTGGGTGGCTCAATCGGTTAAGGGTTAAGTAGCCGACTTCGGCTCAGGTCATGATCTCATGGTTTTTGGGTTCGACACCCGCATTAGGGTCTGTGCTGACAGCTCAGAGCCTGGAGCCTGCTTTGGATTCTGTGTGTGTGTCTGTCTCTCTCTGCCCCCTCCCCCGCTCACGCTGTCTCTCTCAAAAATAAATAAACATTAAAAAAATAATAAAGGATCAAACAGTGAAATTCATACTTAAGACATAAATTGTTACCAAAAAAAAAAAAGACGATTAGGATTATATTGGGAGTACTTGGCAGTCCCACAGTAAATATCATGTGCCATGGGGCACCTGGGTGGCTCAGTCGGTTAAGCGTCCGACTTCAGCTCAGGTCATGATCTCACCGTTTGTGGGTTCGAGCCGCGTGTCGGGCTCTGTGCCGACAGCCCGGAGCCTGCAACCTGCTTCGGATTCTGTGTCTCCCTCTTTCTCTGCCCCTCCCCTGCTCATGCTATCTCTCTCTCTCTGTCTCTCAAAAGTAAATAAACGTTTTAAAAATTAGAAAAAAAATAGCATGTGTCTAGCATCACGGTGGAATACACGGATACTCGTAGAGAGCGCTTACTATAATCGCCAATGAGACGTATTTTTCTTATTTACTGTGTTAACCCATTGCCTCAGCTTAAACATGTCTGCTCCACGAGGGCAGAGTTTTTGTCTTGTTTTCTTCACTGCTATATCCCCAGCAGTGGGAACAACACCCATTTGTTGGCCGTTGCTCCAAAATTATTTGTTGGCTGAACAATCTAGACACCCATTTGCCCACTTCCTGTCATGATGACGGGGGAAAACTGAGATAGCCATCCAAATAATTCAAACCAAAGATTACTAATTACTAAATAAGTCCGGGGGATGTGGTGACTGTTAGTTAACAATACCGCGTTGCCTATCGGAAAGTTGCACAGAGCAGATCTTAAAGGGGTTTTCGTCACAAGAAAAACATTTGTAACTGTGTGTGGTGATGGATGTTAAGGAGCCTTCGCGTGGTGACCATTTCACAATATATACAAATACTGAATCATCATGTTGTATGCCTGCAATTAACATAATGTGATATGTCAGTGATATCTCAAAAAAGAATTTTTTTTTAAGTCCACTTTTTAAAAAAAATTTTTTTTTAACGTTTATTTATTTTTGAGACAGAGAGAGACAGAGCATGAACGGGGGAGGGCAGAGACAGAGGGAGACACAGAATCGGAAGCAGGCTCCAGGCTCTGAGCCATCAGCCCAGAGCCTGACACGGGGCTCGAACTCACGGACCACGAGATCGTGACCTGAGCCGAAGTCGGAGGCTTAACCGACTGAGCCACCCAGGCGCCCCCAAGTCCACTTTCTTTTGAGTTAGGACTCAAGAGGCCTCAGTTAGGTGGGTGTTTATTAACGATTCTCCAGTTGCGCTGAGTGTGCATTCAGCTTCGGGCCCCCACATAGCGCACCGTGTGGTTTGGATGTATCTTCAGTGCCCAAGACAGTATATTCTTTGTTTATTCAAAACTCAGGTAACGGCATGAAAAAGCAAACCTATCAGGAAAATGCGTTATCTGGTATCATAAAGAATTGCCAAGATAGCATGTAACCATTCTTTCTTTGGTCTCGAGCCGCCCGACAGTCTTCAAAGTGTAGGTGCCTAATAAAGTTTCCTAGACTTGACCTTAGCCGCGAAACTTCACAAAGTCAGAGCCTTCGGGGTGTAGAACACAGGCTTCATGACGCCATGGAACAGCCAGGTTGGGTTCCTCGCTCTATCCCACACATCCTGGCAAAATGCCTGGCGCATAGTAGGCGATCAAGAGCTGTGTTGATGGGGGCGCCTGGCTGGCCCACTCAGTGGAGCACATGACTCTCGATCTCAGGGTTGTGAGTTCAGGTCCCGCGTTGGGGGTAGAGATTACTTGAAAATAATCTTAAAAAGAACTGTGTTGAATGAATGAATGAGTGAGTGAATGAATAGTCTATCCCAGCGACTGTTGTATAGATTGAACTTTAGGCACCGTTCGAGATCATGAGCAGCTGGGGGAGAAATTTCCCCTGCTTCTTACAAAGTAGTGGTTGGATGGCTAACCATTTAATTTGAACATCTAGCTGGCCACTTGTATGCCCAATTAAAAGTTTCCAACCACAGTTTTGCTTGTGTACATATTGCCCCTGTAATTAACCTCGTGTGTGAAATACACTGGGTTTTCTGTAACAGAAGAAACAACAAGGAAATTCATATACCTGTGGGAGAGAGGTGAGCGTTACAAAAATCCCAGGAGTGAAAAACAACAGAAAAAAAAATTTTTTTTTCTGTAAACAACAGAAATTAATGCAAAAATTAATGCAATTAGATTTTTTTTTTTAAGTTCCTTAGAGCACAAAGCCTCTGAGAGAGAATTTGGGCCTTGGCCAAAAAAAAAAAAAAAAAAAGAAGGCCAATAGGCCAATGCAAGGTCTAGCCACTCAGTATGTTGGTTTGCTTTTTCTGTGTGATGAACCGTGCCAAAATGTAGAACCTTGAAGCAACCAACTGTTACAAAAAGTATTCTAATTTTGGGGGCGCCTGGGTGGCTTAGTCGGGTAAAGCCTCCAACTTCGGCTCCCGTCATGATCTCGCGGTCCATGAGTTCAAGCCCTGCGTCCAGCTCTGCGCTGACAGCTCAGAGCCTGAGGCCTGCTTGGGATTCTCCGCTCTCTCTCTCTGCCCCTCCCCCGCTCACATCCCGGCTCTCTCCGTCTCTCAGACATGAATAAAAACATCAAAAAATAACAAAATAGAGACCAACAAGTATTTTAATTTTTAATAACTGAAAAAAAGTAGTAGAGCCGTTTTAGGTTCAGAGCAAACTTCAGAGGAAGGTAGAGAGATTTTCCGTGTATCTTCTGCTCCCACACGGCCGCATCCTTTCCTGCCCAGCCAGGCACGGCCTCTCCCCACCCATTTAGTTTCTAGGTCGTCTTCTTCTAGGTGAAGCCAGGCACGCTGGTCACAGTTGGGCTCTCGCTCCTGCATCTGTGGCCAGCTGGCCAGCTGCTGGATGATGATGGATGGCCTCCCTCACGTCCAGCTGGGGAGTCGAGGAGTCCTCAGCTGGGACGGTTTGTCACCCTCATCCTCCAGGACAGTAGCCCAAAGTTCTGCACCTGACGGTCTCAAAGTCCCGAAGGGCGAGAAGAGGGAAACATACAAAGCGTCTCGAGGCCTGGGTTCAGGGCCTGCCCCGTATCGCCAGGCCTTGAAGATAATGCTAACAAAGTATTCCGGTGGGGGAAAACCTGGTTTAGGCAAAACTAAATAATCCAATCAGTAAATCATCGGAATCTGGCAGACAGTGACTGCTGAATGTAAACATTGGAGAGACGATTTAGCCAAGCGCTATCAGCATACAATAGTTGGGCCATACTTACACTAAAAAAGGACTTGTTGATCTGCAAGTCAAATTTAAAGTAAAGCCTCGGGTCTTTCTTACTATTTTTATATAAGAAGCAAGTAGAAGTGGAAGTTTTAATATTTTCCTTTGCCACCCTGGGAATCAACCGTCCTCTCCACTTTGGAGACGCTCTATATGCTGAGTTTTTTGTGGGTTTTTTTTTTTTGTTGACTTTTTAAATGTTTATTATTATTATTTTTGAAATCTACATCCCAGTTAGTTCACATATGGTGTAATAATGATGTCAGGAATAGAATTTAGCGATTCGTCCCTTTATACCCAATATCCAGTGTTTCCCCCCAACGAGCGCCCTCCGTAACGCCCCATCACCCATCCAGCCCATCCCCCTACCAACACCCGGCCAGCAACCCTCAGTATGTTCTCTGTATCGAAGAGTCTCTTGTGGTTTTTCTCCCTCCCCGCTTTTATATTATTTTTGCTTCCCTTCCTTTATGTTCATTTGTTTTGTACCTTAAATTCCACACACGAGTGAAGTCACATGACGCTTGTCTTTCTCCGACTGCTTTCTTTTGCTTAGCATAATGCACTCCGGTTGCAAATGGCAAGGTTCTGTGTGCCGCCTGCTCTCGGCTTTGAGGGCAGGGATCACTTCTCATGGGGTTTTGTGTCTCCAGGGCGAATGAGGAGCTTCTTTTAGACCGTATGACTTTGAGTGAATGTTTAAATCTTCTGCTTCTCAGTTTCATCTATGAGATAAAGCTAATAACGGTACTTGTCTCATAAAGCCATGGGAGGGTCATATGTATAGTGCCTACAAGGTGCTCAGGGCGTCAGACACGTGATAGGCCCTCATTACACGTTAGTTATTCTTTTTTTTTTTTTTAATTTTTTTTTCAACGTTTTATTATTTATTTTTGGGACAGAGAGAGACAGAGCTTGAATGGGGGAGGGGCAGAGAGAGAGAGGGAGACACAGAATCGGAAACAGGCTCCAGGCTCCCAGCCATCAGCCCAGAGCCCGATGCGGGGCTCGAACTCCCGGACCGCGAGATCGTGACCTGGCTGAAGTCGGACGCTTAACCAACTGCGCCACCCAGGCGCCCCTACACGTTAGTTATTCTTAACCATTACTGTTATTGTTAATCTCATCGTTACTGGCAATCATGGTTGATCAAATTCTGTAAGAAAAACTGTTGTACCTCTCCATTTTTATTTCATTTTTAATGCATTTTAAAGTTTATTTCTTTCTTAAATATTTACTTATTTTGAGTGAGTGGGGGTGGGGGCAGAGAGAGAGGGAAAGAGAAGCCCAAGCAGGCTCTGCCCTGTCCGCACAGAGCCCGATACTGAGCTCAAACCCACGAACGGTGAGATCACGACCCGAGCCGAAAGCCAAGAGTCGACGTTTAACTGGCTGAGCCACCCAGGTGCCCCAATATAACTCTTTTTTTTTTAAAGGAATCTTAAAATTACTTCCAAACTTCATATATATGTTTTTTTTTTAATATCTAATGCTACTGAAAGTACATAGGATTGGCATAGTCTCAAGACAGCAAGACTTCCATCTCAATTTGGTGTTACAGTGCGTCCTGGGGCGTTTTCACGCACGTATAATCTCATGCGTACCCCCTACTATCTTGGGAAGGTGGACCAGCCCTTTAAAATTTGTATTTTTTGGTTTGTTTGCTTTGGTTTGTTTATTTTTGGGAGATAGAACGTGAGCGGGGGAGGGGCAGAGACACACACACACACACACACACACACACACACAGAATCCGAAGCAGGCTCCAGGCTCTGAGCTGTCAGCACTGACACGGGACTCGAACGCAAGAACTGCGAGATCATGACCCGAGCAGAAGTCAGATGCTTAACGGAGCCACTCAGGTGCCCCAGACCTTTCAAATTTGTAAGAAAGAGATTACATCCCAGCTACCCGGAAATATGGATGATCGGTATACACCAGGAATGATAGCAATAGCATCCTGCTGATACCCGGGTGAAGATCACTGACTGTGTGACCTCACGCCTGTCACTTAGCCCTCCAGAGCCTTGGTTTTCACATCTTACCTTCCTCTAAGATTTACCAGCTATGTGAACATTGTATGGGCAAGCACACTATTTTAAATTCCACTGTGCTGCTCACACATTATCAGTTATGCCTAGGAGGCACTTGCGTCTTTGTGGCTGGATAGTAGAAATCCATTTTCAGGCCCAAAGAGGACACATTAAAGTTACCTTCAAGTTTATGGTCGAAAACAAACACCTGACTTAATTTTCAATTCCAGCCTCTTTTAATTCACGATGTTTTGGTCCCTTGTGTTCGAATGAGGATCACGGAACCTTGTCTTTGTGGGCTGAACATACTGTTCATGAGGTTGGACACAATTACCTAGGTTCTAATTAGATACTCGAGATAGAGAGGCGCCTGGCTGGCTCACCCGGTGGAGCGTGCGACTCTAGATCTTGGGTTGTGAGTTTGAGCCCCACGTTGGGGCACAGAGATTCCTTAAAAAAAAAAAAAAAAAAGATAACAGTTGTTGATGACAAGGAAATTGAGTGGATGAGTGAATGAGTGAGTGCTTTGTATTGGAGGAGATCCTGTCCATGCTTACAGGATTTATGTCACTGTTGCAGGTGGTTATAAACCTGTGCTGCATTCAGAGCTGGTTCTTGAGTCCTTCGTCTGTGGGACTGAAGTCCGATCTAGCCCAGAGAACCACTCCCTCAAATAAAGCATTTAGCACAACGTGAGCCTAATAATAGGGAGCCCGTGAGATTTTGCTTTCTGCTGGGCCCAGGGCTACGTTCGTGAAAAGTTTTTCTGGTGGGGCGCCTGGGTGGCTCAAGTGTTGGACTCTTGATTTCAGATCAAGTCGTGATCTCCCCGTTCCTGAGCTCCAGCCCCGCGTTGGGCTCTGTGCTGAGAGTGCAGAGAGCCTGCTTGGGATTCTGTCTCTCCCTCGCTCTTTGCCCCTCCCCTGCTCACGCTCTCTCCCCCAAAATAAACATTACGTACATTATATACATCAGCATTAAAAAAAAAAAAAAGGTATTCTGGTTTGAACTCTTGGATCAGTTGATCTGGGTTTTTGTGTTTCATTCAGACTTTACTGCTGCGGGAATTTGTGCGACTTGGCTTAATTGCTCTGGATCTCTGTGTTCTCGCCTGTCAGCTGAGTGAGCCAACAGGGCCCATCTCACTGAGTTACTATAGTTATAAGAATGGTTGTGTTTGTTAGAATACTTACTGGTACTTACTCCATGTCAGGCATGTTCTCATCCCTCATCATGGCCCCTAGAATCCATCAAGGTGGGCAGATCATGTCATGAAAATACATCCCCCCCCATGCAATAAACGTCTTTTCACTTTGATGACACACGTATACATGCCTTTACAAACAGTTTCCGTTTTTCCGAACCGTCCCTTATACAAAAATTTTTGCACGTGCGGTGGGGTGAAGAAATCAAATGGTTGTGGATCAGCAGGAAATAGTAGAATATAAAAAAATAAGGAATTCAAAAACAATTTCTTAATGCTTATTTGTATTAGAGAAAGAGAGAGAGAGAGAGAGAGAGAGAGAGAGACAGCGCGGGAATAGGGGAGGGGGCAGAGAAAGACACAGAATCGGAAGCAGGTTCCAGGCTCCCAGTTGTCAGCACAGAGCCCAAGTGGGGCTGGAACTCGCCAGCCGTGAGATCATGACCTGACCTGAAGTCGGACACTTAACCTACTGAGCCACCCAGGCGCCCCAGGAAATTTTTTTTTTTTTTTTTTTTTTTTTTAAGGCAAGGATGACTCACTCATTATTATCCTTTTGAAGAACTGAGTTGTTCTTTGGGGAGGGACTAGTTCCACGGTCAATAGATTCAGGAAACACAACCTCCTCCCTTTGAAAATCCACAAAAAGTTTCCTCCGCTGATTGGACCACAGCAATCGTTGTTGTATATTCATTCTATCATGGCTAACATCGTCTGGAACCCTCTAGCTGATTTGCTGTATATCTGCAAGAACTCAAGCAAACGTTGAGTATGTGCACCTGAACCAGAAGGCACCTTCCTGTGAGCTGGGAGGGTTTGTAATCCAGGAGGGAAGGCAAGCGAATAGCCGTCTCATGAGTTTTTCCGCTGATTCTTGTGGTTGGCAGAGGTGGCTTTAAAAGCTGATCGACAACACAGAAGATCTGGTGAACAGGAACTAGATCTGTAAGAAAATAATAAAAAGGCGCTGAGCGTGGCTTGTACAGTGATAAAATGGCTCTCTGTCCTTTTAGCAGGGGTGGGGGGCATTCAGGGAAATGCTGTCCTGCCCCAGGCGGAGGTACTGGGAGGTGGCTGTGTACCCTAAGTGTGAACCGTTCTAACCTCTGACCCCTAGTAGGGGTCAACACTATTCTTTAATCGAGAAAGTTATTTATTCAGCTTTCTTATTTCTACTGCTTTGCTTTTTCTCTTCCCTACCCTGCCCTACGTCGTTTCTCTGCCTAATGCATCCCTAATTCTTCGGAAAAGAGACCTTTCTTATTGTTTAAGCCACCTGTGTTCAGCCGTAGAGAAAAGTACGCGGAGAGTAAAAATCAGGAAGATTCTACCACACAGGAAAGCGCGCTCCCAACATCTTGTGACCATCATTCTTGACTCTTCCGACAGTAATTGCACACGAATTCTGTGCTGTATGTCGGAGACCGTTTTTCTGCAATAATAAACATAGGCAGACATTATTTTTGCCGATGGCTTCAAATATTCCACTGTGTGGCTTGGTCGCAGTGTCTGTAACCCTTTGTCCGCTTTGGGGGGACCTCCCAGTTGTTTGCAGCTTATGATTATTCCAGATTGGGCCTTGCTCAAACACGCTCGTGTGAGTAGTTCTTCACACTTGAGAGAGGTTTTCCTTAAGGTAAATCTCTAAAGGCAAGAAATCCGTATCAAAGGGTACTTTCATGCTGCCAAATTGCCTTCCGGAAAGGTTATACCAAATGACCCCCATTCCAAATGTGCAAGAAATTGCTTCTTTTGGTACCTGCAATTTTTAAACCATTTCTAAGACCCCTCTCGATCTCCACTTTAAAAGTATTACTATCCCTAGGGCAAAAGATTAGTTCTTTTGTGAAGTGGATCACTTCCAGAGGGGAGAAAAATGCCTACAATACAGAAAACAGTTAATTTTCCATTTTGTCCACATAATACCAAACGAAAAACGTGAATGTCTCTTTCAGGGAATTACTCGTGTTTTAAGCAGCGTAGAGGTCAAATCCGAGCTCAGTACCGTACCACAAACACAGATGAGACAGAGTTTCATCTTTTCTAAGATTTCCAAGGCTTGGGAATCCTAAATGAGTGTCCTCAAGTAGATAGGAATCGATCTATTGAATCAAGGATTTAATTACTTCACGTACAACAAGCAAGTTGCTAATGTAAGAGTGAATACCATCTTCCAAGCCTGCTTTATAGAACTTTCCTGGCATTATTGACTGACTGGGCATGTCCCAAAGAATGGGTTTCTAATGCCGGGTTTCCCTTTCGACAAGAGCACACTATACAATGCCTAGTTCCCGGCATCTAGTAAATATTCAATAAAACCTAGTTGAGTGCGGGGTGCCTGCCTGGGTGGCTCAGTCGGTTAAGCGTCTGACTTCAGCTCCGGTCATGATCTCCCAGTTCATGAGTTTGAGCCCCGCGTGGGGTTCTGTGCTGACGGCTCAGAGCCTGGAGCTGCTTCAGATTCTGTGTATCTCTTTCTCTCTGCCCCTCCCTGTTCATGCTCTGCCTCTCTCTCTCAAAAATGAATAATAAAACATTCAAACAAACAAATCTAGGTGAGTGAATACATGGCAAATGACAAAGTTAAAGAGTGAAGTATCCAGGCTATCAGTCAGTATCTATCTAATCAGCCAGAGTTATTCAGGAGCTATTAATAGGTAACCGAAGGGTGTAAGTATAGGCTCTGAACAATCCTTCCTGGATTCTCATGTTGTCCAGAAGTAGCCACAGCAAAGCTGTGGCCAAGGGGGCCCACACGCGTGTTTTGCTTTGTTTTGTTTTGCTCAGGTGGTATTTAAACGTTTTGAAAGAGTGGCCAGCATTTTTCAAGTAACCTTTACATAAAGATCGGGATTTCTGGCTTTTCTCAACGAAACGTGAGCTTTGGCCAAACCAAGTCTGAACTCGCGGCCCCATGGCAATAGGGGGCCAGGGGTGAGGAACGGTGGCCCCTCCTCCAGACCGACTTGGCCCCCACCTGGCTGCCTGGCTCACCTCTCTCTCTACCTGCCTGGTCTCTGTATGCATCTTGATTTTGCCACACCTTTCTTTCTTTCTTCTTTCTTTCTTTCTTTCTTTCTTTCTTTCTTTCTTTCTTTCCTTTAAGTTTGGAATGTGTACCTTGGAGATCCTCTTATCTTAGATTATTACCCCAACTCAAAGAAATTTACGTGCTCTCTCTCTCTCTCTTCCTGATTTTTAAGACCGTGCTATTTCCGAGCCTTCCCTTAGAGCTTGTATTTTGTTCTTTGTCGTCACCAGACTAGCAGGGACGACTCTCTAGAGAGACTGTCTCTCGGCAAACTCTCTACTGTAGGATGGTGACAATCAAAGACATCGGAATACTTTCTCCCGGGCACGTGGAGTGGGGGAGGGGAAGATTCCGAGAAAGGAAAAGACATAAGATTATGGAGGGTCATTGCTCAATCTTCCTGCTCTCGGCCAGTCCTGGTCGTCAGACTAACCCCAGCAAGACGTTTACTTGAAATATTTATTTTGGGGGGGGGGGGGCAGGAATCATGATTCTACTCTGCTTTGAGGGAAAAAAAAAACCCCAAAACTGTTGACTGTTATATAATTAGACATCAAAAATACAGAGAAACATTCTTAATATTTTGCTATCAAAAAAGCAGACATTTTAGGCATTGCATACAAGATAAACACATTGCCCATCCCATCCCCCTCCTCCCCTAATGACGTAAGAATAAATGCCAAACTTCTATTACCAATTTGTAGAATTTTTTCCACCGACAAGTAGGTGTTTGGTGGCGACGTCCATTTTTTTTCCAGCCAAAATGCTTCCTGTCCCCACACTATTAATTTTGTTTTTATGAATAATACAGTAGGCCCCAGTTATTATTTAGTTTGATCGTATGCTAGAGCCATGCTCTGCATTTTAATTTAAGTGTAACTGCTCAGGAAAAATGCAAATCTCTTCTATTCAAATTCAAAAGAAAATAAATGGATTTTTTATGGCCTAAAGGATCTATTCATTACCAAATCATTTATCTTTTCAGAAGGAACAGTTTATATATCCAATATGCTCTCGTGCTGTCTTTATTTTCTTCATTTTTTTCTCCTTTGATAAATATGCTCGCTCTTTCAAATCTCCCTCGAATCTCTGCCGATAGGGCCAGCTTATAGCAGACTGAACAAGAATATAATTAATAGCATTAAGCAGAAAGCAATGGTGGCAGCAGAGGCTCGAACGTATTGGATATTTAAAAAATAATAACAAACAAATCCAACACTTGGATTGCCAGGTTAAAAAAAAAAAAAAAAGAGGCAGAAAGAAAGAAAGATACATGCCTGGACTTAACAAAGTAAAAAGACATAAAGGGGAGGGAAAAGGCAGAAGTACATGTCTTTTCCACAGACTCGCTTTTTTGTGAGTCTGGTGCTCCCAGCCTTGAGAACCAGGCTCACTCGCGTTCTAATCACGCGTGCTGGTTTTGCTTCTAACATTACCTGCTATTGGAAGTTTGCCATTTTGCGTGTCAGCCTGTATTCTTTTTTTTTTTTTTTTTCCCTTTTATGGAACACTGGTTTATGTTTACATCGTGATGAAAGAAACCAGTCTAGAGAGCATTGCTTCTGGGCGGGAGGGGCGTCGGCATACACAAACGGCTGTGATACAGCAAGCAATTTCCTATAAATACGTTTCATCCTAGCTGCTCTAAAGGGCCCGAATGGTTTCCTCCTGAATTAGGAAGGCCCTTAAGTGAGAAACAGTGATGGCAGGTGTGAGTTTGTGGCCTTTTTTTTTTCCATCTCAGACCTTTGCCGTTCTCTGGCATACCGTACTTTAAAAATCATAGGACTGCGTTAAAGTTACGCAGAATGTTGACTTTCCCCATTCATGTTTATGTATTAAATCGGATTTCGGGGCACACTGAATGGATTTCTTTGTTCTGGCTAGATTAAGTCCGGATAGAATAATCTAGTTTAGTTATGGCCACATTGTTCAAATAATGCTAATTATAGTGCTTAACAATACAACGGCAGATTTAAACGTTCATTCTGAAGAAGGGAAAAATCATCTGCCACACGCTCAAAAAAAAAAAAAAAATGTGGACTCACTCTAACTTGCTCCCTGAAGGCCAATTTAAAGACTGGTTTTCAAAGCACTGTTTACCTTGAAATTCTTAAACACCAGCCCTGCTTCCAGCCTGCGTCTGGGATCCGTAGTAACCTTGGGGGGCTAATTCTGAGTCTTATGTAGAGAGCGTCGCAGTTTCAAACCAGTCTGCAGGCTGCTTTTCGAACGATCTCAGGAGGGGAAGGGGAAGGGTGATCTCAGCCACCGAGGGCCCTTTCTGACCCACAGGCTTCCCAAATAAAATTAGGGTTGCAAGGAGGCGGAGGAGGGATCTTTGAGGGAAGGACAGGTTCAGCTGGTCCTAGCAGGCCAGAGACAGAGCAATCCAGAGACTATCTGATAACTAACTCCTCCGGAGACAAAAATAAATCAGGGTTTCCCGCAGAGCTTCTATGAAGTGCTGTGTGTTTTTTTTGTGTTTGTTTGTTTAAGAGGAGAAATGATGGGATGAGGATGGGAAGGGACGTGAGAGGGCACATAAGCAAATGTTTGCCCAGGCGACTTCTTTCTGGATGCTGGGGTTTTCACTTGCATTGTCCTCCATTTTGTGATTTATTTGGGAAATTCCTGAGGTTGGAGCGCAGTGAGAGATGAAGCTCGTGGCTCCAGAAAAGAAAACAAATAACACGTTGAAATATCGTTAGCAGGTGATGATGCAGAATACAGACAAATGGACGGAAGATCTCTTTAATCCCAATCATAAAGGATTTAATCATAAAAAGAAATAACTCGTGCCATGCCGACTCCAAAGTGATAAAATACCGAATGCAAGGCACAGACTATTTAGGGAATGTGTGTGGAATTTTTGAACATAAATCACCTATCGCTCAGGGTCTGGGCGACCGCAGGAGAATAGACACAAACAGCACCTCTCGAGGAAGGGAAGAAAGAGCATGAGACTCTCCAGGCCAAGGACCGCTTTCTTGTTTAACGTGGCAAAAACAGGTGATAGATTATGCTTTGAAAAAATTGGGTGTAACATATGAATAGGATCCTGGATCAGATTTACAAGTGTTTCTTATAAGCGCCATTCATCAGACAATAGGCAACGTTTGAATAAGATTTTTTTTTTTTTTAAGATTTTATTTTTAAGTCATCTCTACATACAATGTGGGGCTCGTATTCACAACCCGGAGATCAGGAGTCGTACCCTCCACCAACTGAGCCAGCCTGGCGCTGCATTGGATAAGACTTTTCTTGTTTTTACTTTATTAAAAAAGTGTTTTCAACGTTTATTTATTTTTCTGAGAGAGTGAGAGAGAGTGTGAGCGGGGGAGGGGCAGAGAACGAGGGAGACACAGAATCTGAAGCGGGCTCCAGGCTCCAAGCTGTCAGCACAGAGCCCGACATGGGGCTCGAACCCACGAACCTTGAGATCATGAACCTGAGCCAAAGTTGGACGCTCAACCGACTGAGCCACCCAGGCGCTCCTGAATGAGACTTTTAAATTAAATAAGGGCACTGTATCAGTGCTGATCTCGATGAGTCTCCTGTGATTATGTAGGAGAATGTTACTTTTAAACAAAAAATACAGGGGCGCCTGGGTGGCGCAGTCGGTTAAGCGTCCGACTTCAGCCAGGTCACGATCTCTCAGTCGGTGAGTTCGAGCCCCGCGTCGGGCTCTGGGCTGATGGCTCGGAGCCTGGAGCCTGTTTCCGGTTCTGTGTCTCCCTCTCTCTCTGCCCCTCCCCTGTTCATGCTCTGTCTCTCTCTGTCCCAAAAATAAATAAACGTTGAAAAAAAAATATTTTTAAACAAAAAATACAGGGGCACCTGGGTGGATCAGTCGGTTGAGCGTCTGACTTCGGCTCAGCTCATGATCTCATGGTTCGTGAGTTCGAGCCCCGCGTCGGGCTCCGTGCTGACAGCTCAGAGCCCGGAGCCTGCTTCGGATTGTGTCTCCCTCTCTCTCTTCCCCTCCCCTGCTCACACTCTGTCTCTCAAAAATAAATAAATGTTAAAAAAATTTGAAAAAATAAAGAAAAAAAATATATAATACAAAAGGACCAAAGATTGGGAATTGTGGGAAGAGAGCTAACTTTTGCTTGCCACCACGGAATTTTCCATGACTCAAAGCTACTGCGATTTCACACGAGATAATAATTTTGGAAGAAAAAATGAACTCTTCACTTGTTGACCCGACCTGCTCTACTGTTTAAGACCTTGGGCAAATTAATTAAGCACTTGCTTTACACCCCCATTCCCTCAGCTATAAGACTCGTTTGATAATAACTCATCCCAACTACAGCCGATCCTTGAATAGCACGGTGCGGGGGACCCGATGCCCCTCACTGCCAAAAACCCACGAATAACTCTTGTTTTTCTTAAGTGAGCTCTACACTGCCTGACCTGGGGCTTGAACTCACAATCCAGAGACCAAAAGTCATGGGCCCTACCAACTGAGCCAGCGAGGCCCCCCCATGAATAACTTTTGACTCCCCCCAGAATTAACTACTTACGGGCTACTGTTGACTAGAAGCCTGATAACACGTGTTTTCTATGTTATCTGTATTATATACTGTGTTTTTACAATAAAGTACGCTAGGGGAAAAAATGTTATTATGAAAGTCGTAAGGAAGAGAAAATACAGTTATAGTACTGAATATATTTATCTACCTTAAAAAATTCGTGTAAAGCGGACCCACATAGTCCAAGCCTGTGCTATTCCAGGATGAGCTGTATTCGTTACAAGGATTCAAGGAGAAATGTCTAGAGCATTCAGCTAGCACCTGGCTCAAGGCAGCTATTAGGAGTTGTCTAGTATGTGGTCACGATTATGCTTAGAATTATTTCTTTAGCTTCTGTTTTGATGAGTAAGCTTTTGTGTGTTTGGTAATAACTTAAAATAGAATGGTTTGCCTGTGAATCCATGTACCTGGAAAATGTTCATATGCTTTAGAAAACACAGTGTTTGGGAGTTGGACTTAATTCTTACCAACATAAACACCTTTATGTTTACTTCTGCTCTTTCCTTGTGGAAAAATACTTTATGAAAAGCATAATTAACTTGGGCTTGGAGGAATAAAGCTAGATAGGTATTAGTGAGTAGCTATTGGTTGTTGTGTGGGAGAAAAAGAGGGAGGGGTCTCCTGGTTGGCTCAGTGGATAGAACATGGGACTCTTGATCTTAGGATCATGAGTTCAAGCCCCAAATTGGGCAAAGAGCTTACTTTAAAAAAGGGAGGAGGGGCACCTGGGTGGTTCAGTCGGTTAAGCATCTGACTTCGGCTCAGGTCACGATCTCACAGTCTGTGAGTTCCGGTCTGGGCTGATGGCTCAGAGCCTGAAGCCTGCTTCTGATTCTGTGTCTCCCTCTCTCCCTGCCCCTCTCCCGTTCATGCTCTGTCTCTCTCTGTCTCAAAAATAAATAAAAAACATTAAAAAAAAATTTTTTTTAAAAAGGGAGGAAAGAGAGGCACCCGGGTGGCTCAGTCGGTTAAGCATCTGACTTCGGCTCAGGTCATGATCTTGTGGTTTGTGAGTTCGAGCCCCGCGTCGGGCTCTGCACTGACAGTGTGGAGCCTGCTTGGGATTCTCTCCCTTTCCCTCTGCCCCTCCCCTGTTCTCTCTCTCTCTCTCTCAAAATAAATAAATACACTTTAACAAATTTTTTTTTTTAATTTTTTTTTTCAACGTTTATTTATTTTGGGGACAGAGAGAGACAGAGCATGAACGGGGGAGGGGCAGAGAGAGAGGGAGACACAGAATCGGAAACAGGCTCCAGGCTCTGAGCCACCAGTCCAGAGCCCGATGCGGGGCTCGAACTCCCGGACCGTGAGATCGTGACCTGGCCGAAGTCGGACGCTCAACCGACTGCGCCACCCAGGCGCCCCTAACAAATTTGTTTAAATAAATAAAAATAAAACTTAGGAACAAAAGGGAAATACGTCCAAAACCGACCTTCAATAGTAATAGCAGTGACCGTAGCACCTGTGGGTGTGTAGGAGTCCAGCTTCCTAACCCTTCCGCTGTAACGCTTCTTGAGGGCTAAGTTCTGCACGTTCTGTGGATTTTACAGCTTCCACTAATTTTTCGCGATGTATTCTGGGGGCGTGGAGAAGGGGAAAGGAGCGCTATGAGTGTAATTTTCAGCATGGCTTTTTGCCTTCTTTCCTTCAACCCGTAAAGGCGCTCTATGTTCAGAGGAGACTTAGGAAGGTTCTACAACAGTCAGCATCAAGTAAAACAGGAAGAGTTCTCCACAACCCTCCTCCCAGAAATGTCAACGTCTTTTGGCTGTTTGATGTAACCGGCTAACACGCTTCCTGAACGTCTACTTATCTGCTTGCTAATGCACTCTGGTGTCATTTGAGGACACGGGTGTCACCGTGTCCCTGTCTGCGCCGTGCACCTCGCTGCAGAAGCCGTCAACCATACTTGAAGCAATTGGAATATCAGATGATATGAAAAGGCACTGCGCTGAGAGGGACAGATAAGGCCTGGAAGGGGCCGTTCAGCAGGCACAGGGCTGATTGTGAAAGACTAAAAAGGTCAAAAGTGTCAGGAGAACAAACCAATGATATTATCAGCAGCGTTGCTGTTAGGAGAGTGAACTTTAGATACACCCGCCCTGCAAGGGAGTCCTGAAGACGACAGTTTACAGGCCGTGTGACCTTGAGCAAGCTAGTTTGGAAGGTTTGGGAGCCTTAGTTTTCTGATCTGTTAAATGGGGTGACAATGGCACCTGTCTGATAGGTGACAAAAGGATTGAATGAGAAAATGAACGAGCAATACCACTGAGGTGAATAATACAACACCACTTATATTATTACGGGTTATTAACAATTCTGGAGAAGGCATTGGGTAGAGTGAGCCAGATGTCCACACCCCCACGTGAGAATTTAAGGCTGCAAACTGGTGGCCCAGGAGGCCACCCTGCATTTGCAGACTTGCGTTTGCTTCGCTGAGTATTTAAACGTTTTTCGAATGGGGTGGATTCACGTACGCATTCAGCCCATCCCTAGAAAAATAGGAAAATCCGGCAACTTGGCCGTTACACCCCCCCCCCCCGCCCCCCCACGGCAACAATAGCTAAGTAACAAAGACTTGACTTTGATCGGCATGAACTTTGCCAGGATCTATTATCCTTCAGGATCTTCCCGAATTCTCCTGGCATTGGACTTTCAGACCCTTGAATTAACTTCTTTCTATAATACTCGCGCTGAAGGCGATTGATGTTCACACAGACGATACTGTATTATTCAGCCATAAAAAAGAAGGACATTTTACCATTCGCAATGGCACGGATGGCGATAGGGAGTATAATGCCGAGCGAACTGAGTCAGAGAAAGACGAATACCGTACGATTTCACTCTCATGTGCAACTGAAGAAACCAAGGAGCAAAGGCGGGGGGTGGGGGGAAGAGAGACAGAGGCAAACCAGGAAACGGACTCTTAACTACCGGGCATATAGTGGTGATTTCCAGAGAGGAGGAGGGTGTGGGGATGGGTTAAATTGGTAACGGGGAGTAAGGAGTGCACCGGCCACGAGGAGCACCGGGTGTTGTGTGGAATGGCTGAATCGCCACACGGTACACCTGAAACCGATATGACACTGGATGCTCACTAACTGGCACTCAAATAAGAAACATTAGGGGCGCCTGGGTGGCACAGTCGGTTAAGCGTCCGACTTCGGCCAGGTCACGATCTCGCGGTCCGGGGGTTCGAGCCCCGCATCGGGCTCTGGGCCGATGGCTCGGAGCCTGGAGCCTGTTTCCGATTCTGTGTCTCCCTCTCTCTCTGCCCCTCCCCCGTTCATGCTCTGTCTCTCTCTGTCCCAAAAATAAATAAACGTTGAAAAAAAAAATTAAAAAAAAAAACAAACCCGCAGAGGATACTGATATACTGAGGGTAGAGTTTTTGGCATCACGAGGAACACATTTTAGGGGGTGCTGAGGATTCCCCTTCAGCGTCCTGCAGGATATGCAGCAGAAGTTTTCCGACTCCACTTAGGCATCAGAATCCCCTAGGGGCGCCTGGGGGCTCAGTCGGTGAGGATCAGCGTCCCGACTTCAGCTCAGGTCCTGGTCCCGCGGTTCGTGGGTTCGAGCCCCGCATCGGGCTCTGTGCTGACAGCTCAGAACCTGGAGGCTGCTTCGGATTCTGTGTCTTCCCTCTCTCTCTGCCCCTCCCCTGCTCGTGCTCTGTCTCTCGCTCTCTTTCAAAAATACGTAAACATTAGAAAACATTAAAAAAGGGGCGCCTGGGTGGCTCAGTTGGTTAAGTGCCCGACTTCGGCTCAGGTCGTGATCTCATGGTTCATGGGTTCGAGCCCCACGTCAGGCTCTGTGCTGACGGCTCGGAGCCTGAAACCTGCTTCGGATTCTATGTCTCCCTCTCTCTCTGCCCCTCCCCTGCTCACGCTCTGTCTCTGTCTCTGTCTCTCTCTCAAAAAAAAAAATAAATAAATAAACATAAAAACAAAACATTAAAAACAAAAGAAAAAGAATCCTCCAGAAGACTCATGAAGGTGCAGGGAGCTGGACCCCACACTCAGAGTTTCAGATTCAGTAAGCCCCGGGTGGGGATTAGATTTTGCATCTCTCTCAAGTTCTAGAGTGATGCTGATGTTGCCGGTTCTGGGATCCACACTTGGAGATCCACAGACCTATAAGATGTGTATCTTTACTTGGCTTTATTTGCAAAAGCAGTATCTGCTTGCTTTAAAATAAAACACATACACTGCAGAAAGGAATACAGTAGAAAGTGAAAAGTCTATGGCTTTCCTACCAGGTAATTGCAGTGAGTAGTTAATTTCTACCCTTCAAGAAGAATTAAAGAACAAAAGTTAATTAAAAAAAAAATTGTTGTTGGGGCGCCTGGGTGGCTCCGTCGGTTAAGCGTCCGACTTCGGCTCAGGTCACGATCTCGCGGTTCGTGAGTTCGAGCCCCGCGTCGGGCCCTGCGCTGACAGCCCGGAGCCTGGAGCCCGCTTCGGATTCGGTGTCTCCCTCTCTCTCTGCTCCTCCCCCGCTCCTGCTCTGTCTCTCTCGCAAAAATAAATAAACATTAAAAAACAATGAAAAAAATTGTTGTTTGTTTCTTTATAAACTGCCGTGAGAAAAGCTATACCATACCAATGTAAGAGCTGTGAAGTGTTTTCTTTTTTTCTTTTCTACCTTCCTTCTCGGGGCTGATTTGGCGTTAGAGCAAATTAAGCAGAAGAAATACGGGAAGGCCTGAGGAAAGGTAAAATGAACCCTGACGTAGACTGAGGCTCACCACATACCTGCTGCCGTGCTCAGCGATTATCCCATTTAGTTGCCAGAGTCGCTTTGCCATGCAAGTGACTCAGGTAGAGTCACGCATCTAGTGACAGCGGAGCTGGGATTTGAACATGAGCCACCTTCGGAGTGAGGCTACGTGGTCTCCTACCCACTACCCTCTCCTACTTACCCTTCACCAGCTGGCATTTACTGATTGTCCGTGAGATGCCAGACAAGGTGCTGAGCGTTGGTGAGTACAAAGGTCTCATGGATGTAAAGCCTGGCGGGTGCCTGCTGCCTGTTTTCGTGGTCACGGATTTTCTTTTTTTTTTTTTTTTTAATTTTTTTTTCAATGTTTATTTATTTTGGGGACAGAGAGAGACAGAGCATGAACGGGGGAGGGGCAGAGAGAGAGGGAGACACAGAATCGGAAACAGGCTCCAGGCTCTGAGCCATCAGCCCAGAGCCCGACGCGGGGCTCGAACTCCCGGACCGCAAGATCGTGACCTGGCTGAAGTCGGACGCTCAACCGACTGCGCCACCCAGGCGCCCCGCGGTCACGGATTTTCTACGGACTGTTTGCCCGGGAGAAAAGCACGCAAACACAGCACTTGGGGCACAATTTCAGGAGCGTCGTGGGCACCCCCCAAGTTTATTTGTGAACCTCCTCACCTCCCAAGCTAAGGACACCTGATCTTGTAGCCTAACGCCCAAGTTTTGCCCCCGTGGACTCACAGAATGATCCGATTCATGCATGAGACTTAGCTGAGGCATTGGGTAGTGACTTACACCAGTCGAGTGACCATTTTGGCTCAGCATTCCATCGCTAATCTGGAATCATTAGATACAGGGGCTGGCATCACAGGCGTGTGCCCTGGGCCCCTGCACAGGCCCCCACCATCAGAAGGACCCCACACTTAATGCTCTGCTGTTCCCGTCTTGAAATCTTTTTTTTAAATTTATTTATTTTGAGAGAGAGAGGGAGAGATATCACACGAAGGGGCAGAGAGAGAGAGAGAGAGAGAGAGGGAGGGAGGGAGAGAGAGAGGGAGAGAGAGAATCCCAAGCAGATTCCACACCGTCAGTGCAGAGCCCCAGGCGGGGCTCGAACTCAAGAACCGTGGGACCGTGACCTGAAGCTTGGAGTCGGATGCCCAACCGACTGAGTCACCGAGGCACCCTGCTGTCTTGAAATTCTTAATAATTTCTGAACAAGGGGCCTTTTTCATTTCACACTGGTCCCTGTAAATTATGGGGCTGGTCCTTATTAGACATTGTGACACTCCACGAGACCTCCCCCCGGCCCCCAGAGGCCCGAACACTTGGAAATAAATAATTACTGGACAGATACTAGTTTATTCCACTGTCACAGTGGCCCGGTGGGACAGGTTCTAGTTCCCCAGGTCAGGGAAGCATTTTGTAAATACCGTCAGTCTTTGAAGCGGCTGGTGTTTGGTGATCAGTGAGCCTTATTAATGAGAATCGAGTCTAGAATTTTGCCAATTTGTCTAAATTCCCCATCTATTTTAAACACAAAAAAAGTTGAATCTCTGGGGACCTCGCCCAGCTGTGCAGATGTTTTTTTTTCTGAGAACACTGAGTTGCCGTCTTGCGTGTCTTTGCGTGAATTCGGGAGGCAGGCTGATCTCGATTCATCTATTGATCACGCTAGAATCCAGCTCTCCGTAATAATGGACGTGATTAGAAGCCCCCAGATTGAGCTCAGACTACGTCCCTGGCCTACTAGAGGCAGCTGTGATGTGTGTGGGGGGCTCAGGGAGGGGAGGACCGGCCGGTGGTTTCTCACAGCTGGAAGCAGGTGGCCTGTGGGCGAGGACGCTGTCATTCTGTTGAACTTGGGAGTACCTCTGACTCCTGGCCAGTTCTGTGAGGAAGCTGGCAATTCAGGCCCCAATTCAGAAATTCCGATTTCACTTCACAGGCTATTCTACCCAAGCCGGTTCACGGCCAGGCCCTCTGTCCGTTGCCGAGTTGCGATTTTTTAAAAACAAAATGGATTGCTAACTCAAAAGAGAACCGAAAGTTTTCTATTTTGGTACTAAAAAGAAAAAAAAAAAAGAAAAGAAAATCTGTAGTGCCGTTAAATGCTGAAATATTACATGTTCTAATGAATCTTCTCTAATAAAATACTGTTCACCTTTCTCTGTGCCAAATGGTATACTGTTCCCATAACTGTTTGATTAAGAAGGAAAGAAGTGTTTTGAAAACTGCATTATTATAATATGAGAATTAAAATCAAGTTCGTCATTCTATGATATTGGCTGTGGAGCTTCTGACCTTTCTCATTATGCCAATTTGTGAGTTTTTTTTCCCTTTCCATGGGGAAACCCTGTGGCCTGCTTTCTTTCTTTTTCTTTCTTTTTCTTTCTTTTTCTCTTTCTTTCTTTCTTTCTTTCTTTCTTTCTTTCTTTCTTTCCTCCTCCTTTCCCTCTCTCTTTCTTTTAAAATAGAGCAACTAGCTTCTCATTTTTGTAGGTTATATGTTTACTCGATAATTTTGGGCATGAGCTGGCTTCCTCTCATGAGTAACTCATTAATAATAGTAATACACTGCATTGAAAAATATATATCTAGGGGCACCTGGCTGGCTCAGTCGGTGGAACCTGTGACTCTTGATCTCTGGGTCATGAGTTCAAGTCTCAGGCCGGGCACAGAACTTACTTAAAAAAAAAAAAAAAAAGCTCACAGTAATTGAGCTCGACTGTATTAAGTATAACTTGCAGACTGGAAAATGAAACAAATTCCCAACTGTTTTCTTTTTTTCTTTCATTTCTTTTTGTTGTTTTTCGTTTGTTTGTTTTCCAAATGTGTTTTTAAACACCCATGTGCTAGGTCTTGTGACTAGCCCTGGGAACGCTGAGTCAACGAAGACTCAGTTTGAAACGTGATTACTTCACTCTTAACATTTAGTGAAGTCCTGTGCTAATAACTTTGCTATTTTTTATTTTATTTTTATGTTATTATTTTTTAAACTTTATTTATTTTTGAGAGAGAGAGCATGGGGGAGGGGCAGAGAGAGAGGAAGACACAGAATCTGAAGCAGCCTCCAGGTTCTGAGCTGTCAGCACAGAGCCTGAGATGGGGCTTGAACCCATGAACCATGAGATCGTGACCTGAGCTGAAATCAAGAGTCAGATGCTTAACCAACTGAGCCACCCAGGCACCCGAAGAAGAACTTTATTATTTTTTTAAAAACTTTTTGGAAAAATAGGGGCACCTGGGTGGCTTAGTTGGTTAAATGTCTGACTTTAAATGTCGGCTCGGGTCACGATCTCGTGGTTTGTGGGTTCGAACCCCACATCGGGCTCTGTGTTGACAGCTCGGAGCCTGGAGCCTGCTTCGGATTCTGTGTCTCCCTCTCTCTCTGCCCCTTCCCTGCTCCCTCTCTGTCTCTCAAAAATAAATAAACATTTAAAAAAAAAAAAACTTCTTAAGAAATAAAACCTATGCCCAACGTGGGGCTTGAACTCACAACCCTGAGATCAAGTGTCTAATGCTGTCCCAACTGAGCCAGTCAGGTGGCCCCTGTGCTAAGAACTTTTAATGGGTTATTTTACTTAATCCTCACACCCATCCAAGGAGATGATATCATCATCCTTGTATTATCCATGAGAAAAACCCAAAGAGGTTAAACACCTTGTCCAAGGTCACAGAGCTGTTAAACGGTGGGGTAAAACCAGATCTGACTGGTGGTTGCCTTACTGAGCTCAAATGCTCTGCTTGATGATTAAAAAAATTTTTTTTAAGTTGACAAATTTAATAATTAGCAAATAAATCTTATTTATTTATTTATTTATTTATTTTCAGTTTATTTTTGAGAGAGAGAAAGAGTGGGGGAGGGGCAGAGAGAGAGGGAGACACAGAATCCGGAGGAGGCTCCAGGCTCCGAGCTGTCAGCCCAGAGCCCGACGCCGGGCTTGAACTCACAAGCTCTGAGATCATGACCTGAGCCGAAGTCAGGTGCTCCACAGACTGAGCCGCCGAGGTGCTCCCAACTTAATTTTTAATTTTTATTTTTTAAAAGACTTTATTATCGTTTATGTTTTAATTTACACCCAAGTTAGTTAGCATAGAGTGCAACAGTGATTTCAGGACTAGATGCCTGAGTGCCCCTTCCCCATTTAGCCCATCCCCCCTCCCGCAACCCCTCCAGCAACCCTCAGTTTGTTCTCCATGTATAAGAGTCTCTTCTGTTTTGTCCCCCTCCCTGGTTTTACATTCTTTTTGCTTCCCTTCCCTTGTGTTCATCTGTTCGGGGTCTTCAAGTCCTCATATGAGCAAAGTCATGTGGTATTTGAAAAGACTTTCTTTTTCTTTTTTTTTTTTTTTTCAACGTTTATTTATTTTTGGGACAGAGAGAGACAGAGCATGAACGGGGGAAGGGCAGAGAGAGAGGGAGACACAGAATCGGAAACAGGCTCCAGGCTCCGAGCCATCGGCCCAGAGCCTGACGCGGGGCTCGAACTCACGGACCGCGAGATCATGACCTGCACCAAAGTCGGCCGCTTAACCGACTGAGCCACCCAGGCGCCCCACCAATCTTTTTATAAAAAGTCCTAGATTTCTGACTTTGACAGTTTGCTACTTGTTGAAATTTTAGAAATAAATGAACTTTCAGGATGTAATTGGAAGATGAAATTCGGAATGAATGGGTAGGGAAGAGAAAAGGCTGTGGGCAAAGCCATGGTGGTGGGCTTGTGTAGATGTCGTTAGTTAAGGGCAGGTAGTTTCTGAAATTAGAAAGTAGTTTCTAAACAGGTTTCAAAGGATCTGAAATAAAAACAACGTTTGGGAAGCAAGAATCCATTAAAGGTTTTTGAACACAGGTGTAGCATGATTTAATTGGTATTTTAGGCAGAATCACTTGGGGTTTACTATGGACTGTTTACATATTTACTCTGTGCCAGCCCCATAGTAAAATAATTTGGGAAAATAATGATGACTCACAACAGACATAATGTCTTGGGTAGGCAGTCTCTAAAATGGCTCTAATGACCCCCACTTCCTAGTATTCACACCCTTGGGTGTGGGCTGAACCCAGTGACTCAGTTTTAATAAACAGAAGATGACCAAAGTCAGGGAATGTCATTCCAAAGGTAAAGTGAGACTGGAAGTCTCTGTCTTGTTTACCCTCTGTTGCTCTTTCTCATGCGCTTGCTTGTTCTGAGGGAACCCGGCTGCCATATTGTGAGTTGCCCTATGGAGAAGCCCACCTGGTGGGAGCTGTGTCCTCAGCCCAACCGCCTATGAGGAATGAATCCATGTGAATGGGCCAGAAATGGGTCCTTCCCCAGTTGAACTTTCACAGGAGGCTGCATCCCCAGCCAACGCTTCGATGGCGCCCTGAGCTGGATGCATCCCCTTACGCCACAGCCGGATTCTTGACTCCCTGCAATACCAGTTGCAATAGTCACCATTTTTGAAGCTGCTGTGTTTGGGGATCGTTTGTTATGTGACGATACAGTCACTGTCCTCATGGAGCCTACGGTCTAGTGGGGGTGAAAGGTGATATGACGTCGCAGCCGTGACAGGTGCGTCGGGAGAGAGCTGCGCGGACTTACAAGGCTACCCCATGGAGCAGCCTGATGTTGTGGCCAAGGGGCCGGTGATGGCTCCACCGGGAAATGGCGGTTACGCTGGGATTTGAAGAAGACAGCGCTTTAACTTGGAGCCCTGGGATGGGAAGGGCATTTCTGGCAGGAGGAATACGAACATGCAAATGTCTCCCGAAAGAAGGAAGCCTAACGTGTGTGGAGGGCTGAAAAAATACTTGAGGCTGGAGCCCAGATATGGCTGGAGGAGGCAGCGAGGGTTAGATCTCCTAGCTTCTCACAGGTCATGTTAAGGAGTTTGGTCTTTCTTCTCGGCCCAAGGAGAAGGGTTCTAGCAGAGAAGCAGCACGCTCAGAGTTTCAATTTTATTTATTTTTATCTTTATTTTTTTTAACGTTCATATAATTTTGAGAGAGAGAGAAAGAGAGAGAGAGCGCAAGCTGGGTAGAGGCAGAGAGAGAGAGGGAGACACAGAATCCGAAGCCGGCTCCAGGCTCCGAGCCGTCAGCACAGAGCCCGACGCGGGGCTCGAACCCACGGGCCAGGAGATCATGACCTGAACCGCAGTCGGAGATCTTCAATTTTAAAAGTCTACCCAGGCCGTGGAGTAGGGAGAGTGGATTGTGCAAGGGCAGAGATGAGAGCAGGGGACCAGTTTCGAGGGTCCCGCACTCGTCCAATCTGGATTGCACGGGTGCCGGTGGGGAGCGCAGCCTGGTGGACGGTCCTGAGACATTTCTAGGCAGCAGAATTGGTAGGGCCGGATGGTTTGGACGAGGGAGGGTGAGGAGGAAGACGTGGTCAAGACTGACTCATAATTTTTTTAACCGGGGAAGCAGCAGAGGCTGGAAGAAGGGAGGAATTCAATTATCGAGGTAAGAGGTCATGCAGACGCCAAGGCATTGATAGTAGGACGGGCAGAAAGATTCCCCAGGGCGCTGCAGGAAAAAGAATCAATAGGTTTCAGTAGCTGATTGGCTGTAGGGTGAAAGCCTTGTGAGAAAAGGAAGGCTCCAGAAGGACATCGGCCCTAAGTGCTTTGGCTGATGCTGTCTGGCATAGGCAGAGTGAGATTAGAAACACACACTGGGGGCGCCTGGGTGGCGCAGTCGGTTAAGCGGCCGACTTCGGCCAGGTCACGATCTCGCGGTCCGTGAGTTCGAGCCCCGCGTCGGGCTCTGGGCTGATGGCTCGGAGCCTGGAGCCTGTTTCCGATTCTGTGTCTCCCTCTCTCTCTGCCCCTCCCCCGTTCATGCTCTGTCTCTCTCTGTCCCAAAAATAAATAAACGTTGAAAAAAAGAAACACACACTGCATGCAATACCCTCAAATCTGTCCATTTGTACGGAAGGGCGCAGGCCGGTGAATGGTTAGAAGGAGCAGCGCAAAAAGGGAATAATAAAACTTTTCGGCATCCACGAGGTATGATTATCAAAGCCCGAGGAAAACAATACTATTTTCACGGATGCACTAGGCATGCTCTGGGACTTAACCGCGGCCGTAGAAACTGACCTGGATGTGTCGATGGTGGGAAAGCATGTTCCTCCTTGACCAGGGTAGTTCTGGTTCTTAAGTATGGGACCGTTAGCCCCAGCGTATCTGAGTGGAACGGAACGATTTTGATTTGGGTGGGCTCATGCAGCAAGGACAAACTAGAGACACTTTCCTGTACAGACGATCAAAGAATATACATGCACACGCACACGCATTTAGTATATAATATACCAGCACTTAATGTAACACATCTTTGCTGTTAATACATAACATTATATATAAATAAAGGACAGATGTCTGTACTATTTTAAATAAATTATATTAATTTATAATTTAATGTATTATTTAACACGTACTGAAAATAAGAAATAAAAGTTTATTTAATTTTAATTTATATACCGATGCATTTATAAACGAAGGGTGTAATATGCATATTATATATGTCATATATATATATATATATATATCCTCCCTTAAATTGGAATCCTCACCTCTTTAGTGATCATTCAAGCCCTTTGACGACCGCGAGCAGGTTAGTGACATTTACTGCCGTTGTCAGGGGTCACGCTGTCGGACGTTGCAGCCTGGTGAATGATGTCATCTGCACACAAAAACATTCCGTCTGGTCAAGATTAAGAATTTACAGGGATGCCTGGGTGGCTCAGTCGGTGAAGCGTCCGACTTTGGCTTCGGTCGCGATCTCGAGGTTTGCGAGTTCAAGCCCCACAGGCTCAGTCGGTTAAGCGTCCGACTTTGGCTCAGGTCGCGATCTTGAGGTTTGTGAGTTCAGGCTCTGAACTGGTGGTGCGGAGCCTGCTTGGGATTCTCTCCCTCTCCCTCGGTCTCTCTGCCCCTTCCCCACTTGTGAGTGCTGTCTCTCAAAATAAGTACATAAACTTTAAAAAAGAATTCTTTTTTAAAATCTTTTTTAATGTTTATTTGTTTTTAAGACAGAGGGAGAAACAGAGTGCAAGTGGGGGAGGGAGCAGAGAGAGAGGGGGAGACACAGAATCCTAAGCAGGCTCCAGGCTCCGAGCGGTCAGCACAGAGCCTTGACGGGGCTCGAACTCACGAACTGTGAGATCATGACCTGAGCCAAAGTCGGATGCTGAACCGACTGAACCACCCAGGCGCCCCTAAAAAAATAATTCTTAAAAAAAAAATTAAGAATTTACATTCGGAGGGGGGGGGGGGCGCCTGGGTGGCTCAGTTGGTTAGGTGGCCGACTTCAGCTCAGATCCTGATCTTGTGAGTTCGAGCCCCACGTCGGGCTCTGTGCTGACAGCTCGGAGCCCGAGGCCTGCTTTGGGTTCTGTTGTCTCCCTCTCTCTCTGACCCTCCCCGCTCACACTCTGTGTCTGTCTCTCAAAAATAAATAAACATTAAAAAAAATTTTTTTTTAATAAATAAATGAATAAAAAGAATTTACATCCGGGACGCCTGCTTGTCTCAGTCAGTTAAGCGTCCTACTTTGGCTCAGGTCATGATCTCACGGTTGGTGAGTTCAAGTCAGGCTCTGTGCTGACAGCGTGGAGCCTGCTTTGGATTCTCTGCCTTCCTCTCTCTGCCCCCTCCCCCCAAATAAATCAACAAACATGAAAAAAAGAAGAATTTACATTCATGCACAGATACATTTAGGCATAGAGGGCCCTCTGCATTTCAAACTCACCCGGCTACATTGTTGTTCAAACTGATTAGGCTCGTAAATAGCTGGGCGACTTTAACAACAAACAGAGGCCCTGCCCCCCGTTTCTGAGACGGGAACGACCACGCAGAACAGGAAGGCAGTTGTGATCACCTTCCTGGTCTCTCTGCTTCCCTCTTGCCCTCCCACAATCCGCTTTGTGCAGGACAGTCAGGATGTGCTTTTCAGAAAATAAATCGCGTTCTGTCACTCTGTCTTCAAACCTTTTATCCTTGTTTCCCCACTGACTTGAGACAAAATCCAAACTCCTTACGACAGCCTTGGGGTCTCGGTGAACGGGATCCCTGCCTGCCTCTCTCTTGCCTTGCTCCCCCCTTGCTCGCGATCAAACCACAGCGGCTTTACTTCTAGACCTGCACCATGCCAAACGTGGCTCTGCCACAGGGCCTTTGCCCCTGCTGTACTCTCTGCCAGGAACACGCTTTCCTTGGAGTTTCTCATGGCTGGCTTCTTCTCCTCCTTCAAGTCTAGATCCAAATGGAGCCTCAGCTGAAGGCTCTCCCCTCCTCCTCCGGCCCTGTCTCCCATTGTGCTGTATGACCCTACGGGCACTGTTCTCATTTTCTGAAATTATCTTACATGGTTGTATGTACTAACTAGTTTTTGGCTGTCTCTCTCAGTTGAGTGCCACCTCCATCAGGGCGGTGTCCCTTTCAGTGTCCTCCGTTGCCGTATCTCCAGATTCTCACCACTTAGTAGGTCTCGAACACTTTTTTTTCCGAAGTGGATTCCTCGAATGGATTGGCCCAGCCACTCTGAATGCTTGAAGGCTAGTTTTGGGAGCATCGCAGTGACCATTCTCCTAGCTAAAGCTTTTAACATATTCCAAGTCATTGCTACAGGCAGAAACCCCTCGGTGACCGTGGTGACCGCCAACCCAGCCCATGAGTCAATGCAGCGATTAGTTACACATTCTAGTGAGGTATAGTCTTGGTCATCCAGCTCCTCCCGAGGCTTAAGTTAGCTATTTCAAAAATAGATTTATTGAGATGCAATCCACAGACCATACAACTCACCTACTGAAAATACAGATGCAGTTTAATGGCTTTTCGTATGTTCACAGCCTTGTGCAACTGTCACCGCTGTCTAGTTCTGGAACATTTTCATCACCCTCTTACTTATTCGAAGTCGCTTCCTATGTCCTCCAACCCTACCTCCCCCTAATCCTAGGGAACCACTCATCTACTTTCTGTCTTTCTGGATTTACCCATTCTGCACATTTCACAATTATCCAATACATGATCCTTTGAGACCGGCTTCTTTTACTTAGCATAACGTGTTCAAGGGCCCCCCGTGCGGTAGAAGGCATCCAAAGTATTTTTTTTTTTTAATTGCCGCATATTCCATTTGACTTCTCCGTTCATCTGCCGATGGATGTGAGGCTTATTTCCACTTCAGGAAGTGGGGATCCCCGCTAGACAAAAACCTGATTGTGGTCATGTGAATGGAGGGTTGATGATATAACAAAGTGTTTCCCTGTTTGTGGTCTGGGAGAGGACTTCAGTGGTACGGGGACAAGGCATTAATCACACAGAGTCCCAAAGTGAGAACATAATACCCTCTTCATTGTCTAGTCCCTCCTTATGATTAGTCAAAGAAGAAAGTCTCAGCGTGACGCTAATATGTCTTTAACACCTCTCTAACACTTGCAAATCTCCCTTTGGAACTGAGAGCAGGTCGCGGGCTCATCGGAGAGCGCGGGCAGCAGGCAATGCTACATGGCGAGAATTTAGCCTAAATAAATAAATAAATAAATAAATAAAGTATTTAAACGATTACCTTCTATTTATGGAATATGATTTGATTTTTCATTGATAGCAGTGATACAGAGTGTCCTTCTAAAAATGTATTTAAAGTGGGAAAGTATTTTTAAACGTAAACAATGGGGGCGCCTGGGTGGCTCTGTCATCAGTTAAGCGTCTGACTCTCCATTTGGGCTCAGGTTGTGATCTCACAGTTCATGAGTTCGAGCCCCGCGCCGGGCTCTGTGCTGACAGCTGGGAGCCTGGAGCCTGCTTCCGAGATTCTGTGTCTCCCTCTCTCTCTGCCCCTCCCCCACTCATGCCCCCCGCCCCCTCCCCCCAAAATAAATAAACATTAAAAAAAAAATTTTTTTAAATCTCTTTACTGACCACTTGGAGCCTGGGCCTGCTTCATATTCTGTGTCTGCCTCTCTCTCTGCCCCTGTCCTGCTCATGCTCTGTCTGTCTGTCTGTCTGTCTCTCTCTCTCGCAGAAATAAATAAATTAAAAAAAAAATCTCTTTAGTGTGGCAATCACAGTTTTAAGATTTTTACACCCATCAGCTTTGTTCCACACTGAGGTAACGGATGCACAGAGAGGCTAAGCAACTTGCTCAGGGTCACAGAGCTAGGAAGTGTCCGGGCTGTGACACGTACCCAGGCAATCAGTACTGCCCACCCCCCGCCCCTGTTAGGAAAGTGGCCTGGGGATGCCTGAAGCTTGCAGAGTCCAAGGTGGTACATTTTGGAACGCCGCCCGCTCGCCGTGACTCTTGAACTGCCTTTTCCCCGCCCCCTTCCACGGAGTGGGTCCAAGCCACGAGCTTGAACTGAAGGACCATGCTCCTCCAGCTAATGTCGAGGAAACAGAGGCAAGACTTGACCCAGGCAGGGCAAATCCAGCTGTTCCCTGAGAATAAGCCGTCAGTCTCCGCGGCGGAGCTCATATTGCAAGAGATGTGGCGTCCCCAGTGGCACTGAAATGTGTCAGACGGAGAGCCTCGGACACCTGTGTTTTCTGCAGACCAGTCTAGAAAGAGAACGAAGATGCGCAGAGGGAGGCAGAGTTGAGGGGTGGGGTCTCCCTGTGCTCCTAGCGGTTTCCACTTCCGGATGGACTCCAAGTCAGGCGGTACCCAAGCCTTTCGCTCTGGACTGATCTCCTGCTTTCTGAGATAAATGTCCATTGTGACCTAAGCCAGCTAGGTTGGGTTTGTGCCCCCCCCCACTTTTTAAAAATGAAAACAGGTTTTTAAAATTTTTTTTTCAAGTTTTATTTATTTTTGAGAGAGAGAGAGCATGAGTTGGGGAGAGGCAGAGAGAGAGGGAGACACAGAATCGGAAGCAGGCTCCAGGCTCCCGGCTGTCAGCACAGAGCCCCATGAGGGGCTCGATCTCACGAACCTCGAGATCATGACCTGAGCCGAAGTCAGACGCTTAACCAACCGAGCCATTCAGGTGCCCCATTAAATGAAAACAATTTTTAAAAAAAATGGAAACTATGTGGAAGCAATAGGGGGGAGGGGGGGGGGACTCCAGATCTACAGGAAGAGCTTTCTGGAAATGAGAGGAGTATCCTCAAGAGTAGATTATTCATTCTTCCATGAGTTCATCTCAGCTAGCATACATCGAGCACCCCATGTAGCCCAGAACGCTTCCTGGCCCCTGCAACACAGGGGTGAATGTGATAGGAAGGCTTCAACTCGGGGCGCCTGGGTGGCTCAGTCGGTTGAGGGTCCTGCTCTTGATTTCGACTCAGGTCGTGATCTCAGTCTGTGAGATCGAGCTTCGCATCGGGCTCTGTGCTGACAGTGCAGAGCCTGCTTGGGATTCTCTGTCTCCCTCTCTCTCTGCCCTTCCCTCCCTCTTTCAAAACAAATAAATACACATTTAAAAAAGAAGAAGAAGATGGGCCCCTGGGTGGCTCAGTCGGTTCGGTGTCCGACTTTGGCTCAGGCTCAGGGCATGATCTCCGGGTTCGTGAGTTCAAGCCCCGCGTCGGGCTCTGTGCTGACAGCTGGGAGCCTGGAGCCTGCTTCTGATTCTGTGTCTCCCTCTCTCTCTGCCCCCCTACCATTCAAAAAAATAAATAAATGTTAAAAAAATTTAAAGGTTTGTAGTGCTTATTACTTGTCAGGCATTGTACTAAAAGTTTTACTTTTCACCGTCTCAGTTGAACCTCACAACATGTCTGTGAGGCAGATACAATTACTACCTATATATTTCAGATGAATTATCCGGTTACAGAAAAAGTCCAGATGGAAATTAGAGTCTGACTAGAACTATACAACGAGAATGGAGGGCTCTACATGAAAACCTGTGGGTTGAGGGCAGAGCAGGATGCAGAAGGAAATATGTAGCTTTAAGATGCATTTTCAAGGGGAAAAAAGATTGGCAACAAACATATTAACTGAAGAAACTTGGAAAGAGTAACAAAATAATGTCAAAGAATGAAAGACAGGAATGGGCAAAGTTAAATGTAAAAATTGATAAAATAGAAACCAAAAAGGTCGGGGGGGGGGGGGTTGATCATTTCACAGATGAGGAAGCTGAAGTGTGAAAAGGTTAAAATAATGTGTCCAAACCTGACAGTTAGCAAGGGGCAGAAGAATTGAGACTTGAATCTGGATCTCTTTAGATTCTAGAGCCTGATTCCTTCCTTCCTTCCTTCCTTCCTTCCTTCCTTCCTTCCTTCTTTTCTTCCTTCTTTCCTTCCTTCCGTCCACCCTCCCTCCCTCCCTCTCTCTCTCCTTTCCTTCCTTCCTTTCAAGATTTTAATTTTTTTAATGTTTATTTATTTATTTATTTCGAGAGAGAGAGGGAGAGAGAGTGCCAGCCTGGGAAAGGGCAGAGAGAGAATCCTAAGCATGGGATGGGAGCTTGATCCCATGAACTGTGAGATCATGACCTGAGCCGAAATCAAGAGTTGGACACTCAACTGACCGAGCCAACCAGGCACCCCAAGATTTTAAATTTCAAAATAGTCTCTACACCCAACGTGGGGCTTGAGCCCACAATCCCAAGATCAAGAGTCACACACTCCTCTGACGGAGCCAGCCAGGCACCCCCAGGGCCTAATTTCTTAAGTACAGAGGGTTTGGCCTCTAAGGGCTCTCAAATGCTAACCATTCATCTTTCTTACAACTTTTTCTTTTGTTAATTTAATTTAAATTTATTATAATTTATTTATTTTTAATCCACATCCAATTAGTTAGCATATAGTGCAACAATGATTTCAGGAGTAGATTCCTTAACGCCCTTTACCTATTTCGCCCATCACCCCTCCCACAACCTCCAGTAACCCTCTGTTTGTTCTCTATATTTAAGAGTCTCTTCTGTTTCGTCCCCCTCCTTGTTTTTATATTATTTTTGCTTCCCTTCCCTTATGTTCATCTGTTCTGTGTCTTAAAGTCCTCATATGAGTGAAGTCATATGACTTTTGTCTTTCTCTGACTGACTAATTTCACTTAGCATAATACCCTCCAGTTCCATCGATGTAGTTGCAAATGGCAAGATTTCATTCTTTTTGATTGCAGAATAATACTCCATTGGATATATATATACCACATGTTTTTTACCCATTCATCCATCGATGGACATTTGGGCTCTTTCCATACTTTGGCTACTGTTGATCGTGCTGCTATAAACATGGGGGGTGTGTGTGTCCCTTCGAAACAGCACACCCGTATCCCGTGGAGAAATGCCTAGTGCAATTGCTGGGTTGTAGGGCAGTTCTATTTTTAATTTTTTGAGGATCCTCCATACTGTTTTCCAGAGTGGCCGCACCAGCTTGCATTCCCACCAACAACACAAAAGAGATCCTCTCTCTCCGCATCCTTGCCAACATCTGTTGTTACCTGAGTTGTTAATGTGAGTCATTCTGACAGGTGTGAGGTGCTATCTCATGGTGGTTTTGATTTGTATTTCCCCGATGATGACTGATGTTGAGCATTTCTTCACGTGTCGGTTGGCCATCTGGATGTCTTCTTTGGAGAAGTGTCTATTCATGTCTTTTGCCCATTTCTTCACTGGATTATTTGTTTTTTGGGTGTCGAGTTTGCTAAGTTCTTTATAGATTTTGGATGCTCACCCTGTATCTGATATGTCATTTGCAAATATCTTCTCCCATTCTGTCGGTTGCCTTTTAGTTTTGCCGATCGTTTCCTTCGCTGTACAGAAGCTTTTTATTTTGATGAGGTCCCAGTAGTTCATTTTTGCTTTTGTTTCCCTTGCCTCCGGAGACATGTGGAGTAAGAAGTTGCTGAGACTGAGGTCAAAGAGGTTTTCTGCCTGCCTTCTCCTTTGGCATCTTGATGGCTTCTTATCTTACGTTTAGGTTTAGGTCTTGCACCCATTTTGAGTTTATTTTTGTGTCTGGGGTAAGAATGGGGTCCAGGTTCATTCTTCGGCATGTCACTGTCCAGTTTTCCCAGCATCACTTGCTGAAGAGGCTGTCTCTATTCCATTGGATATTCTTGCCTGCTTTGCCAAAGATGAGTTGGCCATACGTTTGTGGGGCCATTTCTGGGTTCTCTATTCTGTTCCATTGATCTGAGTGTCTGTTCTTGTGCCAGGACCATACCGTCTTGATGATTACAGCTTTGTAGTATAGCTTGAAGTCCTGGATTGTGATGCCTCCAGATCTGGTTTTCTTTTTCAAGATTGCTTCCGCTATTCGGGGTCTTTCTGGTTCCATATACATTTTAGGATGTTTGCCCTAGCTCTGTGAAGGTTGCTGGTGTCATTTTGATAGGGAGTGCTGTCTTTGTTATGACTTTGACAGAAAATGCACTCTGTTTGCCTCTAGAGGGCTGCTTCTGCCAACCCTACTACCTGCGAAGTGACCATGAAGCTGGGGGTCCCAGGGAGGGGAATTTGCTCTGTTCAGCCAGCCTCACCTGGCGAAGTACCCAGAGGAGAACCTGAAGGACTCTACTGACATTTCTGCATATGAAGGAGCGACTTTGGCCCTTTCGTTGCATCCTGAACTCATAGGGTGACCAGCTGGTTCCGACTGGCCCAGGACTTCCCCCGTTTCAGCACTAAAATTTCCACGTCCCGGGAAACCCCTCAGTCCTTAGCAAGCTGGGATGGTTGGTCCCCTTAGCAGATTGCCCCCAGGGCTTGGGGATTCCAGAACCTTCTGAGGGTAGAGTCCTGAGAATCTAGGCCAGTGGTCTTCAAGAGCAGACTATGTATGTGGCTGAAAATCGGGGCGTAGTGAGAAAAGGGGTTTCTGAGTTGAACAGACATCTGACTTCCCATTTGTCCCTGTGCAAGAAGCCAGCACCACGGTTCAGTTTTCTTATGTATAAAATGGAGATAATTAAAGGAAATGGTACACGCACCCCTCCCCCCCGCACCTGGTAACTGCGTGATAAATTTTAGTTCCCTCTTTTTAGACTGTGATTGAAAATCACTATAAGAAGTGGGCATAGAGAGCAGTTCTGCACATGTAGAAATTGCTTTTCAGAATATTTCCCCATGATGACGCCACTGTAAAATATCTCCTGGGAAGTGTCTTTTAGAATTTAGCATCTGGCAAATAAAGTCTTTCCCTGCCCCCCCGGGCTCCGACTTTGTTCTTTTTGTTTTGTTTTGTTTTGTTTTGTTTTAGTTTTAGTTTTAGTTTTTTTTTACCAGATTTCTCCTCTTTATGGCCGGGCTCTTAGAAATTTCAGGGTCATATGCTGAAAATGTATGTAATTATTTTCCTTTAAAAAATTATTTACTTATTTTTTAATGTTTTATTTATTTTTGAGAGACAGAGAGAGACAGAGCGTGAGCTGGGGAGGAGCAGAGCGAGAGGGAGACACAGAATCTGAAGGAGGTTTCAGGCTCTGAGCTGTCGGCACAGAGCCCAATATGGGACTTGAACCCACAAACTGTGAAATCATGAGCTGAACCGAAGTCGGATGCTTAACCAACTGAGCCATCCGGGTTCCCTTGAAAATGTAATCATTTTAAAAGCCACTGACTCTTGGGGCACCCGGCTGGCTCAGTCGGTGGAGAATGCGACTCTTGATCTCGGGGTCATGAGTTCAAGCTCCATGTTGGGTGTTAGAGATTCCTTAAAAAGAAAATCTTTTCTCCAGAAACCAGTCCATAGACCTGCATGGCACCGTGGGACAGTGTGAAAATCGTTAGGCTAGATAAGCATCACAGGTTCTGCATCCATCGAAGTACAGCAAAGCTTTGCCACCTTAGTCTCTCAGACTTCTGTTTGTAGACACAACACCACATTATCAACAGTGGCTCAAATTTTATTGGCCTAGTCAGCCACCATTTTAATCAAGGATCTGGGAACCTTTTCCAAATGAATTTTTGTGGCCATCCAGAAATAAGTCACATTTGATAATTACATGGGTATTCCATTAAAATTTTTTTTTAAATGTTTATTTATTTTTGAGAGAGACAGAGCGTGAGCAGGGGAGGGGCAGAAAGAGAGGGAGACACAGAATCCGAAGCAGGCTCCAGGCTCTGAGCTGTCAGCACAGGGCTTGACGTGGGGCTCGAACTCGGGAACCGTGAGATCATGACCGGAGCCGAAGTCGGAGGCTTAACAGACTGAGTCACCCAGGCACCTCGATGAGTATTCCACTTTTAAATAATAAATCAGATTACTATGCGTATACACTTAACAATACTGTATTATATATTTGAAAGTTGTTAACGGTAGATCTCTGAAGTTCTTATCGCAAGAAAAAAAAACTCACCATGTGAGGTGATGGTAAACTCATCGTAGTAATCATTTTGCAATACATACGTGTGTCAAATCATTATGTTGTACGCCTCATGTTATGTGCCAGTTATATCTCAATAAAATTGGAAAAGATAACAATAAAAAAAAGAAAACCTTGGGGCGCCTGGGTGGCGCAGTCGGTTAAGCGTCCGACTTCGGCCAGGTCACGATCTCGCGGTCCGGGAGTTCGAGCCCCGCGTCGGGCTCCGGGCTGATGGCTCGGAGCCTGGAGCCTGTTTCCGATTCTGTGTCTCCCTCTCTCTCTGCCCTTCCCCCGTTCATGCTCTGTCTCTCTCTGTCCCAAAAATAAATAAAAACGTTGAAAAAAATTTTTTTAATGTAAATTAAAAAAAAAAAAAACCCTTAAAAAAAAAAAGCGACTCTTAAGTAGTCTGTCCTCCTTTGAATGGACTCAATCCACTGACTTGTTCTTATTGGATATATACTATTGAGTTTTAAAAACGATTTACTTATTTTAAAGTTTATTTATTTTGAGAGAGACAGAGAGAGTGCCAGCAGAGGGAGAGGGAGAATCCCAAGCAGGTTCTGTAGTGTCAACGCAGAGCCCGTTACGGGGTTCGAACTCACCAAACTATGAGATCATAATGTGAGCTGAAATCAAGGGTCAGACACTTAACCGACTGAGCCACCCGGGCGCCCCTCCACAAAGTCATTCTAAGCTGAAGGTGATGCCGTGGATATATCTTACAAAGAGATAAGGAAAGTGAGGCCCAGAGAGCTTAAGACACTTGTCTAAGGTCACAAAGTCAGGTGGTCTGGCCCAGAGCCCAGACTCTCAACCACGACCCCTACCTGTCTGCAATGCCACACGCCTGTGACATCATCCCCAGGTCTCCTGAGCACAGCCAGTGGGACCGGCTTTCCTGGGAATCATTGATGCCGTGGCTTGCCAAGCAGATATGAGTCAACACATTCGAACCAACTTGTAGGAGTCAAATTCCTCGGGCTCACTCTCTTTTCTTTTCTTTTCTTTATATATATTTTAGTAATCTCTACACCCAACGTGGGGCTCAAACTCATGACCTCGAGATCAAGAGTCACATGCTCTTTCGACTGAGCCAGCCAGGCACCCCCTTGGGCTTTCTTTCTTTAATGTTTATTTATATTTGAGAGAGAGAGAGAGAGAGAGAGAGCGCGCATGAGCCGAGGGGGAGAGAGAGGGAGACACAAAATCCGAAGCAGGCTCCAGGCCCTGAGCTGTCACCACAGAGCACAGAGCCCGACTCGGGGCTTGAACTCATGAACCGTGAGATCATGACCTGAGCCGAAGTCCGACGCTCAACCGGCTGAGCCACCCGGGCGCTCCAGGCTTGCTTTCTTGACAAAAGAGCAGGTCTTTGGATACAACAGCTGACAGTAAATAATACAATTTTAGGTGAAATTTGAGATTCACAGAACGGAAGGTAAGCAGAAGCAAGATAAAATGTCCTGATATTATGGGTATCACCTGTTTTTATACAGAACGCCGGCAGATTCAATTTCTATAGCATCTTTTTAAAAAAATGTTTTCTTTTATTATGGTGAAATATACATAACATAAAGTTAGCCACGTTAACCATTTTTGAACGTACAATTCAGTCCCGTTGATGCCATTAACAATGCTGTGCAACCATCACCCCCATTTCCAGAAGTTTTCATTACCCCGGACAGAAACTCTGTTCTCATTAAACAATAATTCCCCATTCCCACAGCTACTTTCTGTTTCTATGAATTTGACTAGTCTAGGTATTTCCTGTAAGTAGAACCGTGCTATTTTTGTCCTTTTTGGTCTGGTTTCTTTCGCTTAGCTTAATGTTTTCAAGGTTCATCCACAATGTAGCATGTATGAGAGCTTTATTCCTTTTTAAGGCTGGCCACTATTCCATTGTATGCACACACCCCATTTTGTTTGTCCATCCTTCTGTGGATAGACACTTATGTTGCTTCTACCGTCTGGTGGTCGTGCTGTAATGCACAAGGAGGTCTGAGTACTTGTCTTCAATCCTTTTGGCTTCCATCTAGGAATAGACTTGCTGTTCGCTTGGTAATTCCATGTTGAACTTTTTGGAGAACTCCTTGATTCGGTTTTTGAACAGAATGTTTCCAAAAAGGAGAACAGGTAGACAAAGAAAAAGAAAACCACACCTAAACCTCAGAGCCCCGGCTCAGAAGAGGTGTTTTGCACTGATTATGTTTCCCCCCCCCCCGCTTCCTATCAAGGATTCCATCTGTAATTCTGCTAGTTCACATTCAGAAAGAGAGACTTAGAAAAATAGGGTTTGGGGTTTTCTTTTAAGGCAAGCCTTTTCTTCAGAAGTCCTGATAAAATAAAACTTCTCTAGAACTTGAAACTATTTGAAAACCGTGCTTGATCTTCAAGCCAAAATAAGTCTCTTTTTCTGAGCCTACCTTGGTTTTACTGTCTGAGGTTGCCCGTGAATAATTGCACACGGCACGACCAGCATGAGGCAAACTGTATCGATACATTTTTTTCCCCTCAAAGGTGTGTTTCCTTGGATTTGCGATCTTCCTGGTCGGATCACAGTTAGGAAGTCGATCTTCCTCGTTGAGACCTCACTTTCTAAGCAGGCAAGGTACCTGCTATCTCAGACATGCAACATTTGATGTCACTTGTGTGACTTTTCTAAGACTGAAACTCGGCCACCAAGGTATAGTCAATGGAGGATAAAATTCTCTAGGAAAGTCAAAATATTTCAGGAATCTTAAATATTCTATTTGCACAGACAGTAAAGTATGCTCTCAATCCATGGAACCAGACCGTGTGGTAAACACCACTCCTCGAGGAGGAAAAGAAAAAAGAAAAAATCCACCCTGCCTCTATACTTGGTACACTTTGCTCTACGTATATTCTTGGACTGAGAGTTCCCCTCTACCAGTTCTGAGAAGCAATTTGTTATTTTTCTCTAAACCTTTCAGGGATGGCCAGACTTTCTTACTAGTTGAATCTAGTAAAATGCTGCAAGAATGTGCTTGCGTGCTATTGAATCCCTCCCTGGGAGCCCAGCTAGGGTTTCTTGCCAGAAGTAGAAATTGCCTCTTTCACAAATTCCCCTTCCTGAGCAAACGATGATAACCCACACTGGGGGCCACTAACACCCTATCGGTGTATTTTTAAACAAGAGAAAAGGGCTCCACCTTGTATCATAAATTACAGTAACATCATCGCTAACCACAGAGGTGCAGTTCCTGTGAGCAGAAACGAGTCTATTTCGGAATCTGGGGGATAAGCAGAAACTTTCTAATACAAGTACAGTGGCAGGCAGGCTGGTAGGGCATCTGGGGCGGGAGGAACCTTGGCTTGTCAGTTTTCACGGTGGAAATGCACCCACCAGGCCTGATTTCCGGCTTCCACCTGACGTCCCCAAACTCAGAGTCAGGAAGACACGTGTGGATCAGAGCCAGCACAGGGGAGCAAGACTGCTCTGCTCTCCAACTCTCCTTCGACTCAAGACCCAGGGGCCGAAATCTCCCGAAGCAGCAACATCCCATTTTTCTTTCTCGGAGAAAGTTAAAAATGAGGTTTTGCTACACCCGGATTCCGTCTCCGTACAAGATCCCAGAGGCTCTGCTAATCCTTTCCGAGTAACGGAATTTACTTAAACTGTTCCAAAGTTAATATTAGACCTCGACCACTGTTCTGATCCAGCGGATAAGCATTCTAAGAAATCAAATATTTTTTGGTATTAAGAAAAAAAAAAAAGGAATCTCTAGTGCTTCCCTTTTGTGGAGCTAATTGCCATTTAAAAATAATTGTCACGTGGACTTTAGGACTTGGAGTTATTTTAACAAAATGTTCTGGTCGTGTTGATGTCATTCTAATGACACATTATCGGTATTTTTCTGCTCCAAATGTGGATGTTTCCCAGGAAACTGACCAGTGGGAAGGAAGGTGGGTAGAAAGCGGAAGTGTGTCAGAGGCTGTAAGTTAAGGTTCTGGTTAACTCTCGTACTTTAGGTTCCGGGGTAACTAACTCTTCTGGGGAGGAGAAGCTTTCTAATTTCTCAGGACAAAAAACAAACAAACAAACACATCCCTTCTCTAGGATCCTCTGGGCTTCCTTAGTATCCCGCCCGAATCTCTGTGTAACATTTCTGCGGTGTTTTCCACACGGGTCTGGTGCTACTGATTCCTTTCCTTATTCTGTTAGATCAGGCTCTTCACCAAGGAGCTGGCGTCTCTGTGAACGCTCTCCAGTGCCCAGAACAGCACCCGGATTTGTGGAATGAGTGACACAGATTGTTTTTTTTTTTAACTAAAAGATATGGGGGCACCTGGGTGGCTCGGTCGGTTCAGCAGCATCCGACTTCGGCTCAGGTCATGCTCTCACAGCTTGTGGGTTCAAGCCCCGCGTCGGGCTCTGTGCTGATGGCTCGCAGCCTGGAGCCTGTGTCTCCCCCTCCCCTGCTCACACTCTGTCTCCCTCTCTCAAAAATAAATAAACATTAAAAAAAGAAAGAAACTCAAAGATAACATCCGGCCTTCTAGATTCTAATGGACTCCTCTTTTTTCGTGGATCCATCTTCCACAAGTGAGCCCCAGTTAGGCCCACTCCCATGATGGCTTGATTTAGCAAGGGATGCTAGGGCAGGCTGCACAGAGCTGAAGATGTTTACAACGACTCCAGCAAATGACAAGGCGCTGTGGTGTGGGTTGAGGTGGGAGGTTCGCAGCGCGGGCAGAGGGCAAGGCGTGTGGGGTTGAATCACAGCCTCATCACTCACCACCGAGAGAGGCCCTTTAATGGGTCTGAGTCTTGGTTTGTTCAACTGTAAGCCGGGAGCATGTGTAATGTTTAAGGATGTTGTAAAGATTAAAGGAGATCATGTACGCAAAAGGCATCATGGCTGACTGGTCCAAAGTAAGCTTCACTCGGTCAATGTTGTTCCTGTCTCTTCCTTCTTTCTTCCCCCGTCCACTTCCTAGTCTTGCTTCTTTTCCAGCTCATCTTTATTTATTTATTTGTTTTTCCAGCTCATCTTTAAAGTAGTGAAAACATACGTGACATAAAGCTTCCCATTTTCGCCATTTTAAGTGTGTCGTTCAGTGACGCGAAGTACCTTCATGCTGTTGTTACGGAGGGAGCCATAACATCAGCCCTCCATCTCAAAAGCTTTGTCATCATCCCAGACTGAAACTGTCCCCATTAAACACGAACTCCTCATTCTCCCCAACCCCTTCCGCACCCCCGCCCCCTTGCCCACGGCAATCACCATTCTGCTCTCCGTCTCTATGGATTGGACTATTCTGGGGACCGCGTATCAGTGGAATCCTATGCTATTCGTCCTTCTGCGTCTGGCTTACTTCCCTTAACACAATGTCTTCAAGGTTCACCCATATTGTAGTCTGTGTCTGGATTGCAGTCCTTTTTAAGGCCAAATAGTATTCCGTTGTTTGCACCCACCCCGTTTTGTTTATTCACTTGTCTGTTGATGAACGCCTGGGTTGTCCCCGCCCTTTGGCTATTGTGAGTGGTGCTTCTGTGAACACGGGTGCACACGTATCTGTTCCAGCCACTTCCCCTTTCAAAAGTGGGCTCTATTGGGGCGCCTGGGTGGCTCAGTCGGTTAAGCGTCCGATGTCAGCTCAGGTCACGATCTTGCGCTTTGTGAGTTCGAGCCCCGCGTCGGGCTCTGTGCCGACAGCTCGGCGCCTGGAGTCTGTTTCAGATTCTGTGTGTCTGTCTCTGCCCCTCCCCTGCCCGTGTTCTTGCTCTCTCTCTCAGAGAATACATATTAAAAAAAAATGTTTTTTAAGTGGGCTCTATTCTCACCCCAAATATTGTTGGTAAAGGTTCCAGAACAACTTGAAACCTCTTCCTTCCTCCTAGAGATCTTGCCCAGCCCCGCCACCCCCCTTCTCAAAGAGCCTCTGACTGTCACTCTCCAGCTCTCCCCTTAGCTTTATGTTTCTCATGAACGTCCTCATCATCTGATACCCTAGATATCGATCTGTTTATTAACTGTCTCCAGGGACTACTGTGTCAATTCCCGGACAGCAGGGATTGGCTTTGACTGTATTCCAGCTCTCAGGACAGTTTCTGGCGTACAGTGGGAGCTCAAAGAAAATGTGGTGAATAGCTAAATGGCAACCGGTTGCCTTACCTCTGCCTGGCTCTCACCCGCTCCACCCGGAGTGCAGCTGGGGCCCCGACCTCGTGGGAGGAACGTGTCTATCAGGCCTGTAGGAAAGGGCAGGCAGCCGGGCCCCGGGGTCGTCTGGACGGACAAACACCAGCGTAGGCTCACCTGCAGCCAGAGACGCAAGCCAAGCTTTCGAGTTGTTGGGCATCTTGAACGATCCCATGTGGGGAAGTCCAGGCCCTTCCTTGGACTCAGTCTGACAGGCAGCCTCGGTCCCCAAGGTCCCGGAGCAAGCTCTGACTCACACCTGCTAACAAAAGCGAGTCAGGCTTCAGTGAGGACGGCGCATGATGCCCGGCAGTCTCCTTTCAAAACAAACCCACCTCCCCTGCTCCCTCCAGATCGTTTCGTGCAAAAACATGGCCTCGTGGCCACTGGCTCAGCCGACTGCCGCTTCCTTCCCAAGGCGTTCGTTGGGACGCTTTTTCTTCTCTCTCTTTCTTTTCCTGTTCTTGTGGTTTCTCAAAGACCCCCACTTGCTCAGGCCCAGACCTGCCGCAGCGACAGAGAGACGATGCAGCAAAGCCGAAAGCCCCGGGGAGCAGGCCCGAGATGGGAAGTGGGCCCCCTGCCCCTGCCCTTCACTCAGCTACTCACTTAGTCCGAGGTTGAAAGGGACAAAACGAATGCCCTCTGCCAACTCAAAAACCCGTTATTTGGTTTCCTCCTGGTCTGTGCATGTTAGAAATAAGCCGTCCACCTGCTCCCCGGCTAGCTGCGTAAACGGGGACTAGTTCCTGAACTCCTCTGGGCCTCAGGTGTCCTCATTCCTAGAAGGAAGCGGTTGGAGTAATAACAAACACCAACAACAAACGGGAATGTCACGAGCACAGACGCGACACGGGGGAGCTCGAATTCCATAGAACTCGTTCTGGAAAGGGTCTTTGCAGGGAAACCTCGGAGTCCTAGCTTTGCTCTGACGTCCTCGGCTTGGAGGTCTCAAGAGTTCCCAGATCCTTCTGCAGAAATCCTGGAAACCAGGAAACCTGGAAACCCACCTCTGTGGGAAATAAGGCAGTTTATCCCAAGGCGGGGGTTCCGGGGGTGGGGGGATTTGGCCTTCAGGGGCGTGGGGAGGTGTCTGGACAGAGTTTGGTGGTCCCGGCTGGGGAAGGGGGCCGCTAACGGCGTCTACTGGGTAAGGCCAGAGATGGTGCTAACCTTCCCACAATGCACAAGGCAGCGCGGCAGCAGAGGGCTGTCCGGCCTCCAATGTCACGGGCTGAGGTGGAGAAGCCACGCCCGCTGGTGGGCCTGGTGTGAACCGTCTGCAAATGCTCCTTTTCTCTGCCGAGCCTTCCCTCCGTACCCGCGGCCCTTCCCCACGCAGGTGCTTGTTAACCCGCACGGGTCCATCAGATCCGGCTGTGATGCCTTGATTTCATTCATTCACTCCACAAACACTTAGTGAGAATCCCCCCCCCCCGCCCCCCGCTCCCCCTCCAGCCCCGCACCTGCTCCCGCTGTAGGTGTTGGGGAAGACAGAGGTGAACACAGTAGGGGGCGATGCCCTCGGTTCCCATACCGCCCCCAAGTGGAAGTTTAAAGGAAAACAGAGGAGCCCCCACCCCCCACCCCCCCAGCTGGCCCAGGGGTGTGGCTGGGTGGGGCCTTGGGTGGGCACCACTACCCCCTCTCCCTTCAAACCACATCCCTGAAGGTCCTGCCTGTGCCTCCCGGGCCCCGGACACTGGGTGTGAATGACCGTGCTTTGCGAAGCCCGGGGTTAGCGATGCCTTTTTTTTTTTTTTTTTTTAATGTTCATTTTTGACAGAGAGAGAGAGACAAAGCATGAGCAGGGGAGGGGCAGAGAGAGAGGGAGACCCAGAATCTGAAGCAGGCTCCAGGCCCCGAGCCGTCAGCACAGAGCCCGACGCGGGGCTCGAACTTACGGACTGTGAGATCATCACCTGAGCCGAAGTCGGACGCTTAACCGACTGAGCCACCCAGGAGCCCCTAGCGATGCCTTTTTGGAAGGCACCAGCTCCATCAGCTGTCTGGCCTGACCTAGAGACCGTGCTCTTCCAGTGCCGTCGATTGAAACGGGGGCTGGCAGAAAATGCGGGCTCTGCGGGCCACTTTGCAGGGCAGCTGGGGTGGGAGGTTGACGTGGTAAAACCTTCTGGTCTTTCTTTTTTGAAGTTGATTTATTTATTTTGAGAGAGAGAGCATGAGCATGGGTGGGGGGAGAGAGAGAGAGAGAGAGAGAGGGAATCCCAAGCAGGCTCAGTGCTGCCCATGCAGAGTCCGATGCTGGGGTTGAACCCACCAACCGTGAGATCATGACCTGAGATGAAATCAAGAGTGGGAAGCTTAACCGACTGAGTCACCCAGGTGCTCCAAACCTTTCTAGTCCTAACTTTTTTTAGTTAGTTTGTTTGTTTATTTATTTATTTATTTATTTGGAGAGAGAAAGAGAGAGAGCAGGAGAGGGGCAGAGAGAGAGGGAGAGAGAATCCCAAGCAGGCTCAGCACTGTCAGCACAGAGCCCGATGCGAGGCCCGAACTCACAAGCCAAGAGATCGTAACCTGAGCCGGAATCAAGAGTCAGACAGGTAACCACCTGAGCCCCCCAGGTGCCCCACTGAATGCGCCTTAGTCCCTCTAGTTTGCTCAGAAACTTCGGCCCCTGCCCTGCCTCTTTCTCCTCACTCTCCTTCCCTTGTCCCCCATGTTTCCAAGGTCACCCTGGCTCCCGTTACCTTCGTGGCTTTCCCTGCCCCTCGTTCCCCCCTCCCCCCACGCCCCCCACCCCCTCCCCTGAGCACTCTAACCTGGTCTCTGTCTCCAGAGGAGAGAGAGCGTCCTTGAGCTGCACGTGGAGATCATTTTCTCAGGGGCCACCGGGAACGGTCAGTAGAGCTCGCTCTCCAGACCTCCCCTCCCCCACCAAATATACTTCCCGTTGGTTCCCTCCTCACCATCCCCCTCATCCCATCTGGGGTCTGGCGAGGACTTCCTTGCCCAAACTTTCCCCCCACCAGCCTGACGATGCCACGGAACTCTCTGGAAGCCTAACCATTCATTCCAAGGCAGTCTGGTGGCTATGGGTGCAGGCTCTGGAGCCAGACAGCCCAAACACGTATGCTGACCCCACCATTTCCTAGCTGTGTGACCTTGGACACGTCACTCAATCTCACTGTACCTCAGTTTCCTTATCTCTAAAATGGGCAGAATGATTGCCCCCCGCCTCTTCGGGTTTTATGAAGGCTAACCGAGTGAATATATATCAAATGCCCAGAATGATATCTGGCATGTAAGTCCTCAATACAGATAGCAATGTTTCCCCCCCTTTTTGGGCGCCCTTCGAGATCAAGAACTTTCTGTGCCACAAAATATCCATCGCTGTATTTGTTTAGAGCTACCGAGCTGCTCTACGCACGTCTGCTCCTCCCCGTTGGTCCACACAGAGTTTCATCTCCTCTAATCCTTGAGCCTGTACGTGGAGGCTTTGCAGGAAACGCAGCCCCTCCTCTCAAGGAGCGAAACAAAACTCATGAAAATTGACGCAAAGACGTTTTGTTTGGCCTTCACGGGCAAAGTCAGCTTCAAGGTGCACGCCCTGAGTAGGCTCGCTTAGTTAAATGCTCACGTGGCTGTCCACGTCTTGAAATTCTTAATAATTTCGAACCGGGGGCCCCGCGTTCTCGGTTTACATCGGGCCCTGCAAATTGGGAAGCTGTTCACAAGCCGGCTGGCACCGTTAACTATTCTTCTGAAACATTCTTTAACTGCATTAAGAAAGGGGGAGATTTTCCTATGAAAGTTTCTCGCTCCTCCGAAGCGATCGGCAGGTCTGACCATGCTGAGCTGGTTTTTCTGCACAGCAAAGAATTACCTGGGGCTGAACATCTCCTTCTTGTCTGTCACCTGCAGTCCTTTACTGAGCCGTCTGCTGTGTGGGCTCGGGAGTCTGTGTCCCCAGACCTACTCTTTGCAGTGCCCACGTGAGCCACTTTATAGGACAGACCGGGGTACAAAATGGCCCACGCACAGAGCTCCAGCTTTTCCTTAGAACCAGAACTGCCTTCTGTGTGGTCCTTACACGGGGCTGGTCTGCTGCTTTCGACAGATTAGCTGCATGGAATCCAAGCAGAAGTTGGAATTGTGCTTTGTGTGGTATTGCTTTTTTGTTGTTTCATTTTTCCTCCCCAGTATCCAGTATCTATTGTATTTTACAAAGCGTCTGCCCGTAACCGATCGGAAAATCAAAGGAAACTGGTCTTGCGGCTTAGCAAGACTCCACAGACCTTTTCTTGCTCCAGGCTGACTTTGTACCCGGGCCGCCTTCTTCACCTGTAGCCACAGGTACACATAGGTTTATACCCGGTAGAAAAGCCAACAAACAAAGCAAAAACCTTCGGTAGATGGAACCCCAGCTAGATTTCACGACCTCAGGTGAGTTTCACAGCGTGAGTTGGGTAACGAGGCTCTTCCCACTTAATGGATGGGGAAACTGAGCCTGAGAGAGATTAAGTAACTTGTCTTTTTCTTGTTGTTTTGTTTACAAAACATACCTTTTTGTGTGTAGACGAGGAAGCAGGAGCCAGAAGCCCCTGTTTCAACCCAAGTTCTCATACAATGTGTGCTGGATGTGACATGTTCTCTCTCTTTTCATCCGTAAAATGGGGTCAATGTAAATTCCTGCCACCTGGGGCTGTCCGGGTGGGGGGAGCTGCAATGACACTTAGCATAGTGCTTCGCAAATAAGAGATACTCTCAATAAAACTGAGCTGTTATCGTCAGAACTCCTGCTCGGGCCATCAGCCGGACAGGCGCTCCGCCACACGATGCGCCGCTTTCTGGTGGCTTCGGGGGTCCAGGCGCGTGGGCACGTCCCCGCTGCACCCAGATCCAGGCAGAGTCTTTCCCTCCCACTCTTCCTATTGGCTGAGAACGGAGCCGATTATAAAACTGTAGCGCTTGGCTGTCACTGATTGGAGGAGGCGCAGGGGCCGCGGGGCGGTATCCGGGCTGCGATGCTGGGACGGAAGGAGATCGTCGGTAGAAGCAGGTGAAATCAGAGCGAAGCGTGTAGTTTAGTGACGAGTGTATCGCACCGCTGTCCGATCTCTTCGTTTTCATAGACGAACTACGGTTCTGTAACACGTTCGTGATAGAGGAAGTCGAGAAGGCGACCCAGGAACTAACCCTCTGTACTTTTAACCTCTTTTGTAAATTTCAAATTATTTCTATATAAAAATACCATGGCGGGGGTTGGGGGGGGGGGGGGGAGGAAAACAGTACAGTTTAGACGTTTCCCATCTTCCCCCGAGACACGTTAATATTACAGTCATACATTATATCGGGGGAGGTGTTAGTTAAACGTTTAAGTACATACTTATTTAAAAAATGATTTAAACTTTTACGTTCCCTACTTATTTAAAAAATCATTTATATTAAACATCTATATTTGTTTATATTAAAATCTATATTATATATATTTACTTATTATATATATATGTATTTTATTTTATATATAAAATTGCCAGAGTACCAAGTTCATCAGGTGCAAAAGGTTGTTGAATCTCCTTTAAACCGTGTCTCAAGTGACCAGTTCCCTTCCTTGGAGAAAACTTATTTTACAAGTTTCTCATGTATCTTTCCGGAGCCATTCTGTGAATATACAGGCAATCTCTTTGATGGGCGCCAGGTACGTTTTGTTTGTTTTTATTTCACAGTGTATTTTGGAGATTGCTTCATATCTGTGAAGAAGTTCCTCATTCTATTTTTATTGCTACATAGTATTCCATTTAACTAACATGCAATCTGTCTCCCCTGGCTGAACATTTGAATAATATTCTGCTCCTTTGCTCTTGCAGACAGCGCTGCAATAAACAGCCAGGTACACTATTTCACGAGCGTGGGAGTCCATCCGAGGAATAAATTCCTAGGGGCCATGCATACATTTCACAGAACAGGAAAAGCGAATCGCAGCCAAATTTTTCCCATTCAGGACTCTTGAGAGGTGATAAAACATATTCTCGAGTGCCAGCATTTTGTGTTGGAAGTGCCATGTTCAAGGAAAGGCTTCATTCTCCAGCACAACAGAGGCAAGAGGGCACGCTTCAAACAGCTAATCTGGCGATAATAACCTCCCGAAAGCAGAGGGGCAGACAATAGTACCAATAAGTTTACACACTTGAGAAATGACTTGAAAATAATTGGGGCTGGTATAGCCATCTGCCTGGTTCTTTCTTTCAAGAGCCAACACGTTTATTCCACCCAGGCACCAGGAGAGCCCCTCTCTGGCATCAGCACACTCTGCGGTCATTGGAGGAGGCAGTGTGTTTCTGTAAAAGCCCTTGGAACTGGCCTGAAAGAAAGATGCTTCCTTTCTCTTTTCCCCTGACTGCCAATTGGAGAAGACGGCTTGTTTTACTTGTTAGGTTGTTTTTTGTTTTTGTTTTTTTTTTAGAGAGAGAGCGAGCAAACAGGGGCATGGGGAAAGAGAAGCAGAGAAAGAATCTCAGGCAGGCTCCACACCCAGCGCCAAGTCTGATGCGGGGCTCGATCCCACCACCCTGGGATCATGACGCGAGCGGAAATCAAGAGCCGGACGCTCAAGCAACTGAACCACCCCGGCGCCCTCTGCTTCTTGGTTTTAAAAACCTTTTCCGTGGCTTGCGAAAGCTAATGTTTCAGTTCGCTCAGAAAGAAAGACTTCATTTCATTAGCTCCTGAGTTTTTTTTATATCAGTCCCAGCTGGGGGTACTTGTCTATGCTGTTCATGAGTTGATCCTACAAAGCCCCGAGTGGGCACTCTGCCACCAAAAGATATGTTGATAATTAAGAAGGATAATAAAATTAGAATACCTACTGTGTCTTGAGAATTTATGGTTTCGCATGCATTGTCACTTTTAATTCCACAAGAACCTTGTGAGATAAAGCCGTTATTATCTATACATTCTAGGAAGAAAACTGAGGTCTGCAGAGGTTGAATTATCCTTAAGTTTCTGCAGCTAGTAAATAGTAGAGAATCCGGATTTCTGTCCAAAACAAATGCTCTGGAACATAGTCCAGAAGTGATTTTCAACCCAAGGGTGATTTTGCCTCCCGGAAGACATTTGACAATGTCTGGAGACGTTTTTGGTTGTCACAACAGAGTAGGGAGTGCTGTTAGCATCTAGTGAATAGAAGCCAGGGATGCCGCTAAACATTCTACAGGGTACAGGACAGCTCCCCAGAACGAAGAATGTTCTAGCCCCAGGTGTCGAAGTGCCATGTTTGAGACCTCTTGTGATACAGGGACAGGTAGTTCCATCCAAAGCATTTCAGATTGCTATTTGTATTCTCTATTTTGCTGGGACCCATGTACTCAAATTAAATACAGTGTGATCAACATTATGAGACTTTGAATTATGTACACTTGTGTTTCTTTGAAATTTTATTTATTTATTTATTTATTTATTTTAATTTTTTTTTCAACGTTTATTTATTTTTGGGACAGAGAGAGACAGAGCATGAACGGGGGAGGGGCAGAGAGAGAGGGAGACACAGAATCGGAAACAGGCTCCAGGCTCCGAGCCATCAGCCCAGAGCCTGACGCGGGGCTCGAACTCCTGGACCGCGAGATCGTGACCTGGCTGAAGTTGGACGCTTAACCGACTGCGCCACCCAGGCGCCCCTGAAATTTTAAAAATTATATGCATTTAAAATAGTGTTATATAAAATATCAAAGGGGCGTCTGGATGGCTCAGTCAGTCGAGCATCCAATTTTGGCTCAGGTCACGATCTCATGGTTCCGTCTGTGGGTTGGAGCCCTGCATCAGGCTGTCTGCTGACAGTCCAGAGACTGCTTTGGATCGTCTGCACCCCCCCCCCCCCCCCCACCGCTCTGCCCTTCCCCAGTTCGCATGCTCTCTCTCTCTCAAAAATAAGCATTAACAAATTTTAAAAATAAAATAAAATACTAAAAATGTGTTATCGACCACAAAATTTGATGT